>NC_092732.1:43782433-44082433 GCF_047496885.1 Scyliorhinus torazame | reverse complement strand
CTGATTGTTGTTGGGGACGTTTGGACAATTGTCACAAGCGTCACCGAATGAGTCTGTGTCGGAGTTCTGCTGGTCTTTATTATGAACTAGCCGGCAGTTATCCTGGGAATAGAAAGGTTACGGTTTACTTCAAACCCTTATCCTGACTGTCCTTCCAGACAGGAAGATTCCATGGTCCGATATAGAGGAGCGAGTCTGATGTCCTGGCCAATATTCCACCCCTCGGTCAGTGTCACTAAAACAGGTGATATTTATCTTGCCGCTAATCTTGCCATACACAAATCTCCTTTATTCTAACAGTGACTATACTTCAAACGTGTCTTTGGCTGTTGGGACATTCTGGCGATCTGTCAATTGCAACATCTTTGCTTTTTGTGCTTGCCTGAGGTTTGCTGGGAGTTAGCGCTGAATCAAAGAGCACTGATTCGGCCCAGACCAGCAAACTATTCCTGTTGCTGGAGAACCTCGACTATCCACCAGACTCTGAAGGACTATAAAAACTGGTTGGAAAATGGGTGTTCTGTCACATCGAACAAAAACAATAGGGAGGAACTCTCTTGCCTTTTTAAAAAATAAATTTAGAGTACCCAATTCTTTTTTTCCAATTAAGGGGGCAATTTAGCGCGGCCAATCCACCTGCCCAGCACATCTTTGGGTTGTGTGGGGGTGAGACCCACGCAGACACGGGGAGAATGTGCAAACTCCACACGGACAGTGACCCAGAGCCGGGATCGAACCCGGGACCTCGGCGCCGTGAGCCAGCAGTGCTAACCCACTGCCCCACCGTGCCGCCCCGGAACACTCTCTGTCCTAACACGGGGTAGCTAAGTAGAATTTGTCACAAATGGGCGGCACGTGGCGCAGTGGTTAGCACTGGGACTGCGGTGCCGAGGACCCGGGTTCGATCCCGGCTCTGGGTCACTGTCCGTGTGGAGTTTGCACATTCTCCCTGTGTCTGCGTGGGTCTCGCCCCCACAACCCAAAGGTGTGCTGGTGAGGTGGATTGGCCACGCTAAATTGCCCCTTAGGTGGAAAAAACAACTCTAAATTTAAAAAAAAAGAATTTGTCACAAATTATTGATTTGACAGATATTCCGACTTTCTGCTTTGGAAGTTTCGCTCTGCTGGTAAACGTAATCGCCTTGCATCCGTCTACCGGGGAGCCCAACATGTCAGTCTCACCGGGGACATTTGCTGTTCATCGTGGAATCTCTGGGGCCTGTCAAACAATTGCAAATCCCGAAAACAAACCCATTGCCTCAACCTGCCGTCCCCAAGCTGCACACAGCGAACCATCGGACCATCGAATCCCTACCGTGCAGGAGCGGGCCATTCAGCCCATCGAGTCTGCACCAAATCTCCTGCCCCATCCCCGTAATCCTGCCTAATCCCTGTAAATCCCTGGACACTAAAGAACCATTTTATCACGGCCAATCCACCTAACCTGCGCAGCCCTGGACTGAAAGGCTTGAACCCAGGACTGTCGCACGTCTCAAAGAGAATTCAAACAGGTTTGTCGGGACAATCTTCATTTCTGAAACCATTGTTTGCCGCTTATAATTAATTTCACTGCATCGCGATATTAGGTCATTTCAGCTTTATTTAAAGGATTCCAAAGTTCTCCCAACCACAGATGTTAAATTCACTCCGCTGTAACCAATTGGATTACCTTGGTCCAATCTTTGAAAATAAGCATTAATTATATATTGGTCTCTCTCCAGTTCCCGGGGCGACGTTCCCGGGGCGACGTTCCCGGGCCCAGGTTCCCGGTGCCACGTTCCCGGGGCCACGTTCCCGGGCCCACGTTCCCGGGGCGACGTTCCCGGGGCGACTTTCCGGGCCCACATTCCCGGGGCCACGTTCCCGGGGCCACGTTTCCGGGCCCACGATCCCGGGGCCACGTTCCCGGGGCCACGTTCCCGGGGCCACGTTCCCGGGCCCACGTTCCCGGGGCCACGTTCCCGGGGCCACGTTCCCGGGCCCACGTTCCCGGGGCCACGTTCCCGGGCCCACGTTTCCGGGCCCACGTTCCCGGGCCCACGTTCCCGGGCCCACGTTCCCGGGCCCACGTTCCCGGGTCCACGTTCCCGGGCCCACGTTTCCGGGCCCACGTTCCCGGGCCCACGTTTCCGGGCCCACGTTCACGGGCCCACGTTCCCGGGCCCACGTTCCCGGGCCCACGTTCCCGGGGCCACGTTCCTGGGGCCACGTTTCCGGGCCCACGTTCCCGGGGCCACGTTCCCGGGGCCACGTTCCCGGGGCAACGTTCCCGGGCCCACGTTCCCGGGCCCACGTTCCCGGGTCCACGTTTCCGGGCCCACGTTCCCGGGCCCACGTTCCCGGGCCCACGTTCCCGGGCCCACGTTCCCGGGGCCACGTTTCCGGGGCCACGTTCCCGGGCCCACGTTCCCGGGCCCACGTTCCCGGGCCCACGTTTCCGGGCCCACGTTCCCGGGCCCACGTTCCCGGGCCCACGTTTCCGGGCCCACGTTTTCGGGCCCACGTTCCCGGGCCCACGTTCCCGGGGCCACGTTCCCGGGGCCACGTTTCCGGGCCCACGTTCCCGGGCCCACGTTCCCGGGCCCACGTTCCCGGGCCCACGTTCCCGGGGCCACGTTCCCGGGGCCACGTTTCCGGGGCCACGTTTCCGGGGCCACGTTTCCGGGGCCACGTTCCCGGGCCCACGTTCCCGGGGCCACGTTCCCGGGGCCACGTTCCCGGGGCCACGTTCCCGGGGCCACATTCCCGGGGCAACGTTCCCGGGCCCACGGATTCTCGCATGTCTGCTATTTCATTCCCCATTTCTGTTCGGATTCTAATAGTAATCTTTACTGTCACAAGTAGGCTTACATTAACACTGCAGTGAAGTTACTGTGAAAATCCCCTAGTCGCCACATTCCGGCGCCTGTTCGGGTCACAGAGGGAGAATTCAGAATGTCCAATCCACCTAACAGCACGTCTTTCGGGACTTGTGGGAGGAAACCGGAGCGCCCGGAGGAAACCCACGCAGACACAGGGGAGAACGTGCAGACTCCGCACAGACAGTGACCCAGGCCGGAATCGAACCCGGGACCCTGGAGCTGTGAAGCCACAGTGCCAACCACTGTGCTACTGTGACACACACACAGACACGGGGAGAATGTGCAAACTCCACACGGACAGTGACCCGGGGCCGGGATCGAGCCGGGGTCCTTGGCGGCGTGAGGCAGCAGTGCTAACCACTGAGCCGCCGTGCCGCCCTCGATTGGGAAAAATCTACTTGATTTTATAAAAATAAATCCCCCGCCCCCGGGACACACACTGTCCTCCTTTGGTTCAGGTACAAACCTCCACGTTCTTGATGCCATCTCCGTCAGCGTCATTATCACACTGATCGCCCACACTGTCATTGTCCGCATCCTCCTGACCCGAGTTCGGGGTGTACCGACAATTATCCTGAGGGCAGACAGGTAAAAACTTCAAATAACTGAAAACATAAATGAAGTGATAGCAGGTCAGTCGCCCAGATAAGATAGGGAGCGAGGGAGTGAGGGAGTGCCGCACTGTCCCAGGGTGGGGAGTGAGGGAGTGCCGCACTGTCCCAGGGCGGGGAGTGAGGGAGTGCCGCACTGTCCCAGGGTGGGGAGTGAGGGAGTGCCGCACTGTCCCAGGGTGGGGAGTGAGGGAGTGCCGCGCTGTCCCAGGGTGGGGAGTGAGGGAGTGTCGCACTGTCCCAGGGTGGGGAGCGAGGGAGTGAGGGAGTGCCGCACTGTCCCAGGGTGGGGAGTGAGGGAGTGTCGCACTGTCCCAGGGTGGGGAGTGAGGGAGTGCCGCACTGTCCCAGGGTGGGGAGTGAGGGAGTGCCGCACTGTCTCAGGGTGGGAGTGAGGGAGTGCCGCACTGTCCCAGGGTGGGGAGTGAGGGAGTGCCGCACTGTCCCAGGGTGGGGAGTGAGGGAGTGCCGCAATGTCCCAGGGTGGGAGTGAGGGAGTGCCGCACTGTCCCAGGGTGGGAGTGAGGGAGTGCCGCACTGTCCCAGGGTGGGAGTGAGGGAGTGCCGCAATGTCCCAGGGTGGGGAGTGAGGGAGTGAGGGAGTGCCGCACTGTCCCAGGATGGGAGTGAGGGAACGCCGCACTCTCCCAGGGTGGGGAGTGAGGGAGTGAGGGAGCGCCGCACTGTCCCAGGGTGGGGAGTGAGGGAGCGCCGCACTGTCCCAGGGTGGCATTGAGGGAGTGCCGCACTGTCCCAGGGTGGGGAGTGAGGGAGTGAGGGAGTGCCGGACTGTCCCAGGGTGGGGAGTGAGGGAGTGAGGGAGTGCCGCACTGTCCCAGGATGGGAGTGAGGGAGCGAGGGAACGCCGCACTGTCCCAGGGTGGGAGTGAGGGAGTGCCGCACTGTCCCAGGGTGGGGAGTGAGGGAGTGCCGCACTGTCCCAGGGTGGGGAGTGAGGGAGTGCCGCAATGTCCCAGGGTGGGAGTGAGGGAGTGCCGCACTGTCCCAGGGTGGGAGTGAGGGAGTGCCGCACTGTCCCAGGGTGGGAGTGAGGGAGTGCCGCAATGTCCCATGGTGGGGAGTGAGGGAGTGAGGGAGTGCCGCACTGTCCCAGGATGGGAGTGAGGGAGCGAGGGAACGCCGCACTCTCCCAGGGTGGGGAGTGAGGGAGTGAGGGAGCGCCGCACTGTCCCAGGGTAGGGAGTGAGGGAGCGCCGCACTGTCCCAGGGTGGCATTGAGGGAGTGCCGCACTGTCCCAGGGTGGGGAGTGAGGGAGTGAGGGAGTGCCGCACTGTCCCAGGGTGGGGAGTGAGGGAGTGCCGCACTGTCCCAGGGTGGGGAATGAGGGAGTGAGGGAGTGCCGCACTGTCCCAGGGTGGGGAGTGAGGGAGTGCCGCACTGTCCCAGGATGGGAGTGAGGGAGCGAGGGAACGCCGCACTGTCCCAGGGTTGGGAGTGAGGGAGTGCCGCACTGTCCCAGGGTGGGGAGCGAGGGAGTGCCGCACTATCCCAGGGTGGGGAGCGAGGGAGTAAGGGAGCGAGGGAGTGAGGGAGCGAGGGAGTCCTGCACTGTCCCAGGGTGGGGAGTGAGGGAGTGCCGCACTGTCCCAGGGTGGGAGTGAGGGAGTGAGGGAGTGCCACACTGTCCCAGGGTGGGGAGTAAGGGAGTGCCGCACTGTCCCAGGGTGGGAGTGAGGGAGTGCCGCACTGTCCCAGGGTGGGGAGTGAGGGAGTGCCGCACTGTCCCAGGGCGGGGAGTGAGGGAGTGAGGGAGTGCCGCACTGTCCCAGGGTGGGAGTGAGGGAGTGCCGCACTGTCCCAGGGTGTGGAGTGAGGGAGTGCCGCACTGTCCCAGGGTGTGGAGTGAGGGAGTGCCGCACTGTCCCAGGGTGGGGAGTGAGGGAGCGAGGGAACGCCGCACTGTCCCAGGGTTAGGAGTGAGGGAGTGCCGCACTGTCCCAGGGTGGGGAGCGAGGGAGTGCCGCACTATCCCAGGGTGGGGAGCGAGGGAGTAAGGGAGCGAGGGAGTGAGGGAGCGAGGGAGTCCTGCACTGTCCCAGGGTGGGGAGTGAGGGAGTGCCGCACTGTCCCAGGGTGGGAGTGAGGGAGTGAGGGAGTGCCACACTGTCCCAGGGTGGGGAGTAAGGGAGTGCCGCACTGTCCCAGGGTGGGAGTGAGGGAGTGCCGCACTGTCCCAGGGTGGGGAGTGAGGGAGTGCCGCACTGTCCCAGGGCGGGGAGTGAGGGAGTGAGGGAGTGCCGCACTGTCCCAGGGTGGGAGTGAGGGAGTGCCGCACTGTCCCAGGGTGTGGAGTGAGGGAGTGCCGCACTGTCCCAGGGTGTGGAGTGAGGGAGTGCCGCACTGTCCCAGGGTGGGGAGTGAGGGAGTGCCGCACTGTCCCAGGGTGGGGAGTGAGGGAGTGCCGCACTGTCCCAGGGTGGGGAGTGAGGGAGTGCCGCACTGTCCCAGGGTGGGGAGTGAGGGAGTGCCGCACTGTCCCAGGGTGGGAGTGAGGGAGTGAGGGAGTGCCACACTGTCCCAGGGTGGGGAGTGAGGGAGTGCCGCACTGTCCCAGGGTGGGGAGTGAGGGAGTGTCGCACTGTCCCAGGGTGGGAGTGAGGGAGTGAGGGAGTGCCACACTGTCCCAGGGTGGGGAGTGAGGGAGTGCCGCACTGTCCCAGGGTGGGGAGTGAGGGAGTGCCGCACTGTCCCAGGGCGGGGAGTGAGGGAGTGAGGGAGTGCCGCACTGTCCCAGGGTGGGAGTGAGGGAGTGCCGCACTGTCCCAGGGTGTGGAGTGAGGGAGTGCCGCACTGTCCCAGGGTGGGGAGTGAGGGAGTGCCGCACTGTCCCAGGGTGGGGAGTGAGGGAGTGCCGCACTGTCCCAGGGTGGGAAGTGAGGGAGTGAGGGAGTGCCGCACTGTCCCAGGGTGGGGAGTGAGGGAGTGCCGCACTGTCCCAGGGTGGGGAGTGAGGGAGTGCCGCACTGTCCCAGGGTGGGGAGTGAGGGAGTGAGGGAGTGCCGCACTGTCCCAGGGTGGGAGTGAGGGAGTGCCGCACTGTCCCAGGGTGGGGAGTGAGGGTGTGAGGGAGTGCCGCACTGTCCCAGGGTGGGGAGTGAGGGAGCGCCGCACTGTCCCAGGGTGGGGAGTGAGGGAGTGAGGGAGTGAGGGAGCGCCGCACTGTCCCAGGGTGGGGGGTGAGGGAGTGAGGGAGCGCCGCACTGTCCCAAGGTGGGGAGTGAGGGAGTGCCGCACTGTCCCAGGGTGGGGAGTGAGGGAGCGCCGCACTGTCCCAGGGTGGGGAGTGAGGGAGTGCCGCACTGTCCCAGGGTGGGGAGTGAGGGAGTGCCGCACTGTCCCAGGGTGGGGAGTGAGGGAGTGCCGCACTGTCCCAGGGTGGGGAGTGAGGGAGTGAGGGAGTGCCGCACTGTCCCAGGGTGGGAGTGAGGGAGTGCCGCACTGTCCCAGGGTGGGAGTGAGGGAGTGCCGCACTGTCCCAGGGTGGGGAGTGAGTGAGTGAGGGAGTGCCGCACTGTCCCAGGGTGGGAGTGAGGGAGCGAGGGAACGCCGCACTGTCCCAGGGTGGGGAGTGAGGGAGTGCCGCACTGTCCCAGGGTGGGGAGTGAGGGAGTGCCGCACTGTCCCAGGGTGGGGAATGAGGGAGTGAGGGAGTGCCGCACTGCCCCAGGGTGGGAGTGAGGGAGTGCCGCACTGTCCCAGGGTGGGGAGTGAGGGAGTGAGGGAGTGCCGCACTGTCCCAGGATGGGAGTGAGGGAGCGAGGGAACGCCGCACTGTCCCAGGGTTGGGAGTGAAGGAGTGCCGCACTGTCCCAGGGTGGGGAGCGAGGGAGTGCCGCACTGTCCCAGGGTGGGGAGCGAGGGAGTGAGTGAGCGAGGGAGTGAGGGAGCGAGGGAGTCCTGCACTGTCCCAGGGTGTGGAGTGAGGGAGTGCCGCACTGTCCCAGGGTGGGAGTGAGGGAGTGAGGGAGTGCCACACTGTCCCAGGATGGGAGTGAGGGAGTGCCGCACTGTCCCAGGGTGGGAGTGAGGGAGTGCCGCACTGTCCCAGGGTGGGGAGTGAGGGAGTGCCGCACTGTCCCAGGGCGGGGAGTGAGGGAGTGCCGCACTGTCCCAGGGTGGGAGTGAGGGAATGCCGCACTGTCCCAGGGTGTGGAGTGAGGGAGTGCCGCACTGTCCCAGGGTGGGAAGTGAGGGAGTGAGGGAGTGCCGCACTGTCCCAGGGTGGGGAGTGAGGGAGTGCCGCACTGTCCCAGGGTGGGGAGTGAGGGAGTGCCGCACTGTCCCAGGGTGGGGAGTGAGGGAGTGCCGCACTGTCCCAGGGTGGGGAGTGAGGGAGTGCCGCACTGTCCCAGGGTGGGAGTGAGGGAGTGAGGGAGTGCCACACTGTCCCAGGGTGGGGAGTGAGGGAGTGCCGCACTGTCCCAGGGTGGGGAGTGAGGGAGTGCCGCACTGTCCCAGGGTGGGAGTGAGGGAGTGAGGGAGTGCCACACTGTCCCAGGGTGGGGAGTGAGGGAGTGCCGCACTGTCCCAGGGTGGGGAGTGAGGGAGTGCCGCACTGTCCCAGGGTGGGGAGTGAGGGAGTGCCGCACTGTCCCAGGGTGGGAAGTGAGGGAGTGCCGCACTGTCCCAGGGTGGGGAGTGAGGGAGTGCCGCACTGTCCCAGGGCGGGGAGTGAGGGAGTGCCGCACTGTCCCAGGGTGGGAGTGAGGGAGTGCCGCACTGTCCCAGGGTGTGGAGTGAGGGAGTGCCGCACTGTCCCAGGGTGGGGAGTGAGGGAGTGCCGCACTGTCCCAGGGTGGGGAGTGAGGGAGTGCCGCACTGTCCCAGGGTGGGAAGTGAGGGAGTGCCGCACTGTCCCAGGGTGGGGAGTGAGGGAGTGCCGCACTGTCCCAGGGTGGGGAGTGAGGGAGTGCCGCACTGTCCCAGGGTGGGGAGTGAGGGAGTGAGGGAGTGCCGCACTGTCCCAGGGTGGGAGTGAGGGAGTGCAGCACTGTCCCAGGGTGGGGAGTGAGGGTGTGAGGGAGTGCCGCACTGTCCCAGGGTGGGGAGTGAGGGAGCGCCGCACTGTCCCAGGGTGGGGAGTGAGGGAGTGAGGGAGCGCCGCACTGTCCCAGGGTGGGGGGTGAGGGAGTGAGGGAGCGCCGCACTGTCCCAAGGTGGGGAGTGAGGGAGTGCCGCACTGTCCCAGGGTGGGGAGTGAGGGAGCGCCGCACTGTCCCAGGGTGGGGAGTGAGGGAGTGCCGCACTGTCGCAGGGTGGGGAGTGAGGGAGTGCCGCACTGTCCCAGGGTGGGGAGTGAGGGAGTGCCGCACTGTCCCAGGGTGGGGAGTGAGGGAGTGAGGGAGTGCCGCACTGTCCCAGGGTGGGAGTGAGGGAGTGCCGCACTGTCCCAGGGTGGGAGTGAGGGAGTGCCGCACTGTCCCAGGGTGGGGAGTGAGTGAGTGAGGGAGTGCCGCACTGTCCCAGGGTGGGAGTGAGGGAGCGAGGGAACGCCGCACTGTCCCAGGGTGGGGAGTGAGGGAGTGCCGCACTGTCCCAGGGTGGGGAGTGAGGGAGTGCCGCACTGTCCCAGGGTGGGGAATGAGGGAGTGAGGGAGTGCCGCACTGCCCCAGGGTGGGAGTGAGGGAGTGCCGCACTGTCCCAGGGTGGGGAGTGAGGGAGTGAGGGAGTGCCGCACTGTCCCAGGATGGGAGTGAGGGAGCGAGGGAACGCCGCACTGTCCCAGGGTTGGGAGTGAAGGAGTGCCGCACTGTCCCAGGGTGGGGAGCGAGGGAGTGCCGCACTGTCCCAGGGTGGGGAGCGAGGGAGTGAGTGAGCGAGGGAGTGAGGGAGCGAGGGAGTCCTGCACTGTCCCAGGGTGTGGAGTGAGGGAGTGCCGCACTGTCCCAGGGTGGGAGTGAGGGAGTGAGGGAGTGCCACACTGTCCCAGGATGGGAGTGAGGGAGTGCCGCACTGTCCCAGGGTGGGAGTGAGGGAGTGCCGCACTGTCCCAGGGTGGGGAGTGAGGGAGTGCCGCACTGTCCCAGGGCGGGGAGTGAGGGAGTGCCGCACTGTCCCAGGGTGGGAGTGAGGGAATGCCGCACTGTCCCAGGGTGTGGAGTGAGGGAGTGCCGCACTGTCCCAGGGTGGGAAGTGAGGGAGTGAGGGAGTGCCGCACTGTCCCAGGGTGGGGAGTGAGGGAGTGCCGCACTGTCCCAGGGTGGGGAGTGAGGGAGTGAGGGAGTGCCGCACTGTCCCAGGGTGGGAGTGAGGGAGTGCCGCACTGTCCCAGGGTGGGGAGTGAGGGAGTGCCGCACTGTCGCAGTGTGGGGAGTGAAGGAGTGCCGCACTGTCCCAGGGTGGGGGGTGAGGGAGTGAGGGAGTGCCGCACTGTCCCAGGGTGGGGGGTGAGGGAGTGAGGGAGTGCCGCACTGTCCCAGGGTGGGGAGAGAGGGAGTGCCGCACTGTCCCAGGGTGGGGAGTGAGGGAGCGCCGCACTGTCCCAGGGTGGGGAGTGAGGGAGCGCCGCACTGTCCCAGGGTGGGGAGTGAGGGAGCCCCACACTGTCCCAGGGTGGGGAGTGAGGGAGTGCCGCACTGTCCCAGGGTGGGGAGTGAGGGAGTGCCGCACTGTCCCAGGGTGGGGAGTGAGGGAGTGCCGCACTGTCCCAGGGTGGGGAGTGAGGGAGTGCCGCACTGTCCCAGGGTGAGGGAGTGAGGGAGTGCCGCACTGTCCCAGGGTGGGGAGTGAGAGAGTGCCGCACTGTCCCAGGGTGGGGAGTGAGGGAGTGAGGGTGTGCCGCACTGTCCCAGGGTGGGGAGTGAGGGTGCAAGGGAGTGCCGCACTGTCCCAGGGTGGGGAGTGAGGGAGTGCCGCACTGTCCCAGCGTGGGGAGTGAGGGAGTGCCGCACTGTCCCAGGGTGGGGAGTGCCGCACTGTCCCAGGGTGGGGAGTGAGGGAGTGCCGCACTGTCCCAGGGTGGGGAGTGAGGGAGTGCCGCACTGTCCCTGGGTGGGGAGTGAGGGAGTGAGGGAGCGCCGCACTGTCCCAGGGTGGGGGGTGAGGGAGTGAGGGAGTGCCGCACTGTCCCAAGGTGGGGGGTGAGGGAGTGCCGCACTGTCCCAGGGTGGGAGTGAGGGAGTGCCGCACTGTCCCATGGTGGGGGGTGAGGGAGTGAGGGAGAGCTGCACTGTCCCAGGGTGGGGGGTGAGGGAGTGAGGGAGTGCCACACTGTCCCAGGGTGGGAGGTGAGGGAGTGCCGCACTGTCCCAGGGTGGGGAGTGAGGGAGTGCCGCACTGTCCCAGGGTGGGGAGTGAGGGAGTGCCGCACTGTCCCAGGATGGGAGTGAGGGAGCGAGGGAACGCCGCACTGTCCCAGGGTTGGGAGTGAGGGAGTGCCGCACTGTCCCAGGGTGGGGAGCGAGGGAGTGCCGCACTGTCCCAGGGTGGGGAGTGAGGGAGTGCCGCACTGTCCCTGGGTGGGGAGTGAGGGAGTGAGGGAGCGCCGCACTGTCCCAGGGTGGGAAGTGAGGGAGTGAGGGAACGCCGCACTGTCCCAGGGTGGGGGGTGAGGGAGTGAGGGAGTGCCGCACTGTCCCAGGGTGGGTAGTGAGGGAGTGAGGGAGTGCCGCGCTGTCCCAGGGTGGGGGGTGAGGGAGTGAGGGAGCGCCGCACTGTACCAAGGTGGGGGGTGAGGGAGTGCCGCACTGTCCCAGGGTGGGGAGTGAGGGAGTGCCGCACTGTCCCAAGGTGGGGGGTGAGGGAGTGCCGCACTGTCCCAGGGTGGGAGTGAGGGAGTGCCGCACTGTCCCATGGTGGGTGGTGAGGGAGTGAGGGAGTGCCGCACTGTCCCAGGGTGGGGGGTGAGGGAGTGAGGGAGTGCCACACTGTCCCAGGGTGGGAGGTGAGGGAGTGCCGCACTGTCCCAGGGTGGGGAGTGAGGGAGTGCCGCACTGTCCCAGGGTGGGGAGTGAGGGAGTGCCGCACTGTCCCAGGATGGGAGTGAGGGAGCGAGGGAACGCCGCACTGTCCCAGGGTTGGGAGTGAGGGAGTGCCGCACTGTCCCAGGGTGGGGAGCGAGGGAGTGCCGCACTGTCCCAGGGTGGGGAGCGAGGGAGTGAGGGAGCGAGGGAGTGAGGGAGCGAGGGAGTCCTGCACTGTCCCAGGGTGGGGAGTGAGGGAGTGAGGGAGTGCCACACTGTCCCAGGGTGGGGAGTGAGGGAGTGCCGCACTGTCCCAGGGTGGGAGTGAGGGAGTGAGGGAGTGCCACACTGTCCCAGGGTGGTGGGTGAGGGAGTGCCGCACTGTCCCAGGGTGGGGAGTGAGGGAGTGCCACACTGTCCCAGGGTGGTGGGTGAGGGAGTGCCTCACTGTCCCAGGGTGGGGAGTGAGGGAGTGCCGCACTGTCCCAGGGTGGGGAGTGAGGGAGCGCCGCACTGTCCCAGGGTGGGGAGTGAGGGAGTGCCGCACTGTCCCAGGGCGGGGAGTGAGGGAGTGCCGCACTGTCCCAGGGTGGGGAGTGAGGGAGTGAGGGAGTGCCACACTGTCCCAGGGTGGGGAGTGAGGGAGCGCCGCACTGTCCCAGGGTGGGAGGGAGGGAGTGCCGCACTGTCCCAGGGTGGGGAGTGAGGCACTGTCCCAGGGTGGGGAGTGAGGGAGTGCCGCACTGTCCCAGGGTGGGAGGGAGGGAGTGCCGCACTGTCCCAGGGTGGGGAGTGAGGGAGTGCCGCACTGTCCCAGGGTGGGGAGTGAGGCACTGTCCCAGGGTGGGGAGTGAGGGAGTGCCGCACTGTCCCAGGGTGGGAGGGAGGGAGTGCCGCACTGTCCCAGGGTGGGGAGTGAGGGAGTGCCGCACTGTCCCAGGGTGGGGAGTGAGGGAGTGCCGCACTGTCCCAGGGTGGGGAGTGAGGGAGCGCCGCACTGTCCCAGGGTGGGGAGTGAGGGAGCGCCGCACTGTCCCAGGGCGGGGAGTGAGGGAGTGCCGCACTGTCCCAGGGTGGGGAATGAGGGAGTGCCGCACTGTCCCAGGGTGGGAGTGAGGGAGTGCCGCACTGTCCCAGGGTGGGAGTGAGGGAGTGCCGCACTGTCCCAAGGTGGGGGGTGAGGTAGTGCCGCACTGTCCCAAGGTGGGGAGTGAGGGAGTGCCGCACTGTCCCATGGTGGGGGGTGAGGGAGTGAGGCAGTGCCGCACTGTCCCAGGGTGGGGGGTGAGGGAGTGAGGGAGTGCCGCACTGTCCCAGGGTGGGTAGTGAGGGAGTGAAGGAGTGCCGCGCTGTCCCAGGGTGGGGGGTGAGGGAGTGAGGGAGCGCCGCACTGTCTCAAGGTGGGGGGTGAGGGAGTGCCGCACTGTCCCAGGGTGGGGAGTGAGGGAGTGCCGCACTGTCCCAGGGTGGGGAGTGAGGGAGCGAGGGAGCGCCGCACTGTCCCAGGGTGGGGAGTGAGGGAGCAAGGGAGTGAGGGAGTGCCGCACTGTTCCAGGGTGGGGAGTGAGGGAGCGATGGAGCGCCGCACTGTCCCAGGGTGGGAGTGAGGGAGTGCCGCACTGTCCCAGGGTGGGGGGTGAGGGAGTGAGGGAGTGCCGCACTGTCCCAGGGTGGGGAGTGAGGGAGCGAGGGAGTGCCGCACTGTCCCAGGGTGGGGAGTGAGGGAGCGCCGGACAGTTCCAGGGTGGGGAGTGAGGGAGCAAGGGAGTGAGGGAGCGCCGCACTGTCCCAAGGTGTGGAGTGAGGGAGTGCCGCACTGTCCCAGGGTGGGGGGTGAGGGAGTGCCGCACTGTCCCCGGGTGGGGAGTGAGGGAGCGCCGCACTGTCCCAGGGTGGGGAGTGAGGGAGCGCCGGACAGTTCCAGGGTGGGGAGTGAGGGAGCAAGGGAGTGAGGGAGCGCCGCAGTGTCCCAGGGTGGGGGGTGAGGGAGTGCCGCACTGTCCCAGGGTGGGGGGTGAGGGAGTGCCGTACTGTCCCAGGGTGGGAGTGAGGGAGCGCCGCACTGTCCCAGGGTGGGGAGCGAGGGAGTGAGGGAGTGCCACACTGTTCCAGGGTGGGGAGTGAGGGAGCGCCGCACTGTCCCAGGGTGGGAGTGAGGGAGTGCCGCACTGTCCCAGGGTGGGGAGTGAGGGAGTGCCGCACTGTCCCAGGGTGGGGAGTGAGGGAGCGAGGGAGCGCCGCACTGTCCCAGGGTGGGGAGTGAGGGAGCGCGCACTGTCCCAGGGTGGGAGTGAGGGAGTGCCGCGCTGTCCCAGGGTGGGGAGTGAGGGAGCGCCGCACTGTCCCAGGGTGGGAGTGAGGGAGTGCCGCGCTGTCCCAGGGTGGGGGGTGAGGGAGTGCCGTACTGTCCCAGGGTGGGAGTGAGGGAGCGCCGGACAGTTCCAGGGTGGGGAGTGAGGGAGCAAAGGAGTGAGGGAGTGCCGCACTGTTCCAGGGTGGGGAGTGAGGGAGCGAGGGAGTGCCGCACTGTCCCAGGGTGGGAGTGAGGGAGCGCCGCACTGTCCCAGGGTGGGGACTGAGGGAGTGCCGCACTGTCCCAGGGTGGGGAGTGAGGCACTGTCCCAGGGTGGGGAGTGAGGGAGTGCCGCACTGTCCCAGGGTGGGGAGTGAGGGAGTGCCGCACTGTCCCAGGGTGGGGAGTGAGGGAGCGCCGCACTGTCCCAGGGTGGGGAGTGAGGGAGTGCCACACTGTCCCAGGGTGGGGAGTGAGGGAGTGCCGCACTGTCCCAGGGTGGGGAGTGAGGGAGCGCCGCACTGTCCCAGGGTGGGGAGTGAGGGAGTGAGGGAGTGCCGCACTGTCCCAGGGTGGGGAGTGAGGCACTGTCCCAGGGTGGGGAGTGAGGGAGTGCCGCACTGTCCCAGGGTGGGGAGTGAGGGAGTGCCGCACTGTCCCAGGGTGGGGAGTGAGGGAGCGCCGCACTGTCCCAGGGTGGGGAGTGAGGGAGTGCCGCACTGTCCCAGGGTGGAGAGTGAGGGAGTGCCGCACTGTCCCAGGGTGGGGAGTGAGGGAAACCTTTATTCAGAGGCGTCTAACTGCTCAGACGGATCCACAATATCCCATGATGCTACACAGACGAGATGGGGGCCTTTCCAAAACATTACCCAACATCTTTTAACCAACAGCAATGGGTCATCAACAGGCAGTCAGTCACTCACTGTTCCACTTTGAACTGTAACAGATATTTCACATCGATAAATAACCGGGATCAGATGGTTCTGATGACTCTGTGAACACTGACCTTATTACAGTGCCGATGGTTGTCAATGCATGGCAGGTCATGGTCAGGGTAGCCATCGATGTCAGTGTCTGGCCCACACACGTATCCATTGCCAGCCCAGCCAACTTTGCACTGCGGTGGACGAGAATCAGAGCAAGAGATGGAGACACAGTTAAGGGACGTTCATCCCCCCTCCCCCCCATTCCAAACCCCTCACTGCGTGGCTCCCCAAAACGTCCCCAAACACAGACATAAACGCAAGGTATTGCCACAGGTACTGAGGGAGCACTGCACTGCCAGAGGGGAGCACTGCACTGCCAGAGGGGAGCACTGCACTGCCAGAGGGGAGCACTGCAATGCCAGAGGGAGCACTGCACTGCCAGAGGAAGCACTGCACTGCCAGAGGGTAGCACTGCACTGCCAGAGGGTAGCACTGCACTGCCAGAGGGTAGCACTACACTGCCAGAGGGGAGCACTGCACTGCCAGAGGGGAGCACTGCACTGCCAGAGGGGAGCACTGCACTGCCAGAGGGTAGCACTGCACTGCCAGAGGGAGCACTGCACTGCCAGAGGGAGCACTGCACTGCTAGAGGGTAGCACTGCACTGCCAGAGGGTAGCACTGCACTGCCAGAGTGTACCACTGCACTGCCAGAGGGTAGCACTGCACTGCCAGAGGGTAGCACTGCACTGCCAGAGGGGAGCACTGCACTGCCAGAAGGTAGCACTGCACTGCGGGAGGGTAGCACTGCACTGCCAGAGGGTATCACTGCCCTGCCAGAGGGTAGCGCTGCACTGCCAGAGGGGAGCACTGCACTGCCGGAGGGGAGCACTGCACTGCCAGAGAGGAGCACTGCACTGCCGGAGGGGAGCACTGCACTGCCAGAGGGTAGAACTGCACTGCCAGAGGGTAGCACTGCACTGCCAGAGGGTATCGCTGCACTGCCAGAGGGTAGCACTTCACTGCCAGAGGGGAGCACTGCACTGCCAGAGGGGAGCACTGCACTGCCAGAGGGGAGCACTGCACTGCCAGAGGGTAGCGCTGCACTGTCAGTGGTCAGTGCTGCACTGCCAGAGGGTAGCACTGCACTGCCAGAGTCTAGCACTGCACTGCCAGAGTGTAGCGCTGCACTGCCAGAGGGTAGTGCTGCACTGCCAGAGGGGAGCACTGCACTGCCAGAGTGTAGCGCTGCACTGCCAGAGTCTAGCACTGCACTATCAGAGGGTAGCGCTGCACTGCCAGAGGGTAGCATTGCACTGCCAGAGTCTAGCACTGCACTGCCAGAGGGTAGCACTGCACTGCCAGTGTGTAGCGCTGCACTGCCAGGGGGTAGCACTGCACTGCCAGAGTGTAGCGCTGCACTGCCAGAGGGTAGCACTGCACTGCCAGAGGGTAGCACTGCACTGCCAGAGTGTAGCGCTGCACTGCCAGAGTCTAGCACTGCACTATCAGAGGGTAGCGCTGCACTGCCAGAGGGTAGCATTGCACTGCCAGAGTCTAGCACTGCACTGCCAGAGGGTAGCACTGCACTGCCAGTGTGTAGCGCTGCACTGCCAGGGGGTAGCACTGCGCTGCCAGAGTGTAGCGCTGCACTGCCAGAGGGTAGCACTGCACTGCCAGAGGGTAGCACTGCACTGCCAGTGGGTAGCGCTGCACTGCCAGAGGGTAGCACTGCACTGCCAGGGGGTAGCACTGCACTGCCAGAGTGTAGCGCTGCACTGCCAGAGGGTAGCACTGCACTGCCAGAGGGTAGCACTGCACTGCCAGTGGGTAGCGCTGCACTGCCAAAGGGTAGCAGACTCCACACAGACAGTGACTCAAGGCCGGAATTGAACCCGGGTGCCTGGCGCTGTGAGGCAGCCGTGCTAACCACTGTGCCACATCAGATTAGACTTGAAATGTGAAATCCATTCCGCTCTCCACCGATGTTGCCAGTCCAGCTGTATCTCTGTATCCTCCCCACAGCTCACCCTCACACCCAACTTTGTAACATCTGCAAATCTGCAAAGTACAAGATTATACAACTTCCTCTTCGGACACATCCTCATCTAAGTCATTAATATACAGTTGGGTCCACCCTGTGGCTGCGTGGGTCTCACCCCCACAACCCAATAAGATGTGGTTAGGTGAATTGGCCACGCTAAATTGCCCCTTAATTGGGAAAGTAATAATTGGGTACTCTTAATTTATAAAAACTGTATGTATACAGGTCCCAGCGGTGACTCACTCGTCACTGCCGACTATTTGGAAAAATACCAGTTCGTTCCTACACTTTGTTTCCTGTCTGCCAAGCCGTTTACTATCCATCTCAATACACTGCCCCTAAACACACTAATCTCTTATGCCAAAATTCTTCTGAAAGTCCAAATTTGCCCCCTCATCGACTCTACTGGTTACATTCGTAAAGAATTCCAGTAGATTTGTCAAGCATGTACTTATTTTTGTAAATCCATGCTGATTTTGTCCGACCCTGCCATTGTTTTTCAAATGCTCTGCTATTAAATCTTTTACAGTGGACTCCTCGCTCTCGATATCAGGCTGACTGGTCTGTTAATTCCCTGTTGTTTCTTTGCCTCCCTCTTATAAATAGTGGGGTTACATGAGCTATCCTCCAATCTGTAGGAACTATTCCAGAGTTTATAGAATCTTGAAAGATAGCCACCAATGTATCCACTATTTCTCGGGTCTTTACTCCTCACTATTACATTAATTTCCTCTTTAACCAGCCACTCCTCCAACTTTTCCTTTTAGTCTGTCTTTGCTAAATAAGGACTACCCCTTGGTGTTCAGCTCCCATCCCTGGCCGTTCCCCTCAACAGTATCCAAAGCGGAATATCTGGGGCGTCATTCTCCGACCCCCCCCCCGCCGGGTCGGAGAATCGCCGGGGGCTGCCGTGAATCCCGCCCCCGCCGGTTGCCGAAGTCTCCGGCACCGGAGATTCGGCGGGGGCGGGAATCGGGCCGCGCCGGTTGGCGGGCGCCCCCCCGCTCGATTCTCCGGCCCGGATGGGCCGAAGTCCCGCCGATAAATTGCCTGTCCCGCCGGTGTAAATTAAAGTAGGTATTTACCGGCGGGACAAGGCGGCGTGGGCGGGCTCCGGGGTCCTGGGGGGGGGGGGGCGCGGGGCGATCTGACCCCGGGGGGGTGCCCCCACGGTGGCCTGGCCCGCGATCGGGGCCCACCGATCCGCGGGCGGGCCTGTGCCGTGGGGGCACTCTTTCCCTTCCGCCTCCGCCACGGTCTCCACCATGGCGGAGGCGGAAGAGACTCTCCCCACTGCGCATGCGCGGGAAACTGTCAGCGGCCGCTGACGCTCCCGCGCATGCGCCGCCC
This sequence comes from Scyliorhinus torazame, assembly GCF_047496885.1. Lineage (NCBI taxonomy): Eukaryota > Metazoa > Chordata > Chondrichthyes > Carcharhiniformes > Scyliorhinidae > Scyliorhinus > Scyliorhinus torazame. The sequence goes on along the minus strand of NC_092732.1, from coordinate 44,064,426 downwards.
CGACATGTCATTTCCGCGCCAGCTGGCGAGGCACCAAAGGCCTTTTCCGCCAGCTGGCGGGGCGGAAATCCCTCCGGCGCCGGCCTAGCCCCTCAAAGTTGGGGCCCGGCCCCCAAAGATGCGGAGCATTCCGCACCTTTGGGGCGACGCGATGCCCGTCTGATTGGCGCCGTTTTGGGCGCCAGTCGGCGGACATCGCGCCGTTTGGGGGAGAATTTCGCCCACGTTCTGCAGGGGAATGGCCACAGGAGATTCCGGCACTGCCTGCCTCGCTCTCTTACCCTGCCTGCTGGTCACCCATTCCCTTCCAGACTGTGGAGTCTGAGCCTGCGGGGTGACCACCTCGCTACACGTGACATCCACGACACTCTGCGCCTTCCAGCCGCAGTGTCCCCAGACGCCGAGTTTTAAAATAGAAATTTAGAATGCCCAATTATTTATTTCTAATGAAGGGGCAATTTAGCGCGGCCAATCCACCTGCCCTGCACATCTTTTTGGGTTGCGGGGCTGAGACCCACGCAGACACGGGGAGAATGTGCGAACTCCACACGGGATCGGACCCGTGCTATGAGGGCTGGAGACACATCCTGCACACGTGCTGGCCCCCAGGCAACGGAATTGTTCCCGGCTTCCCACATGGAGCACGAGGAGCACTTTGAGCTTTCCAGCCATGATTAAACCTTTGGAAAATGCTTGTCAGATAATATCAATGGCTCTACTGGTCCTAGTTGCTGCCGAATATAGCCCTTACAAATAATAAACCACAAAAAGATCTTACAAACTATAAGCTAATAGATGTTGCCCACTGCTTACCAATCAGCTCTCTTCCTTGGAGCTTCTGCTGTTGGCGCAGGACAAGGCGATTCTCCGAAGATTTAAAAAGTTAGAAAGCAGAGAAAACAAAAGCAGGAAACGAGACTTCCCCCTCAGCAGCGAATAACCACTGGGTTCCTGAACCCCCATACCCACTCTGGCTGTGCCCCACTCACAATGTGTGCTCTCCCACTGCTCGTACGCGAAGATTACTGATCACTGAGGAACTATTATTCGCTTCTGAAGGATAATTTGCCGGTCCTGGATTTTGTAATTGTGTGAAAGATAGTTAACAAGGGCTGTGCAAGGCTCCGTCCACTTTCCTCACAAACATCCGGGGAGGTTTTTCTGGGAGTAAGACTCACATGACAGGACACTTCCCCATTCCGCTCCATTGTGCACAGTGCATTGACGTCACAGACGTTGACAGTGGCGCTACTGCAGGTCTTACGGTGAAGGCAGCCAACCGTCTGGTTTCCAACAAACCCACTCCGACACGGACCACACTTGAACGAACCCTGCACAAAGAAACGGCTACGGTCAACACGGTGACACAAGGACCCGACCGTCCCAAACCCTTCGCTCAGTCACTGCCAATGCACTGGCAGAGGCGGGGGAATCTCTAAATGTCGAGGGCCCCCTTTCAGACTTAACAACAGGGGGTTCTCTGACATTCCAGCAGGTTGCAGCCAGTTTTCCAGTCATAGAATTTACAGTGCAGAAGGAGGCCATTCGGCCCATCGAGTCTGCACCGGCCCTTGGAAAGAGCACCCTACCCAAGACCCACACCTCCACCCTATCCCCATAACCCAGTAACCCCACCTAATCTTTTTGGACACTGAGAGCAATTTAGCGCGGCCAATCCACCCAACCTGCACGTCTTTGGACTTGTGGGAGGAAACCGGAGCGCCCGGAGGAAACCCACGCAGACACGGGGAGAACGTTCCGCACAGACAGTGACCCCAGCCGGGAATCGAACCCGGGACCCTGTTGCTGTGAAGCAACAGTGCTAACCCGTGCTACCGTCCCGCCCGATGGAGTGAATTCATTCAGCCCCAGAGTGTCAGCGGGTCTGACAGACAAGAACTGATTGGTAATCACTTCCCAGTGAGTTACATTCGACAGCTCACCCCGGCGGTTCGACTTCCCCCACTTCACTGCAAGGTGTAGAACCCTGTTGCTGCACCCAAGTGAAACGGGTGGCCCGCGGCAGACCCTGCGATTGTACGGTACGTCTCGGAGTTACGCATTCCCCGCCTCAGACCAGAACATGATCACTCACCATCGCATTCGCGCAGAGTGAGTTTATTATGCAGCCGCCGTTATTCCCGTCATTACATTCATCGATGTCGGAGCAAATCTGAAAGAACAAGACGCAGTCCACCGTAAAATATCGCGGGCAGCCGGAGCCTCGGGGCCGCGTCCAGGACAAAGCAGAAGTGAACAGGTTATGCGGCAGCACCATTTTAAGATTGTTTAGCTACCGACAGGTTCGGCTACAGATCCGGGTCAGCTGGTCCCATTCTCACGCACTGATGGCCCAAACGGATTGAGTGCAAAGTTGCCTCGCTACGTCTAGACAGCAGGAACCAATACAGGTCCAGCTCGTCCTCACTTTTGTCTGTTACTCTGAAAGATTGGACTTTACCGGGAGGGGGTAGTGTAAGGGTCTGGCACATATGAGCTTAACGTGGGGCAGAACACAGACCGCACCGAGGGGTCAGTAAGGCAGAGCCATGTGCACAACAAGCATGGAGACAGCTCCTAGTTCGGACCCTGAACTGTATATATATATATATTGCTTGTAATTAATAAGTACATAGGACATAGGAATTAGGAGCAGAAGTTGGCAATTCAGCCCCCCAAGCCTGCTCCACTATTCAATCAGATCCTGCCTTATCTCATCCTGGTCTCAAATCCACCTCCCTGCCTGTTCCCCGTATCCCTTTAATCCGTTCAAAAAAAAATCAGAAATGCATCAGTCTGTTTATTGAAACCATTTATTTAATGACTCCGGTTCCACCGCACTTTGGGGCAGCGAGTTCCACAAATTCACCCCCCTCTACGAGAGGTAGTTCCTCCTCATCTCGGTTCTAAATCTACCGCCTCTCAACCTCTATCTGTGACCTCCCGTTCTAGGTTTCCCCACAAGGGGGAGCATTTGGTCTACGTTTACTTTGTCAATCCCTTTTAGTATTGTATCCACCTCGATCAGATCCCCTCTCATCCTTCTAAACTCCAGCGAGTATAAGCCCCAAACTGTTTAATCTCTCCTCATCCGTCATCCCGTTCATCCCCGGAATCAATCTGGTGACCCTCCTCTGAACATCCTCCAATGCCACCACATCCTCCCTCAGATAAGGAGATCGAAACTGGACCCAATACTCCAGATGTGGTCTCACCCACACCCTATACAACTGCAACGACACTTCTCTACTTTTATACTCCAGTCCTTTTGCAATAAACACTAACATTCCATTTGCCTCTCTTATTACATGCTGTACCTACATACCGGCTTTCTGAGATACATATAATTAGAATAGAATCATAGAATCTGTGGAGTGCAGAAGGAGATTTTTTGGCACATCAGGTCAGCACTGACACTCCAAAAGAGCACCCTATCTAGGCCCATTCCCCTTCCCTATCCCCATAACCTGTACATCCACTAGCAGGCAATTTTATCACAGCCAATCCACCTAACCTGCACATCTTTGGACTGTGGGAGGAAACCGGAGCACCCGGAGGAAACCCACGCACACACGGGGAGAACGTGCAGACTCCGCACAGACAGTGACCCAAGCCGGAATCGAACCCGTGACCCTGGAGCTGTGAGGCAGCAGTGCTAACCACTGTGCTGCCCTGATGCGTGCCTGCATTACAATCGCCTCCTTCCTCCACCGTAACATTTCCCGGTATCCTTGCACCTTACCTGCCATTCACACCCCCAGTCATGCCGTTGTTACCTGTACACCTGACCTGGATCACACTCCTCTCTGGTCTCAACATAAAACTTAAGCTTGTCTAAGACTGCTACCTGCATCTTCGATCACACCAAATCCCACTCCTCCTCACCTTGCATCAGTGACCTGCGTTGGCTCTTGGTCAAGTAACGTCTCAACGTTTTATCCTGATAATGCTCCGAGGGTCTGCTTTTATATTTAAAAAAAAAAATTCAAGAGTACCCAATTCTTTTTTTCCCCAATTAAGGGGCAAATTTAGCGTGGCCAATCCACCTACCCTGCACATCTTTGGACTGTGGGAGGAAACCGGAGCACCCGGAGGAAACCCACGCAGACACGGGGAGAACGTGCAGACTCCGCACAGACAGTGACCCAAGGCTGGAATTGAACCCGTGCTAGGTTTACTGACCCTCGTGCTAACCACTGTGTCACTGTGCCGGTCCATAACCTATTTTAGACCAGAAAAGCATCATTATGGCCAACCGAATGGTATCCAACAACCTATAACTTGGTGGCAGCGATGTATGCAGTTGGTTAAACATCAGAGGAACAGGGACACTCCAGACCTAGGGAAGGAATATCCTAATCACCAGTACAGCAACCTGTCCCACGCTGTGGAGCAAAGCGCCTGCACAGGCTCGATCAACGTCCTGCAATTTCAGTCCACACATTGATTTGGTTTTCAGGTGCAACAAGTGATTAAGAAGGCGAATGGAATTTTGTCCTTCATTGCTAGAGGGGTGGAGTTTAAGACTGGGGAGGTTCTGCTGCAATTGTATAAGGTGTTAGTGAGGCCACACCTGGAGTATTGTGTTCAGTTTTGGTCTCCTTACCTGAGAAAGGACGTACTGGCGCTGGAGGGTGTGCAGAGGAGATTCACTAGGTTAATCCCAGAGCTGAAGGGGTTGGATTACGAGGAGAGGTTGAGTAGACTGGGACTGTACTCATTGGAATTTAGAAGGATGAGGGGGGATCTTATAGAAACATATAAGATTATGAAGGGAATAGATAGGATAGATGCGGGCAGGTTGTTTCCACTGGCGGGTGAAAGCAGAACTAGGGGGCATAGCCTCAAAATAAGGGGAAGTAGATTTAGGACTGAGTTTAGGAGGATCTTCTTCACCCAAAGGGTTGTGAATCTATGGAATTCCTTGCCAGTGAAGCAGTTGAGGCTCCTTCATTAAATGATTTTAAGATAAAGATAGATACCTTTCTAAAGAATAAAGGGATTCGGGGATATGGTGTTCGGGCCGGAGAGTGGAGCTGAGTCCACAAAAGATCAGCCATGATCTCATTGAATGGTGGGGCAGGCTCGAGGGGCCAGATGGCCTACTCCTGCTCCTCGTTCTTATGTTCTTATTGAACAGGGGCGGCTTCATTGGCCCGGGTACACATCTACAGGATGGAAAGTGGTCGCACGCCCAAGGACTCCCTCTGCCGTGAGGCGTCCAGAGCTAGGTGACCAATAGGATGCCTGACGTTCCGCTTCAAAGATGTTTGAAAAACGTGACTTTAAAAACCTAGACATTGAATGTCGCACCCGAGAGTCAGTGGCTCACGTCAGGGGGAAATGGCGAAACCTTCTGTGGCCTGGGGTGCCCCGTCAGGGTGACCATTGCCTACAACGGCTTGACCACAGAAGCCAACACCAAAAACGGCAACGCCTGGGAGCTTCATGTGCGACATTTGTGTCCGCCTCTTCGGACATCAGCAGCTGGTTCACCAGATGAAGACAACCTGTCCGAAATGGATCGGTTGCTGCGTGTCCATCATTTATCATCGGTGGGAAGATGCCAGAACCAAATTGTCCAGAAACTAATCTGTTACATGATTCCTTGTGGAAAACGCAATATAAGAACATAAGAACTAGGAGCAGGAGTCGGCCACCTGGCCCCTCGAGCCTGCCCCACCATTCAATGAGATCATGGCTGATCTTTTGTGGACTCAGCTCCACTTTCCGGCCCGAACACCATAACCCTTAATCCCTTTATTCTTCAAAAAACTATCTATCTTTATCTTAAAAACATTTAATGAAGGAGCCTCTACTGCTTCACTGGGCAAGGAATTCCATAGATTCACAACCCTTTGGGTGAAGAAGTTCCTCCTAAACTCAGTCCTAAATCTACTTCCCCTTATTTTGAGGCTATGCCCCCTAGTTCTGCTTTCACCCGCCAGTGGAAACAACCTGCCCACATCTATCCTATCGATTCCCTTCATAATCTTATATGTTTCTATAAGATCCCCCCTCATCCTTCTAAATTCCAACGAGTAAAGTCCCAGTCTACTCAACCTCTCCTCGTAATCCAACCCCTTCAGCTGTGGGATTAACCTAGTGAATCTCCTCTGCACACCCTCCAGTGCCAGTACGTCCTTTCTCAAATATACACCGGGTGGCCTTGTGGTGCGACGGTAGCGCATCTCACTCCAGATCAGAAGGTTCAAATCACGTCAGGGTCACGGAAAATACAATACACAAATTATTGAAATGGTACTTAATTATTTCTGGGCGAATTAAGTCAGCTGAATCGATTGGGGAAATCTGACGAGAATACACAGCAAAAGGACAAAACGTTAACCACTCCTTGTCCTGGAGCTAGTTACTGACCCCATAGCCCAGGATCGCACTAGATTCCTATTGTTTGTCTCATGATGTTGGTTTTCTCTAGACGCCTGTGGTCACTGACATTCTGCATTTGTTCCTCACCTGCTTCATGGTCATTGCGTGGTCCACTCCTATCCCAGCCACAACTGTCCCTCGATAGCCTGAGGGACACGCCTCACAGTGGAACCCCGGCACTGCGTTAATACACTTGGATCCAGAGAAACAGGGATTGGCAAAGATGCACTGAGGAAAATAAAACAGGCACAGCCAGAATATTACCCAATACAAACACCGAATAAAAACCGATCTATCTCACCCTCCACTTTAACAAGCAACTACATCACAATCTGCTTCTGACATAAGACCGTAAGACAGAGGAGCAGAATTAGGCCACTCGGCCCATCGAGTCTGCTCCGCCATTCAATCCTGGCTGATATTTTTCTCATCCCCCATTCTCCCGCCTTCTCCCCATAACCACGACCCCGTTATTGACATCATCACCTGCAACTCCTTTTGGGTATCTTCATGGTTATTACAGATTGAAGTTACTTTCCTGATAACTCAGCAAATGTTCCACAGAATATCCATGACAACAGAATCTGTATTCCTGCATAATTATACCCCCCCTCCGACCGAGTCAAAGAAATCCCAACATCTGATTCCAGCCTGTAGCGCACCCTTTTTAAAAAATTCATTCACGAGATGTGGATGTCGGAACATTTATTTTCCGTCATAAATTGCCCTCGAGAAGGTGGGAATGAGCCGGTTCTTGAACTGCTGCAGACCACGTGATGCAGGTACACGATTACGTCAGGAGTTCTGGAATTTTGACCCAGGGCGAAGGATTTTTACAAGTCAAGAAGATGGGGTATGAATTAGAGGAGAACTTGCAGTTGGTGATGTGCTCATGTGCATGGTCCTCCTCGCCTTTCTGAAGTGGTAGATGTTGGGTGTTGGAGAAGCTTAATTAGTGTATCCTGTAGATGGTACACACTGCACCGAGGTGGAGAGAGGAAATGTTTACGATGGGGATTTCCATTCAAGCGGGGTTGCTTCATCCTACATGGTCTCGCACTTCAAGTGAGGTTGTAGATGCACTCATCCAGCCATCACACTCTTTTTCTAAATAAATTTAGAGTACCCAATTCATTTTTTCCAATTAAGGGGCAATTTAGCGTGGCCAATCCACCCACCCTGCACATCTTTGGGTTGTGGGGGCGAAACCCACGCAGACACGGGGAGAATCTGCAAACTCCACATGGACAGTGACCCGGGACCGGGACCGAACCAGAGTCCTCAGCACCGCAGTCCCAGTGCTAACCACTGCGCCACATGCCGCCCACGAGAATGCTAACAGTGGAAATCTGGTGATGGTAATGCCATTAAATGTCAAGAGAGGAGGGAGCACGGTGGCGCAGTGGTTAGCACTGGGACTGCGGCGCTGAGGACCCGGGTTCGAATCCCGGGCAAGGCAGCCCTCCTGATCAACTTCACTACGTTGAACATTCACTCCCTCCACCACTGGCACACAGCGGAAGCAGCGGACACCGCACGTACGCAATCGATGGGGTGTTGATGCATTGCCGCAATTCACCAAGACGCCTTCAGCAGCACCTTTCAAACTTGCGACCTCTACCACCTAGGACAAGATGCGGAGATGCCGGCGTTGGACTGGGGTGAGCACAGTAAGAAGTCTTACAACACCAGGTTAAAGTCCAACAGGTTTGTTTCGAATCACTAGCTTTCGGAGCGCTGCTCCTTCCTCAGGTGAATGAAGAGGTGAGTTCCAGAAACATTTATAGCGACAAAGTCAATGATGCAAGATGATACTTTGAATGTGAGTCTTTGCTGGTAATTAAGTCTTTACAGGTCCAGACAGTGAGACTGGAGAGAGGGATAATAACAGGTTAAAGAGGCCTGAATTGTCTCAAGCCCGGACTGTTGGTAGGATTTTGCAAGCCCAGGCCAGTTGGTGGGGGGGTGAATGTAATGCGACATGAATGCAAGGTCCCGGTTGAGGCCGTACTCGTGTGCGGAACTTGGCTATAAGAAACAATTCACACCCCTTTAACCTGGGATTATCCCTCTCTTGAGTCGCACCATCTGGACCTGTAAAGACTTAATTACCTGCAAAGACTCGCATTCAATGTATCGTCTTGCATCCTTGACTTTGTCTATATTTTTGTTTCCAGAATCCACCTCTTCATTCACCTGAGGAAGGAGCAGTGCTCTGAAAGCTAGTGATTCGAAACAAACCTGTTGGACTTTAACTTGGTGTTAGAAGGGCAAGAGCAGCTTACAACGGGAAAAGCACCACCTGCAAGTTCCCCCTCAAGCCACACACTATCCTGACAAGGAAATATATCGCCGTTCTGTCACTCTCGCTGGGTGACAATTCCACAACTCGCTCCCTGTGGATGTACCTGCACCAGATGGACTGCAGGAGTTCAAGAAGGTGGCTCCTCACCACCTTCTCAAGGGGCATTAATGGATGGGCACCAAATTCTGGCCTCATCAGCATCGCTCATGTCCCATGAATGAGGGAAAAACACATCGAATATGCTACTCGACCTGTCCCACTAAACCCTACTTTAGCCCTTAGTTAGATTCCACTCTGTAACTCGCTCCCAGATTTCAGTTATACCATATGTATAACCCTCAAATCCATTGATTAAATTCCAGTCTGTATCGCAGTCTCTCTAAGAAATTACGGTACGGATACTGAATGTTAATTTCAGACCTCATCAATGTCAGTGCAATGTGTGCCGTTTCCGGTAAAACCCTCATGACATGCTCCACACCGGTAACCTGGGTATTCGTAGGTTTCCATACATTCCACACCTTCAAAACAAGGATTGGGATCGCACTTGGAGCGATGGTCATGGAACCCTTCGGAAGGAAAGAAAGTGGTTTTGTTGAAAAATATACCAAATGCCTTTCGATTTATTCCCCTTGTACAAAATACAAACGGATCAAGCCCCTTCCCCCTTCATATTGTACAATCCCAATGGACCCAAACCCTTTCCTCTTTCCCACTCACTCCCACTGTACATCAAACCCTTTCCCGCTCACTCCCATTGTACATCAAACCCTTTCCCACTCACTCCCATTGTACATCAAACCCTTTCCCATTCACTCCCATTGTACATCAAACCCTTTCCCACTCACTCCCATTGTACATCAAACCCTTTCCCATTCACTCCCGCTGTACATCAAGCCCTTTCCCATTCACTCGCATTGTTCATCAAACCCTTTCCCACTCACTCCCATTGTACATCAAACCCTTTCCCACTCACTCCCACTGTACATCAAACCCTTTCCCACTCACTCCCGCTGTACATCAAACCCTTTCCCACTCACTCCCACTGTACATCAAACCCTTTCCCACTCACTCCCATTGTACATCAAACCCTTTCCCACTCACTCCCACTGTACATCAAACCCTTTCCCACTCACTCCCACTGTACATCAAACCCTTTCCCATTCACTCCCACTGTACATCAAACCCTTTCCCACTCACTCCCATTGTACATCAAACCCTTTCCCACTCACTCCCACTGTACATCAAACCCTTTCCCACTCACTCCCATTGTACATCAAACCCTTTCCCACTCACTCCCATTGTACATCAAACCCTTTCCCATTCACTCGCATTGTTCATCAAACCCTTTCCCACTCACTCCCATTGTACATCAAACCCTTTCCCACTCACTCCCACTGTACATCAAACCCTTTCCCACTCCCTCCCGCTGTACATCAAACCCTTTCCCACTCACTCCCACTGTACATCAAACCCTTTCCCACTCACTCCCATTGTACATCAAACCCTTCCCCACTCACTCCCGCTGTACATCAAACCCTTTCCCACTCACTCCAATTGTACATCAAACCCTTTCCCATTCACTCGCATTGTTCATCAAACCCTTTCCCACTCACTCCCATTGTACATCAAACCCTTTCCCACTCACTCCCACTGTACATCAAACCCTTTCCCACTCCCTCCCGCTGTACATCAAACCCTTTCCCACTCACTCCCACTGTACATCAAACCCTTTCCCACTCACTCCCATTGTACATCAAACCCTTCCCCACTCACTCCCGCTGTACATCAAACCCTTCCCCACTCACTCCTATTGTACATCAAACCCTTTCCTACTCACTCCCACTGTACATCAAACCCTTTCCCACTCACTCCCACTATACATCAAACCCTTTCCCACTCACTCCCACTGTACATCAAACCCTTTCCCACTCACTCCCACTGTACATCAAACCCTTTCCCACTCACTCCCATTGTACATCAAACCCTTTCCCACTCATTCCCACTGTACATCAAACCCTTTCCCACTCACTCCCATTGTACATCAAACCCTTTCCCACTCACTCCCATTGTACATCAAACCCTTTCCCAGTCACTCCCACTGTACATCAAACCCTTTCCCACTCACTCCCATTGTACATCAAACCCTTTCCCACTCACTCCCATTGTACATCAAACCCTTTCCCAGTCACTCCCACTGTACATCAAACCCTTTCCCACTCACTCCCATTGTACATCAAACCCTTTCCCACTCACTCCCATTGTACATCAAACCCTTTCCCACTCACTCCCATTGTACATCAAACCCTTTCCCACTCACTCCCACTGTACATCAAACCCTTTCCCAGTCACTCCCACTGTACATCAAACCCTTTCCCACTCACTCCCACTGTACATCAAACCCTTTCCCACTCACTCCCACTGTACATCAAACCCTTTCCCACTCACTCCCATTGTACATCAAACCCTTTCCCACTCACTCCCATTGTACATCAAACCCTTTCCCACTCACTCCCATTGTACATCAAACCCTTTCCCACTCACTCCCATTGTACATCAAACCCTTTCCCACTCACTCCCATTGTACATCAAACCCTTTCCCAGTCACTCCCACTATACATCAAACCCTTTCCCACTCACTCCCACTGTACATCAAACCCTTTCCCACTCACTCCCATTGTACATCAAACCCTTTCCCACTCACTCCCACTGTACATCAAACCCTTTCCCACTCACTCCCATTGTACATCAAACCCTTCCCCACTCACTCCCGCTGTACATCAAACCCTTTCCCACTCACTCCAATTGTACATCAAACCCTTCCCCACTCACTCCTATTGTACATCAAACCCTTTCCTACTCACTCCCATTGTACATCAAACCCTTTCCCACTCACTCCCATTGTACATCAAACCCTTTCCCACTCATTCCCACTGTACATCAAACCCTTTCCCATTCACTCCCATTGTACATCAAACCCTTTCCCATTCACTCCCATTGTACATCAAACCCTTTCCCATTCACTCCCATTGTACATCAAACCCTTTCCCACTCACTCCCATTGTACATCAAACCCTTTCCCACTCACTCCCATTGTACATCAAACCCTTTCCCAGTCACTCCCACTGTACATCAAACCCTTTCCCACTCACTCCCATTGTACATCAAACCCTTTCCCACTCACTCCCATTGTACATCAAACCCTTTCCCAGTCACTCCCACTATACATCAAACCCTTTCCCACTCACACCCGCTGTACATCAAACCCTTTCCCACTCACTCCCATTGTACATCAAACCCTTTCCCACTCACTCCCATTGTACATCAAACCCTTTCCCACTCACTCCCACTGTACATCAAACCCTTTCCCAGTCACTCCCACTGTACATCAAACCCTTTCCCACTCACTCCCACTGTACATCAAACCCTTTCCCACTCACTCCCATTGTACATCAAACCCTTTCCCACTCACTCCCATTGTACATCAAACCCTTTCCCACTCACTCCCACTTTACATCAAACCCTTTCCCACTCACTCCCATTGTACATCAAACCCTTTCCCACTCACTCCCACTGTACATCAAACCCTTTCCCACTCACTCCCATTGTACATCAAACCCTTTCCCACTCACTCCCGCTGTACATCAAACCCTTTCCCACTCACTCCCATTGTACATCAAACCCTTTCCCATTCACTCCCACTGTACATCAAACCCTTTCCCACTCACTCCCACTGTACATCAAACCCTTTCCCACTCACTCCCATTGTACATCAAACCCTTTCCCACTCTCTCCCATTGTACATCAAACCCTTTCCAACTCACTCCCATTGTACATCAAACCCTTTCCCATTCACTCCCACTGTACATCAAACCCTTTCCCACTCACTCCCACTGTACATCAAACCCTTTCCCACTCACTCCCATTGTACATCAAACCCTTTCCCACTCATTCCCACTGTACATCAAACCCTTTCCCACTCACTCCCATTGTACATCAAACCCTTTCCCACTCACTCCCATTGTACATCAAACCCTTTCCCACTCACTCCCACTGTACATCAAACCCTTTCCCACTCCCTCCCGCTGTACATCAAACCCTTTCCCACTCCCTCCCGCTGTACATCAAACCCGTTCCCATTCACTCCCACTGTACATCAAACCCTTTCCCACTCACTCCCATTGTATATCAAACCCTTCCCCACTCACTCCCGCTGTACATCAAACCCTTTCCCACTCACTCCCGCTGTACATCAAACCCTTCCCCACTCACTCCCGCTGTACATCAAACCCTTTCCCACTCACTCCCGCTGTACATCAAACCCTTTCCCACTCACTCCCGCTGTACATCAAACCCTTTCCCACTCACTCCAATTGTACATCAAACCCTTCCCCACTCACTCCTATTGTACATCAAACCCTTTCCTACTCACTCCCATTGTACATCAAACCCTTTCCCACTCACTCCCATTGTACATCAAACCCTTTCCCACTCATTCCCACTGTACATCAAACCCTTTCCCACTCACTCCCATTGTACATCAAACCCTTTCCCACTCACTCCCATTGTACATCAAACCCTTTCCCAGTCACTCCCACTGTACATCAAACCCTTTCCCACTCACTCCCATTGTACATCAAACCCTTTCCCACTCACTCCCATTGTACATCAAACCCTTTCCCACTCACTCCCACTTTACATCAAACCCTTTCCCACTCACTCCCATTGTACATCAAACCCTTTCCCACTCATTCCCACTGTACATCAAACCCTTTCCCACTCACTCCCATTGTACATCAAACCCTTTCCCACTCACTCCCACTGTACATCAAACCCTTTCCCACTCAGTCCCACTGTACATCAAACCCTTTCCCACTCACTCCTATTGTACATCAAACCCTTTCCTACTCACTCCCATTGTACATCAAATCCTTTCCCACTCACTCCCATTGTACATCAAACCCTTTCCCACTCATTCCCACTGTACATCAAACCCTTTCCCACTCACTCCCATTGTACATCAAACCCTTTCCCACTCACTCCCATTGTACATCAAACCCTTTCCCAGTCACTCCCACTGTACATCAAACCCTTTCCCAGTCACTCCCACTGTACATCAAACCCTTTCCCACTCACTCCCATTGTACATCAAACCCTTTCCCACTCACTCCCATTGTACATCAAACCCTTTCCCACTCACTCCCACTGTACATCAAACCCTTTCCCACTCACTCCCATTGTACATCAAACCCTTTCCCACTCACTCCCATTGTACATCAAACCCTTTCCCAGTCACTCCCACTATACATCAAACCCTTTCCCACTCACTCCCGCTGTACATCAAACCCTTTCCCACTCACTCCCATTGTACATCAAACCCTTTCCCACTCACTCCCATTGTACATCAAACCCTTTCCCACTCACTCCCACTGTACATCAAACCCTTTCCCAGTCACTCCCACTATACATCAAACCCTTTCCCACTCACTCCCATTGTACATCAAACCCTTTCCCACTCACTCCCACTGTACATCAAACCCTTTCCCACTCACTCCCACTGTACATCAAACCCTTTCCCACTCACTCCCATTGTACATCAAACCCTTTCCCACTCACTCCTATTGTACATCAAACCCTTTCCTACTCACTCCCACTGTACATCAAACCCTTTCCCACTCACTCCCATTGTACATCAAACCCTTTCCCAGTCACTCCCATTGTACATCAAACCCTTTCCCACTCACTCCCATTGTACATCAAACCCTTTCCCACTCACTCCCGCTGTACATCAAACCCTTTCCCACTCACTCCCATTGTACATCAAACCCTTTCCCACTCACTCCCACTATACATCAAACCCTTTCCCACTCACTCCAATTGTACATCAAACCCTTTCCCACTCACTCCCATTGTACATCAAACCCTTTCCCACTCACTCCCATTGTACATCAAACCCTTTCCCACTCACTCCCATTGTACATCAAACCCTTTCCCACTCACTCCCATTGTACATCAAACCCTTCCCCACTCACTCCCATTGTACATCAAACCCTTTCCCACTCACTCCCATTGTACATCAAACCCTTTCCCACTCACTCCCGCTGTACATCAAACCCTTTCCCACTCACTCCCATTGTACATCAAACCCTTTCCCACTCACTCCCACTATACATCAAACCCTTCCCCACTCACTCCAATTGTACATCAAACCCTTTCCCACTCACTCCCATTGTACATCAAACCCTTTCCCACTCACTCCCATTGTACATCAAACCCTTTCCCACTCACTCCCACTGTACATCAAACCCTTTCCCACTCACTCCCATTGTACATCAAACCCTTTCCCACTCATTCCCACTGTACATCAAACCCTTTCCCATTCACTCCCATTGTACATCAAACCCTTTCCCATTCACTCCCATTGTACATCAAACCCTTTCCCATTCACTCCCATTGTACATCAAACCCTTTCCCACTCACTCCCATTGTACATCAAACCCTTTCCCACTCACTCCCATTGTACATCAAACCCTTTCCCAGTCACTCCCACTGTACATCAAACCCTTTCCCACTCACTCCCATTGTACATCAAACCCTTTCCCACTCACTCCCATTGTACATCAAACCCTTTCCCAGTCACTCCCACTATACATCAAACCCTTTCCCACTCACACCCGCTGTACATCAAACCCTTTCCCACTCACTCCCATTGTACATCAAACCCTTTCCCACTCACTCCCATTGTACATCAAACCCTTTCCCACTCACTCCCACTGTACATCAAACCCTTTCCCAGTCACTCCCACTGTACATCAAACCCTTTCCCACTCACTCCCACTGTACATCAAACCCTTTCCCACTCACTCCCATTGTACATCAAACCCTTTCCCACTCACTCCCATTGTACATCAAACCCTTTCCCACTCACTCCCACTTTACATCAAACCCTTTCCCACTCACTCCCATTGTACATCAAACCCTTTCCCACTCACTCCCACTGTACATCAAACCCTTTCCCACTCACTCCCATTGTACATCAAACCCTTTCCCACTCACTCCCGCTGTACATCAAACCCTTTCCCACTCACTCCCATTGTACATCAAACCCTTTCCCATTCACTCCCACTGTACATCAAACCCTTTCCCACTCACTCCCACTGTACATCAAACCCTTTCCCACTCACTCCCATTGTACATCAAACCCTTTCCCACTCTCTCCCATTGTACATCAAACCCTTTCCAACTCACTCCCATTGTACATCAAACCCTTTCCCATTCACTCCCACTGTACATCAAACCCTTTCCCACTCACTCCCACTGTACATCAAACCCTTTCCCACTCACTCCCATTGTACATCAAACCCTTTCCCACTCATTCCCATTGTACATCAAACCCTTTCCCACTCACTCCCACTGTACATCAAACCCTTTCCCACTCACTCCCATTGTACATCAAACCCTTTCCCACTCACTCCCGCTGTACATCAAACCCTTTCCCACTCACTCCCATTGTACATCAAACCCTTTCCCATTCACTCCCACTGTACATCAAACCCTTTCCCACTCACTCCCACTGTACATCAAACCCTTTCCCACTCACTCCCATTGTACATCAAACCCTTTCCCACTCTCTCCCATTGTACATCAAACCCTTTCCAACTCACTCCCATTGTACATCAAACCCTTTCCCATTCACTCCCACTGTACATCAAACCCTTTCCCACTCACTCCCACTGTACATCAAACCCTTTCCCACTCACTCCCATTGTACATCAAACCCTTTCCCACTCATTCCCACTGTACATCAAACCCTTTCCCACTCACTCCCATTGTACATCAAACCCTTTCCCACTCACTCCCATTGTACATCAAACCCTTTCCCACTCACTCCCACTGTACATCAAACCCTTTCCCACTCCCTCCCGCTGTACATCAAACCCTTTCCCACTCCCTCCCGCTGTACATCAAACCCGTTCCCATTCACTCCCACTGTACATCAAACCCTTTCCCACTCACTCCCATTGTACATCAAACCCTTCCCCACTCACTCCCGCTGTACATCAAACCCTTTCCCACTCACTCCCGCTGTACATCAAACCCTTCCCCACTCACTCCCGCTGTACATCAAACCCTTTCCCACTCACTCCCGCTGTACATCAAACCCTTTCCCACTCACTCCCGCTGTACATCAAACCCTTTCCCACTCACTCCAATTGTACATCAAACACTTCCCCACTCACTCCTATTGTACATCAAACCCTTTCCTACTCACTCCCATTGTACATCAAACCCTTTCCCACTCACTCCCATTGTACATCAAACCCTTTCCCACTCATTCCCACTGTACATCAAACCCTTTCCCACTCACTCCCATTGTACATCAAACCCTTTCCCACTCACTCCCATTGTACATCAAACCCTTTCCCAGTCACTCCCACTGTACATCAAACCCTTTCCCACTCACTCCCATTGTACATCAAACCCTTTCCCACTCACTCCCATTGTACATCAAACCCTTTCCCACTCACTCCCACTTTACATCAAACCCTTTCCCACTCACTCCCATTGTACATCAAACCCTTTCCCACTCATTCCCACTGTACATCAAACCCTTTCCCACTCACTCCCATTGTACATCAAACCCTTTCCCACTCACTCCCACTGTACATCAAACCCTTTCCCACTCACTCCCACTGTACATCAAACCCTTTCCCACTCACTCCTATTGTACATCAAACCCTTTCCTACTCACTCCCATTGTACATCAAATCCTTTCCCACTCACTCCCATTGTACATCAAACCCTTTCCCACTCATTCCCACTGTACATCAAACCCTTTCCCACTCACTCCCATTGTACATCAAACCCTTTCCCACTCACTCCCATTGTACATCAAACCCTTTCCCAGTCACTCCCACTGTACATCAAACCCTTTCCCAGTCACTCCCACTGTACATCAAACCCTTTCCCACTCACTCCCATTGTACATCAAACCCTTTCCCACTCACTCCCATTGTACATCAAACCCTTTCCCACTCACTCCCACTGTACATCAAACCCTTTCCCACTCACTCCCATTGTACATCAAACCCTTTCCCACTCACTCCCATTGTACATCAAACCCTTTCCCAGTCACTCCCACTATACATCAAACCCTTTCCCACTCACTCCCGCTGTACATCAAACCCTTTCCCACTCACTCCCATTGTACATCAAACCCTTTCCCACTCACTCCCATTGTACATCAAACCCTTTCCCACTCACTCCCACTGTACATCAAACCCTTTCCCAGTCACTCCCACTATACATCAAACCCTTTCCCACTCACTCCCATTGTACATCAAACCCTTTCCCACTCACTCCCACTGTACATCAAACCCTTTCCCACTCACTCCCACTGTACATCAAACCCTTTCCCACTCACTCCCATTGTACATCAAACCCTTTCCCACTCACTCCTATTGTACATCAAACCCTTTCCTACTCACTCCCACTGTACATCAAACCCTTTCCCACTCACTCCCATTGTACATCAAACCCTTTCCCAGTCACTCCCATTGTACATCAAACCCTTTCCCACTCACTCCCATTGTACATCAAACCCTTTCCCACTCACTCCCGCTGTACATCAAACCCTTTCCCACTCACTCCCATTGTACATCAAACCCTTTCCCACTCACTCCCACTATACATCAAACCCTTTCCCACTCACTCCAATTGTACATCAAACCCTTTCCCACTCACTCCCATTGTACATCAAACCCTTTCCCACTCACTCCCATTGTACATCAAACCCTTTCCCACTCACTCCCATTGTACATCAAACCCTTTCCCACTCACTCCCATTGTACATCAAACCCTTCCCCACTCACTCCCATTGTACATCAAACCCTTTCCCACTCACTCCCATTGTACATCAAACCCTTTCCCACTCACTCCCGCTGTACATCAAACCCTTTCCCACTCACTCCCATTGTACATCAAACCCTTTCCCACTCACTCCCACTATACATCAAACCCTTCCCCACTCACTCCAATTGTACATCAAACCCTTTCCCACTCACTCCCATTGTACATCAAACCCTTTCCCACTCACTCCCATTGTACATCAAACCCTTTCCCACTCACTCCCACTGTACATCAAACCCTTTCCCAGTCACTCCCACTCTACATCAAACCCTTTCCCACTCACTCCCATTGTACATCAAACCCTTTCCCACTCACTCCCACTGTACATGAAACCCTTTCCCACTCACTCCCACTGTACATCAAACCCTTTCCCACTCACTCCCATTGTACATCAAACCCTTTCCCACTCACTCCCACTTTACATCAAACCCTTTCCCACTCACTCCCACTGTACATCAAACCCTTTCCCACTCACTCCCATTGTACATCAAACCCTTTCCCACTCACTCCCATTGTACATCAAACCCTTTCCCACTCACTCCCATTGTACATCAAACCCTTTCCCACTCACTCCCACTGTACATCAAACCCGTTCCCACTCACTCCCACTGTACATCAAACCCTTTCCCACTCACTCCCATTGTACATCAAACCCTTTCCCAGTCACTCCCACTGTACATCAAACCCTTTCCCACTCCCTCCCGCTGTACATCAAACCCTTTCCCACTCACTCCCACTGTACATCAAACCCTTTCCCACTCACTCCCATTGTACATCAAACCCTTTCCCACTCACTCCCACTGTACATCAAACCCTTCCCCACTCACTCCCGCTGTACATCAAACCCTTTCCCACTCACTCCAATTGTACATCAAACCCTTCCCCACTCACTCCTATTGTACATCAAACCCTTTCCTACTCACTCCCATTGTACATCAAACCCTTTCCCACTCACTCCCACTGTACATCAAACCCTTTCCCACTCATTCCCATTGTACATCAAACCCTTTCCCACTCACTCCCATTGTACATCAAACCCTTTCCCACTCACTCCCACTGTACATCAAACCCTTCCCCACTCACTCCCACTATACATCAAACCCTTTCCCACTCACTCCCACTGTACATCAAACCCTTTCCCACTCACTCCCACTGTACATCAAACCCTTTCCCACTCACTCCCATTGTACATCAAACCCTTTCCCACTCACTCCCATTGTACATCAAACCCTTTCCCAGTCACTCCCACTGTACATCAAACCCTTTCCCACTCACTCCCATTGTACATCAAACCCTTTCCCACTCACTCCCACTGTACATCAAACCCTTTCCCATTCACTCCCACTGTACATCAAACCCTTTCCCATTCACTCCCACTGTACATCAAACCCTTTCCCACTCACTCCCATTGTACATCAAACCCTTTCCCAGTCACTCCCACTATACATCAAACCCTTTCCCACTCACTCCCACTGTACATCAAACCCTTTCCCACTCACTCCCGCTGTACATCAAACCCTTTCCCACTCACTCCCATTGTACATCAAACCCTTTCCCACTCACTCCCATTGTACATCAAACCCTTTCCCACTCACTCCCATTGTACATCAAACCCTTTCCCACTCACTCCCACTGTACATCAAACCCTTTCCCACTCACTCCCATTGTACATCAAACCCTTTCCCACTCACTCCCACTGTACATCAAACCCTTTCCCATTCACTCCCACTGTACATCAAACCCTTTCCCACTCACTCCCATTGTACATCAAACCCTTTCCCAGTCACTCCCACTATACATCAAACCCTTTCCCACTCACTCCCACTGTACATCAAACCCTTTCCCACTCACTCCCGCTGTACATCAAACCCTTTCCCACTCACTCCCATTGTACATCAAACCCTTTCCCAGTCACTCCCATTGTACATCAAACCCTTTCCCACTCACTCCCATTGTACATCAAACCCTTTCCCAGTCACTCCCACTATACATCAAACCCTTTCCCACTCACTCCCACTGTACATCAAACCCTTTCCCACTCACTCCCATTGTACATCAAACCCTTTCCCACTCACTCCCACTTTACATCAAACCCTTTCCCACTCACTCCCATTGTACATCAAACCCTTTCCCACTCACTCCTATTGTACATCAAACCCTTTCCCACTCACTCCCACTTTACATCAAACCCTTTCCCACTCACTCCCATTGTACATCAAACCCTTTCCCACTCACTCCCATTGTACATCAAACCCTTTCCCACTCACTCCCACTGTACATCAAACCCTTTCCCACTCACTCCCATTGTACATCAAACCCTTTCCCAGTCACTCCCATTGTACATCAAACCCTTTCCCACTCACTCCCACTGTACATCAAACCCTTTCCCAGTCACTCCCACTATACATCAAACCCTTTCCCACTCACTCCCATTGTACATCAAACCCTTTCCCACTCACTCCCATTGTACATCAAACCCTTTCCCACTCACTCCCACTTTACATCAAACCCTTTCCCACTCACTCCCATTGTACATCAAACCCTTTCCCAGTCACTCCCACTATACATCAAACCCTTTCCCACTCACTCCCATTGTACATCAAACCCTTTCCCACTCACTCCCACTGTACATCAAACCCTTTCCCACTCACTCCCACTGTACATCAAACCCTTTCCCACTCACTCCCATTGTACATCAAACCCTTTCCCACTTACTCCCACTTTACATCAAACCCTTTCCCACTCACTCCCACTGTACATCAAACCCTTTCCCACTCACTCCCATTGTACATCAAACCCGTTCCCACTCACTCCCACTGTACATCAAACCCTTTCCCACTCACTCCCATTGTACATCAAACCCTTTCCCACTCACTCCCACTGTACATCAAACCCTTTCCCACTCACTCCCACTGTACATCAAACCCTTTCCCACTCACTCCCATTGTACATCAAACCCTTTCCCACTCACTCCCACTGTACATCAAACCCTTTCCCATTCACTCCCACTGTACATCAAACCCTTTCCCACTCACTCCCATTGTACATCAAACCCTTTCCCACTCACTCCCACTGTACATCAAACCCTTTCCCACTCACTCCCACTGTACATCAAACCCTTTCCCACTCACTCCCATTGTACATCAAACCCTTTCCCACTCACTCCCACTGTACATCAAACCCTTTCCCACTCACTCCCACTGTACATCAAACCCTTTCCCGCTCACTCCCATTGTACATCAAACCCGTTCCCACTCACTCCCACTGTACATCAAACCCTTTCCCACTCACTCCCATTGTACATCAAACCCTTTCCCAGTCACTCCCACTGTACATCAAACCCTTTCCCACTCACTCCCACTGTACATCAAACCCTTTCCCACTCACTCCCATTGTACATCAAACCCTTTCCCACTCACTCCCACTGTACATCAAACCCTTTCCCACTCATTCCCACTATACATCAAACCCTTTCCCACTCACTCCCGCTGTACATCAAACCCTTTCCCACTCATTCCCACTGTACATCAAACCCTTTCCCACTCACTCCCATTGTACATCAAACCCTTTCCCACTCACTCCCACTTTACATCAAACCCTTTCCCACTCACTCCCATTGTACATCAAACCCTTTCCCACTCACTCCCACTGTACATCAAACCCTTCCCCACTCACTCCCACTGTACATCAAACCCTTTCCCATTCACTCCCACTGTACATCAAACCCTTTCCCATTCACTCCCATTGTACATCAAACCCTTTCCCATTCACTCCCATTGTACATCAAACCCTTCCCCACTCACTCCCACTTTACATCAAACCCTTTCCCACTCACTCCCATTGTACATCAAACCCTTTCCCACTCACTCCCATTGTACATCAAACCCTTTCCCACTCACTCCCACTGTACATCAAACCCTTTCCCACTCACTCCCACTGTACATCAAACCCTTTCCCACTCACTCCCACTATACATCAAACCCGTTCCCATTCACTCCCACTGTACATCAAACCCTTTCCCACTCACTCCCACTATACATCAAACCCTTTCCCACTCACTCCCACTGTACATCAAACCCTTTCCCACTCACTCCCACTATACATCAAACCCGTTCCCATTCACTCCCACTTTACATCAAACCCTTTCCCACTCACTCCCATTGTACATCAAACCCTTTCCCACTCACTCCCACTGTACATCAAACCCTTTCCCACTCACTCCCACTGTACATCAAACCCTTTCCCACTCACTCCCACTGTACATCAAACCCTTTCCCACTCACTCCCACTGTACATCAAACCCTTTCCCATTCACTCCCGCTGTACATCAAACCCTTTCCCACTCACTCCCACTGTACATCAAACCCTTTCCCACTCACTCCCATTGTACATCAAACCCTTTCCCACTCACTCCCATTGTACATCAAACCCTTTCCCATTCACTCCCATTGTACATCAAACCCTTTCCCACTCACTCCCATTGTACATCAAACCCTTTCCCATTCACTCCCGCTGTACATCAAACCCTTTCCCACTCACTCCCACTGTACATCAAACCCTTTCCCACTCACTCCCATTGTACATCAAACCCTTTCCCAGTCACTCCCATTGTACATCAAACCCTTTCCCACTCACTCCCACTGTACATCAAACCCTTTCCCACTCACTCCCACTGTACATCAAACCCTTTCCCACTCACTCCCATTGTACATCAAACCCTTTCCCACTCACTCCCACTGTACATCAAACCCTTTCCCACTCACTCCCATTGTACATCAAACCCTTTCCCACTCACTCCCACTGTACAGCAAACCCTTTCCCACTCACTCCCATTGTACATCAAACCCTTTCCCACTCACTCCCATTGTACATCAAACCCTTTCCCACTCACTCCCATTGAAAACACTTGCTGTTGACTCGAGTCCTTTCCACTCAACCTTCTAGACTGATTCTGTTTCGAGTTCACCTCCTATCTACTGAGTATATTTCTTGCTCCGAGATTGACAGTGGCTCATGGGCCAACACTTGGACACAGAAGGACTACGAATGTTCCACTTACCACACACTTGACATTCCAGGATGGTGTTCCGTATCAGTGACATTTCCTTCACCTATTAATGAAACCAGGAGACAAATGAAACACAACAGTGCTGTTGGGGTAACTAAACCCTGACCCCCTCCCAGGACCCCCTGACCTGCGATTCAGGGCACTGGCATGGTGTTCAGGTCACCCAGCCCCCCCCCCCCGCCCCCCAACCCTCCAACCCCCTGTGTTGTTGCTCAAGACAACATCCTACTAACGTCCTGCTTAGGGCACAGACTCCATGCCCAGGATATTCACCCAGGAGACCCGCTTACCTGCTCTCGGATATCTTCCCTCAGGTCACGAAGGAGCTGATTGAAAAGTGCCAACTGATTGACCAGTGCCTTTGTCTGGTCACCTGAAGGATAAAGAAGTCAGGAACTCGCATTAGTCTTCATCTCCGTCTCCACCCCATTCATTGTAGGCAATTCCACAAACAGCTCACCCAGGGGACTTTGTCTTCCGCCTGAGCTTAAATCGTAAGGCTAGCATGTTTGACATCGGGGTGGATGGACAGATCTAACCACCCACGTTTCGAGCCTCACAATTTATCACGGTTATCCCCGATAAAATTCCTGGATTCAGGAGTGCATCGGCCACCCTATGGCCAATATGATTCGGCAGTAATTGACAAGTGAGAGGAGAGGAGTGACTGGCTCCTTGGAGTACTCATTCACGGAATGCGGGGGTTGTTGCCAATGGCGGCCCTTATTCCTCAATCTAATCGCTCTTGGGAAAGCGGCAATGGGGCTACTTCTTAAACCGTTGTAGTCCATGTGGTGAAGGAGCTTTTACACTGTGTCAGGGAGAAAATTCCAGGACTTTCCTCCAACAACAATGAAGAAACGGCCGATATATGTCAAAGGCGTGTTGGCAGGTGACCCGGGGGTTTGGGCAATCCCACCATATTGGGCCACCTTTCTCAATGGGAGAGATTACGAGTGCAGTGGGTGAATTGATCGCTCAGAGAGCAGGCACAGACACAATGGACACAATGGGGTGGGGGAGGGAGGGGGGGGGGGGGGTGTTAGTGGGCGGGGGATTGGAAATGGTCCTAACCCAGCATTCCTGTGACATAAATGTTACCAGCAACGTGTCGGCCTGAATGTGAATGTTGCAGTTCAGGCTGGTGTGTACGCCCTCATTACCAGAGGTGTAGCACAGGGGTCTGGACACCGCAACCGCCCCCTCCCCACTTTATGGAGGGTTAGGTTTTTGGATGAAGCTTCTGCAGATGGTTGGACGTGGCCAGATCGCTGCAGGAATTCCTGCAACAGGGTCCTGGTGCTCAAAGGGCTGACCTCCAACAACCACAACAATCTCCCCTTCTGTCCAGCCATTGGCCATCTCCAAATAGCAGGACAGAGGCAGGAACCAGTGCAATCACCACCTTAGCCTCAGGCAAAACACCGGTTTAAAAAATCGTCATTCACCTAATGACCACATTTGTAGTTGTCACAGTGATCAGGAACCCTGGCTGATTTCCCCCCTCTCCCTCTAACCCAGGGCTCACTGGACAGTGATCAGGAGCAGGAACCCTGGCTGATTTCCCCTCTCTCTCTAACCCAGGGCTCACTGGACAGTGATCAGGAGCAGGAACCCTGGCTGATTTCCCCTCTCTCTCTCTAACCCAGGGATCACTGGACAGTGATCAGGAGCAGGAACCCTGGCTGATTTCCCCTCTGTCTCTAACCCAGGGATCACTGGACAGTGATCAGGAGCAGGAACCCTGGCTGATTTCCCCTCTCTCTCTCTAACCCAGGGATCACTGGACAGTGATCAGGAGCAGGAATCCTGGCTGATTTCCCCCCTCTCTCGCTCTCTAACCCAGGGATCACTGGACAGTGATCAGGAGCAGGAACCCTGGCTGATTTCCCCTCTCTCTAACCCAGGGATCACTGGACAGTGATCAGGAGCAGGAATCCTGGCTGATTTCCCCTCTCTCTCTAACCCAGGGATCACTGGACAGTGATCAGGAGCAGGAACTCTGGCTGATTTCCCCTCTCTCTCTAACCCAGGGATCATTGGACAGTGATCAGGAGCAGGAACCCTGGCTGGTTTCCCCTCTCTCTCTAACCCAGAGATCACTGGACAGTGATCAGGAGCAGGAACTCTGGCTGATTTCCCCTCTCTCTCTCTAATCCAGGGATCACTGGACAGTGATCAGGAGCAGGAACTCTGGCTGATTTCCCCTCTCTCTCTAACCCAGGGATCATTGGACAGTGATCAGGAGCAGGAACCCTGGCTGGTTTCCCCTCTCTCTCTAACCCAGAGATCACTGGACAGTGATCAGGAGCAGGAACTCTGGCTGATTTCCCCTCTCTCTCTCTAACCCAGGGATCATTGGACAGTGATCAGGAGCAGGAACCCTGGCTGGTTTCCCCTCTCTCTCTCTAACCCAGGGATCACTGGACAGTGATCAGGAGCAGGAACCCTGGCTGATTTCCCCCCTCTCTCGCTCTCTAACCCAGGGATCACTGGACAGTGATCAGGAGCAGGAACCCTGGCTGATTTCCCCTCTCTCTAACCCAGCGATCACTGGACAGTGATCAGGAGCAGGAACCCTGGCTGATTTCCCCTCTCTCTAACCCAGGGATCACTGGACAGTGATCAGGAGCAGGAACTCTGGCTGATTTCCCCTCTCTCTCTAACCCAGGGATCATTGGACAGTGATCAGGAGCAGGAACCCTGGCTGGTTTCCCCTCTCTCTCTAACCCAGAGATCACTGGACAGTGATCAGGAGCAGGAACTCTGGCTGATTTCCCCTCTCTCTCTCTAATCCAGGGATCACTGGACAGTGATCAGGAGCAGGAACCCTGGATGATTTCCCCTCTCTCTCTAACCCAGGGATCACTGGACAGTGATCAGGAGCAGGAACCCTGGCTGATTTCCCCTCTCTCTCTAACCCAGGGATCACTGGACAGTGATCAGGAGCAGGAACCCTGGATGATTTCCCCTCTGTCTCTAACCCAGGGATCACTGGACAGTGATCAGGAGCAGGAACCAGGCTGATTTCCCCTCTCTCTGTAACCCAGGGATCACTGGACAGTGATCAGGAGCAGGAACCCTGGCTGATTTCCCCCCTCTCTCTCTCTGACCCAGGGATCACTGGACAGTGATCAGGAGCAGGAACCCTGGCTGATTTCCCCTCTCTCTCTCAAACCCAGGGATCACTGGACAGTGATCAGGAGCAGGAACCCTGGCTGATTTCCCCTCTCTCTCTAACCCAGGGATCACTGGACAGTGATCAGGAGCAGGAACCCTGGCTGATTTCCCCTCTCTCTCTAACCCAGGGATCACTGGACAGTGATCAGGAGCAGGAACCTTGGCTGATTTCCCTCTCTCTCTCTAACCAAGGGATCACTGGACAGTGATCAGGAGCAGGAACCCTGGCTGATTTCCCCTCTCTCTAACCCAGGGATCACTGGACAGTGATCAGGAGCAGGAACCCTGGCTGATTTCCCCCCCTCTCTCTCTAACCCAGGGATCACTGGACAGTGATCAGGAGCAGGAACCCTGGCTGATTTCTCCTCTCTCTCTCACCCAGGGATCACTGGACAGTGATCAGGAGCAGGAACCCTGGCTGATTTCCCCTCTCTCTCTCTAACCCAGGGATCACTGGACAGTGATCAGGAGCAGGAACCCTGGCTGATTTCCCCCCTCTCTCTCTGTAACCCAGGAATCACTGGACAGTGATCAGGAGCAGGAACCCTGGCTGATTTCCCCTCTCTAACCCAAGGATAACTGGACAGTGATCAGGAGCAGGAACCCTGGCTGATTTCCCATCTCTCTCTAACCCAGGGATCACTGGACAGTGATCAGGAGCAGGAACCCTGGCTGATTTCCCCTCTCTCTCTAACTCAGAGATCACTGGACAGTGATCAGGAGCAGGAACTCTGGCTGATTTCCCCTCTCTCTCTAACCCAGGGATCACTGGACAGTGATCAGGAGCAGGAACCCTGCCTGATTTCCCCTCTTTCTCTAACCCAGGGATCACTGGACAGTGATCAGGAGCAGGAACCCTGGCTGATTTCCCCTCTCTCTCTCTAACCCAGGGATCACTGGACAGTGATCAGGAGCAGGAATCCTGGCTGATTTCCCCTCTCTCTCTAACCCAGGGATCACTGGACAGTGATCAGGAGCAGGAACCCTGGCTGATTTCCCCCCTCTCTAACCCAGGGATCACTGGACAGTGATCAGGAGCAGGAACCCTGGCTGATTTCCCCTCTCTCTCTAACCCAGGGATCACTGGACAGTGATCAGGAGCAGGAACCCTGGCTGATTTCCCCCCTCTCTCTCTAACCCAGGGATCACTGGACAGTGATCAGGAGCAGGAACCCTGGCTGATTTCCCCTCTCTCTCTCTCTAACCCAGGGATCACTGGACAGTGACCAGGAGCAGGAACCCTGGCTGATTTCCCCTCTCTCTCTAACCCAGGGATCACTGGACAGTGATCAGGAGCAGGAACCCTGGCTGATTTCCCCCCTCTCTCTCTAACCCAGGGATCATTGGACAGTGATCAGGAGCAGGAATTCTGGCTGATTTCCCCTCTCTCTCTCTCTAACCCAGGGGTCACTGGACAGTGATCAGGAGCAGGAACTCTGGCTGATTTCCCCTCTCTCTCTAACCCAGGGATCATTGGACAGTGATCAGGAGCAGGAATTCTGGCTGATTTCCCCTCTCTCTCTCTCTAACCCAGGGGTCACTGGACAGTGATCAGGAGCAGGAACCCTGGCTGATTTCCCCTCTCTCTCTAACCCAGGGGTCACTGGACAGTGATCAGGAGCAGGAACCCTGGCTGATTTCCCCTCTCTCTCTCTAACCCAGGGATCACTGGACAGTGATCAGGAGCAGGAACCCTGGCTGATTTCCCTTCCCTAGTGTAGGGTACTGAAGTCAGTTCACGTTCTCCTGCCGTTAGTCGCAGGAAGTCCGGGACGGTCACATCTTTTACTGTCAGGCTTCAGTATCAAATCATAATTTAAGTTTATAAGAAACCCAGACATAAATTTTTTAATAAATTCAGGATTAAAGGTTTTTCTCAGTAAAAATTACCCCAGAACCCCATGCAATCGAAGGGGCCAGTAGGAGTGTAATTCAGCAGTATACCAAGCAAGCGATAAAAACTTACCCAGAACAGAATTTGCACCATTCACTGCGAAGAGAGAAGACAAATCATTAAATAGACAACAAGTAGCTCAACTTATTTATTTTTTAAATTTAGAGTACCCAATTCATTTTTTCCAATTAAGGGGCAATTTACCGCGGCCAATCCACCTACCCTGCACATCTTTGGGTTGTGGGGGCGAAACCCACGCAGACACGGGGAGAATGTGCAAACTCCACACGGACAGTGACCCAGGGCCGGGATCGAACCCAGGACCTCGGAGCCGTGAGGCAGCAGTGCTAACCCACTGCGCCACCGTGCCGCCCGAAGGAGCTCAAGTTCAGCATTTGGAATGAGAGGCGATCATCTGAACTGGACACCGGACATGGGACTCAGGACACTGATATAAGCATTGGATTAGAGTGAACACTGAACATCACGCACTGAACACTGGACTGCGGAGACACAACACTGGACACAGGATTTGGCCATTGGAATGAAAAATGGACGGGGCATTGGAAGCAAATATTGGCATCTGATGACAAGACACAGACACTGAGCACAGGAAGTGGGCACTCAGGCCACAAGAAGGGGGCACTCAGGCCACAGGAAGTGGGCACTCAGGCAACTGGAAGTGGACACCCAGGCCACAGGAAGTGGACACTCAGGTCACAGGAAGTGGACGCTCAGGCCACAGGAAGTGGACGCTCAGGTCACAGGAAGTGGGCGCTCAGGTCACAGGAAGTGGGCACTCAGGTCACAGGAAGTGGACACTCAGGCCACAGGAGGTGGACACTCAGGTCACAGGAAGTGGACACTCAGGCTACAGGAAGTGGACACTCAGGCCACAGGAAGTGGACACTCAGGCCACAGGAAGTGGACACTCAGGCCACAGGAAGTGGACACCACAGATAAACTTTGGACACTGGGCACAGGACAGAGGTTAACAACACCCATTCACCCTTGGAGTAAAAGGAGGATTTGGGAGATGCCGGAGGGAGGTTAAATGACAGGGAAACACCCAACGTCTCCTTGGAATGTCAACAAGCTCTTGGAGCAATTAATTCCCAGGCAATGTTTCAGCCATTGCGAGTAGCTTGTTGTGAGTCAGGGGGATTTTGTCCAGGTTTATTCAATCGTACCTGTGTTCCTCAGAGCATCATCGCCCTGAAACGGACACTCCTGCAATGCACCAACTCGGGTCATTGTCCCTCCAAGGAATAACTTCAACTCCTCCAATGAGCCCTGAGTACAGCAAAAAGTTAAATCATTTTATTTATTTCAGGGTAATAGATAAAATAAACCTTTAAATCAAAACCATCATCAACCATATTTATGCAAAGTGCTAAGTGATGGACACAGAGTGTAGGTTCCTGAAGAGTAATGGATAGTGGGCTGTAAGAACGCTGTAATCGGGCTGTAATAAGAGGGTCTCTGTCTCTCAGCCCTTCCGCGGGTCAAGGATAATTCATCCTGTGCACCTCCCACAGTGAGGGCATGGGTTGTTGGCCAGTAGAGGTGGTGATGTATTATTGTCTCTCTCTCCCTCTCTCTCCGTTCTCTGTCAGTGGCTGCTCTGTTCCTTGGAAGGACTTGACGTGTTTTTAGAGATGAATTTCTATTTGGGGCACAATTGGGCTTTCGTTCCCCATGTGTTGATGTTTTAAAAAAAATAAATTTAGAGTACCCGATTCATTTATTTTCCAATTAAGGGGGCAATTTAGCGTGGCCAATCCACCCAACCTGCACATCTTTGGGTTGTGGGGGCGAAACCCACGCAGACACGGGGAGAATGTGCAAACTCCACACGGACAGTGACCCGGGATCGAACCTGGGACCTCGGAGCCGTGAGGCAGCAGTGCTAACCCACTGTGCCACCGTGCTGCCCTGACATGCGTTGATGTTAACAGAGACGACCTTCGTGGGGGCTTTGGGATTGTCTTGTAAATGTTTAGTTTGGCTCCTGTGTGAGCAAGCCCCATGGCCTAGCTCGCAGTCTGCAATTGGACATTCTGATGGCAAGTCGTGTCTATCTCAGCGGAGATGAACATGCCCTCTATATTTGGCATAGCAATATCTTGGAGGCAATGTCTTAGAGGCAGTGCGGTTTTTTTTTGATTGGTTTGATTTCTTGTCACATGTACCGAAGTACAGTGAAAAGTATTTTTCTGCGGCCAAGGGAACGTACACAGTACGTACATCGTAGACAAAGAGAATAATCAACAGAGTACATTGACAAATGGTACATCGACAAACAGTGGTTGGTTACAGTGCGGGACAAGGGGCCAAACAAAGCAAATACATGAGCAAGAGCAGCATAGGGCGTCGTGAATAGTGTCTTACAGGTAACAGATCAGTCCGAGGGGGAGTCGTTGAGGAGTCTTGTAGCTGTGGGGAAGAAGCTGTGGGATCTACTGTCCAATAGACCCTCATGTCAGATGCGGCATCGTGATTTTTGAAAACTCACATGTGTGATTTACCACAGGTTAAGCTGGGGACAGAGGACTCGGGAGTGGAAGTGATGTCGTGACATTCAATAAGATTCATGGCCGATCTGTTTCATCTCCACTTGACTCCCTTGATACCAACAGAACATTACTGAATCTGCCTTTAACCGAATACAACCCATTTACAACAGGACGTGCCTAACTGAGGAATACCATACCCTTGATGCATCATTCAACCCATAAATACGCTTTATTAATCGCCAGAGTTTCTCTTCTCTTGCACTCGCTTCCTTAGGTGGTTTCAAAAATACTTCTCTTGCAAATTTCTCACCCTGCAAAAAATGCAGTTTTACATCAATCTATTTACAGGCGGCACGGTAGCACAGTGGTTAGCACCATTGCTTCACAGCTCCAGGGTCCCAGGTTCGATTCAATGCAGTTTAGGAAGATCAGGTGACGTTGTGCAATTGTGACGCGTGAAGCCAAGTTACATCACACGGGCTATCCAAATACTAGGTAGGTAAAGGCATCGCTTACTATTCAATCACCCCTCCCTACTGTCCAACTGCTCCACTGATTCAATCCCATTATCTCTTCATTCAACTCCCCCCCCCCTAGGTTCCACCTACCATCTCCTAACTCTATCTCTTGGAGTTGCTGTGAGTGTCAGTGTGGACCCACAGGGATGGGAAATATTGAATTGCGTCCCAATAGAATAGTGCAAGCGCGAAGATCCAGGCACCAGCTGATCAATGTTGAATCGAATCAAGTTTGTCCCGTGGCCGTAGCTCACCTGCATCCGTGCATACGCCCTGTGCCCAGTGCGGACATCGACCGTCTCTGCTTGCCCGGGGGGAATGGTAGCCATGGCTGGGAGCCCCATACTGGAATCCATCAGTCTGCAGTCGATGTATAGCTCCACAGTGATCAGGTCACGTTGAAACCCACTGACCCTCAAGATGATGGAATGAGGCTTGCCGTCCGACAGGTTGGCATTCTGTAAGTTCACGGACTGGGTTTTCCCGTCTTCTCTCAGGTAGCGGACAAGAACTGCGGAAAAGTGACAAACAAGACCTTAATCAGCTGCACTTTTTCCCATTCTCTTTCCCGTCCTGGCCTCCCCATCTCCTCCCATATCGCCCCCCCCCCCCCCCCCCCCATTCCTCTCATATCCCTCATTCTTCCCATCCCCCTCCTCACTATCTCCTCACCTCCTAATATAATGCTAACGGGGCGGCGCGGTGGCGCAGCGGTTAGCACTGCTGCCTCACGGCGCCGAGGTCCCAGGTTCGATCCCGGGTCACTGTCCGTGTGGAGTTTGCACATTCTCCCCGTGTCTGCGTGGGTCTCGCCCCCACAACCCAAAGATGTGCCGGGGTCGGTGGATTGGCCGCGCTAGATTGCCCCTGAATTGATACGATGCGAACCCCTTTTGCTCTAACCTCCAATACACTGCCAACTGCTTTCATGGTGTACACCTCCTACCTCTGTTGATCTTTCCCATCACAGTGACCTCCAGGTACCTCATGTTGCCTCTCTTGGCGTAGAAACCCAGCAGAACGCCACCCTGTCTGGGAGGAAGTCTGAACACAGACACGACAAAGAGCTCATTCACCGTCAGAATCTCCGTGGCCAGTTTCTCCACGATCGCAGCCTCCTGTTTTGCATTCTGCACCGATCCAAAATCAATGACTGCTGGGACAGAGAGAGAGAGAGAGAGAGAGAGAGAGAAAGAGAGAGGACGGTCAAAGACTGAAACACACCCACATACATACCGGAAATCTGAAACCAGAACAGAAAATTATGGAGATATACACAAAGAAAATGGCAACAGAATGACGACAGGCACGGCATGGTGGTCACACTTTTCCCCATTCCCTATCCCTCCCGGTGGTTAGCACTACTGCCTCACAGCACCAGGGACCCGGGTTCAATTCCGGCCTCGGGTGACTGTGTGGAGTTTGCACGTCCTCCCCGTGTGTGCGTGGGTTTCCTCCGGGCGCTCCGGTTTCCTCCCGCAGTCCAAATGTGCGGGTTAGGTGGATTGGCCGTGATAAATTGCCCCTTAGTGTCCAAAGGTTAGGTGGGGTTATGGGGTTGCGGGGATAGGGTGGAGGAGTGGACCTAGATAGGGTGCTCTTTGAGTGAGTCAGTGTAGACTGCAGGGATTCGACGATTCTATGACGGACGCTGATTGAGGTCAAGTAAAGGTGATGTTCACACAATCCCTCCCTGAGGTTTCTAACCAGAAAGTGAGACACAGGAACTTGGATTGATTTTGTGACTCCAACAAACACAGAAAGTGGACATGCCCACACCTTGACTGGTCGCTTTCAGCTTACTGTACCAGCTTGATTGGCAGCCCATCCACCACCTTCGACATTCCCTCCCTCCAACACCGACGCACAGTAGCAGCAGCGTGCGTACCGTCCACGGGACCCACTGTAAGCAACCCACCAAGCCTCCCTCCACAGCGCCCTCCAAACCCTGACCTCAGCTGCCTGTAAGGGCAAGGGCGGCAGGCTGGGGGGGAACATCGCCGCCTGCAAGTTCCCCTCCAAGTCACGCGTCATCCTGACTGGGAGCGATGTCGCCGTTCCTTCACTAGCACTGGATCAAAAGCCTGGAACCCTCCCCTTCCTAACAGCACGGTGGATGTCCCTACGCCACATGGGCTGCAAGCTGCTCACCCCCACCTCCTGAAGGAATGGGCAATGAATGTTGGCCAAGCCGGCGCCGCGCAGCTCCCGTGAAAGAATTTAAAAGATGAATGTGAATGGTGGGCGAGGGATAATTCAACAGATTGATTCCAGAGATGTGGAGAAATTACTTCTCAAAGGGAGGTGAACCTGTGGAATCTTCTACTCCAGAGAGCGGTGGATTTCGAGACAGTGGGTAAATTTGAGGAGTTGGACAGATTTTTATTTAATTAGTACTGGGTTGAAAGGTTATGGAGAACGGGCAGGACAGTGGAATTGAGGCCAGGATGCGATCAGCCATGATCGTATTGAATGGTGGAGCAGACTCGAGGGGCTGAGTGGCCGACTCCCGCTCCTTATTCTCATAGCTACCAGGCCATGATTCAGCCGGGAAGGGGGGGGGGGGTCCGGGTCCTGGTTTGGGGTTCCAGAATTATGCGATTTGGATTGGGGTTGAGGTTCAGGAGGATGTAATTTGGCACTTCTAGCCCATTCCGCAATTCAACGCAACACACAAGAATCTCTAAATACCTCCCGCTGCCTCAGGAAGGCATACGGGGGGGGGGGGGGGGGGGGGGGTGGGGCAGCACGGTGGTGCAGTGGTTAGCACTGCTGCCTCACGGCGCCGAGGTCCCAGGTTCGATCCCGGCCCTGGGTCACTGTCCGTGTGGAGTTTGCACATTCTCCCCGTGTCTGCGTGGGTTTCGCCCCCACAACCCAAAGATGTGCAACTTAGGTGGATTGGCCGCGCTAAATTGCCCCTTAATTGGGAAAAAATAATTGGGTACTCTAAATTTATAAAAAAAGAAGAAAAAAAAAGGAAGGCAGACAGCATTATCAGAGACCCCTCCCACCCAGTCACTGCCTTCTTCCAGACCCGTCCATCAGGCAGAAGGTACAGACGTCTGAAGACCCGCACATCCAGACATGGGAACAGCTTCTTCCCCACAGCTACCAGACTCCTCAACGACTCCCCCTCGGACTGATCTGTTACCTGTAAGAACACTATTCACGACGCCCTGTGCTGCTCTTGCTCATGTATTTGCTTTGTTTGGCCCCTTGTCCCGCACTGTAACCAATCACTGTTTGTCGATGTACCATTTGTCAATGTTCTCTGTTGATTATTCTTTTTGTCTACTGTGTACGTACTGTGTACGTTCCCTCGGCCGCAGAAAACTACTTTTCACTGTACTTCGGTACATGTGACAATAAATATCAATCAATCAGTGTGTTCATGGCTGACTGTGACTGTCCCATGTTCGCAGAGTGGAGAATCGGTGCTATTGAGGCCGGTGTGGTTGGCACGGTGCCGGTTGGGGGCCGCTCTACACGGCCCTCCACCCCCACCCCCACCCCCCACCCCCCCCCCCGCCCCCCCGCCCCCGCGATTCTCCGAGCGGCCGGGGGAAAAAAAAATCGCCGGCGCAGCTCTGAGCCAGCGGGACCACCGATCGGTGGGCCGGCCTCTATGTCTGCCCGGCCTCCTTTCTTCCGCGCCGGCCCCTGCACTCCTGCGCCATGTTGCGTCGGGGCCGGCGCGTTGAAGGAGGCCACTGCGCACGTCCTCGTTGGCGCCGGCGCCACTGCGCGTGCACGGGTCCCGCGGCGCACAGTCCGCGCCGGGATCAGCAGCTGGAGCAGCGCGAGCCGATCCTGAGTGTGTGCAAGACCTTCCTAATTACATTCTTCAAATGCCCGCCTTGGATTTTGTTTGACAGTGTGCCCTGGTAAGTCGGGCTTATTTGACTGATGGAAAATAGTCCGACAGCACGTGCGGAGAGAGAAGGGGGGGGGGGGGCGGAGGTTTCGAATCTGGACGCCGTGTTGACAAAACGCGAGCTGCCTTCTCCCTCCACAGACGCTGTGAGATTTCCCGGAACTTTCCGTTTCAGAATCCAGCAGTGATTTGCTTTTGTCTGAAGGAAAATGATTTTGATCTACCTCCCCTGCCCCTTTCCATGAATGGAGCCCCCTTGGGCTGGTTCTATGCTAAAAGGGCGTCTCCACGAATAATAGCTGCAATCTTTAAAGGTTCAGTCAGATCACGGATTCGAAATTCCAAATTTAAGTTTGTGCGATTCCTCTTCTGTCAACTGCTGGGATAACAAGTTGAAAGCGAATGACTGCGGAAGCTGGAACCTGAAACCAAATCAGGAGAGGCTGGCGGATCTCAGGAGGTCCGACAGCCTCTGTGGGGAGACAAGGGAGCTACCGTTTCGAGTCTGGGTGACTCATTGTCAAAGAATCCAAGGGACGGCAGGGTGGCACAGTGGTTAGCACTATGACGGACCGACCATAGCGTAGATACTGATTTAAGAGTGAAATGGGTAGCTATGGATATGGCTTGTTTAGGAATGCGTGGTGCTGGCCAGACCCAGCAAATGCGATTACCAGGTAAAGATGATGATTTATCATCTTGTTCAAGGGAAGAATTTCACAAGTGTTTAACATAGGGACAAGGTCACAGGTTAAATGGGCACGCGGAAAATCATAGTGATGACCATAGGCTTGGTTAGAACTCTCAATGTAGGGAAGTTTTGACAGTTTCTCCAATGTTAGATGTAAAATAGGGCAGCACAGTGATTAGCACTGTGGCTTCACAGCACCAGGGTCCCAGGTTCGATTCCCGGCTTGGGTCACTGCCTGTGCGGAGTCTGCACGTTCTCCCCATGTCTGCGTGGGTTTCCTCCGGGTGCTCCGGTTTCATAGAACATACAGTGCAGAAGGAGGCCATTCGGCCCATCGAGTCTGCACCGACCCACTTAAGCCCTCACTTCCACCCGATCCCCATCTCACCTTTTTGGTCACTAAGGGGCAATTTATCACGGCCAGTCCACCTAACCTGCACGTCTTTGGACTGTGGGAGGAAACCGGAGCACCCGGAGGAAACCCACGCACTCACGGGGAGAACGTGCAGACTCCGCACAGACAGTGACCCAGCGGGGAATCAAACTTCCTCCCACAAGTCCCGAAAGATGTGCTGTTAGGTGAATTGGACATTCTGAATTCTCCCTCTGTGTACCCGAACAGGCGCCGGAATGTGGTGACTCGGGGATTTTCACAGTAACTTCATTGCAGAGTTAATGTAAACCTACTTGTGACAATAAAGATTATTATTATAAAGTATCCTTCCAGGTTTTGGATAGAAGTTTTGGGATTTTAGCACATCCTGAAATTGGGAAGAGGTTACAGGGACAGCCCCTCATGGACTTTCCCAGGACTGCAATGGGAAGAGGCAAACTCATTTCAATTTTTATCCCTCTTCCTTTGTACCAAACTTTCTTTCCCTTATCCTGTCATTGCAAACACTTCCCCGCACCCCAGGCTCAGTCCCAGGCGCCTGGGATAACTCAGCAGTAAGTAACGGGCACAATCCCCTGTTCAGGACAGTGGGAAATCCACTTTCCGCCCACAGGAAACTTTTGCAGGGATTTTTCTCCGGGACCCTCGCAGTTCCTTACCTTGCATTTCCTGGCGAGCTGCTGCCACTCTGCAGAGGGCCAGGAACAGGAGGAGGGCGGCGGATCCCGGAGCCATGGCCGCAGAGGGAGAGCGGGAGAGGGGCAGGGACACGGGGCAGGGACACCGGGACAGGGAGATCGGGAGCGGGAGCAGCTCAGACAGCGGCTCCGGGACGCTCAGTCTGGGCAAACCCAGCCCGGCTCAGCCTTACTGTCAATCACCCGGACTGACCTCCCTCCCACACAGAGTGATCCCGGAGTGATCCCAGACTGACCTCCCTCCCACACAGAGTGATCCCGGAGTGATCCCAGAGTGACCTCCCTCCCATACAGAGTGATCCCGGAGTGATCCCAGACTGACCTCCCTCCCACACAGAGTGATCCCGGAGTGATCCCAGAGTGACCTCCCTCCCACACAGAGTGATCCCGGAGTGATCCCGGACTGACCTCCCTCCCACACAGAGTGATCCCGGAGTGATCCCGGACTGACCTCCCTCCCACACAGAGTGATCCCGGAGTGATCCCAGACTGACCTCCCTCCCACACAGAGTGATCCCGGAGTGATCCCAGAGTGACCTCCCTCCCACACAGAGTGATCCCGGAGTGATCCCAGAGTGATCCCAGAGTGATCCCAGACTGACCTCCCTCCCACACAGAGTGATCCCGGAGTGATCCCAGAGTGACCTCCCTCCCACCCAGAGTGATCCCAGAGTGATCCCGGAGTGACCTCCCTCCCACACAGAGTGATCCCGGAGTGATCCCAGAGTGATCCCAGACTGACCTCCCTCCCACACAGAGTGATCCCGGAGTGATCCCAGAGTAATCCCGGACTGACCTCCCTCCCACACAGAGTGATCCCGGAGTGATCCCGGAGTGATCCCGGACTGACCTCCCTCCCACACAGAGTGATCCCAGAGTGATCCCGGAGTGATCCCGGACTGACCTCCCTCCCACACAGAGTGATCCCGGAGTGATCCCGGAGTGATCCCGGACTGACCTCCCTCCCACACAGAGTGATCCCAGAGTGATCCCGGAGTGATCCCGGACTGACCTCCCTCCCACACAGAGTGATCCCGGAGTGATCCCGGACTGACCTCCCTCCAACACAGAGTGATCCCAGAGTGATCCCAGAGTGATCCCAGAGTGATCCCAGAGTGACCTCCCTCCAACAGAGACTGATCCCGGAGTGATCCCAGACTGACCTCCCTCCCACACAGAGTGATCCCGGAGTGATCCCGGACTGACCTCCCTCCCATACAGAGTGATCCCGGAGTGATCCCAGACTGACCTCCCTCCCACACAGAGTGATCCCGGAGTGATCCCAGAGTGACCTCCCTCCCACCCAGAGTGATCCCGGAGTGACCTCCCTCCCACACAGAGTGATCCCGGAGTGATCCCAGAGTGATCCCAGAGTGATCCCAGACTGACCTCCCTCCCACACAGAGTGATCCCGGAGTGATCCCAGAGTGATCCCGGACTGACCTCCCTCCCACACAGAGTGATCCCGGAGTGACCCCGGACTGACCTCCCTCCCACACAGAGTGATCCCGGAGTGATCCCGGACTGATCCCGGACTGACCTCCCTCCCACACAGAGTGATCCCAGAGTGATCCCGGAGTGATCCCGGACTGACCTCCCTCCCACACAGAGTGATCCCGGAGTGATCCCGGACTGACCTCCCTCCCACACAGAGTGATCCCAGAGTGATCCCGGAGTGATCCCAGAGTGATCCCGGAGTGATCCCAGACTGCCCTCCCTCCCACACAGAGTGATCCCGGAGTGATCCCAGAGTGATCCCGGAGTGATCCCAGACTGACCTCCCTCCCACACAGAGTGATCCCGGAGTGATCCCAGAGTGATCCCGGAGTGATCCCGGACTGACCTCCCTCCACCAGAGACTGATCCCGGAGTGATCCCAGAGTGATCCCGGAGTGATCCCAGACTGACCTCCCTCCACCAGAGACTGATCCCGGAGTGATCCCGGACTGACCTCCCTCCCACACAGAGTGATCCCGGAGTGATCCCAGAGTGATCCCGGACTGACCTCCCTCCCACACAGAGTGATCCCGGAGTGATCCCAGAGTGATCCCGGAGTGATCCCAGACTGATCCCGGAGTGATCCCGGACTGACCTCCCTCCAACACAGAGTGATCCCGGAGTGATCCCGGAGTGATCCCGGACTGACCTCCCTCCCACACAGAGTGATCCCGGAGTGATCCCGGACTGACCTCCCTCCCACACAGAGTGATCCCGGAGTGATCCCGGACTGATCCCGGACTGATCCCGGACTGACCTCCCTCCCACACAGAGTGATCCCGGGGTGATCCCGGAGTGATCCCAGAGTGATCCCGGAGTGATCCCAGACTGACCTCCCTCCCACACAGAGTGATCCCAGAGTGATCCCGGAGTGATCCCGGACTGACCTCCCTCCCACACAGAGACTGATCCCAGAGTGATCCCGGACTGACCTCCCTCCCACCCAGAGTGATCCCGGAGTGATCCCAGAGTGATCCCGGCGTGATCCCAGACTGACCTCCCTCCCACACAGAGTGATCCCGGAGTGATCCCAGAGTGATCCCAGACTGACCTCCCTCCAACACAGAGTGATCCCGGAGTGATCCCAGACTGACCTCCCTCCCACACAGAGTGATCCCAGAGTGATCCCGGACTGACCTCCCTCCCACACAGAGTGATCCCAGAGTGATCCCGGAGTGATCCCAGACTGACCTCCCTCCCACACAGAGTGATCCCGGAGTGATCCCAGAGTGATCCCGGAGTGATCCCGGACTGACCTCCCTCCCACACAGAGTGATCCCGCAGTGATCCCGGACTGACCTACCTCCAACAGAGACTGATCCCGGAGTGATCCCAGACTGACCTCCCTCCCACACAGACTGATCCCGGAGTGATCCCGGACTGATCCCGGAGTGATCCCAGACTGACCTCCCTCCACCAGAGACTGATCCCGGAGTGATCCCGGACTGATCCCAGAGTGATCCCGGAGTGATCCCAGACTGACCTCCCTCCAACAGAGATGATCCCGGAGTGATCCCGGAGTGATCCCAGACTGATCCCAGACTGACCTCCCTCCAACACAGAGTGATCCCAGAGTGATCCCAGACTGACCTCCCTCCACCAGAGACTGATCCCGGAGTGATCCCAGAGTGATCCCAGACTGACCTCCCTCCAACAGAGACTGATCCCGGAGTGATCCCGGAGTGATCCCAGACTGACCTCCCTCCACCAGAGACTGATCCCGGAGTGATCCGGGAGTGATCCCAGAGTGATCCCGGAGTGATCCCAGACTGACCTCCCTCCACCAGAGACTGATCCCGGAGTGATCCCGGAGTGATCCCAGACTGACCTCCCTCCAACACAGAGTGATCCCGGAGTGATCCCAGACTGACCTCCCTCCACCAGAGACTGATCCCGGAGTGATCCCGGAGTGACCTCCCTCCAACACAGTGATCCCGGAGTGATTCCAGACTGATCCCAGACTGACCTCCCTCCAACACAGAGTGATCCCGGAGTGATCCCAGACTGACCTCCCTCCAACAGAGACTGATCCCGGAGTGATCCCGGAGTGATCCCAGAGTGATCCCGGAGTGATCCCAGAGTGATCCCGGACTGACCTCCCTCCAACAGAGACTGATCCCGGAGTGATCCCGGACTGACCTCCCTCCCACACAGAGTGATCCCGGAGTGATCCCGGACTGATCCCGGACTGACCTCCCTCCCACACAGAGTGATCCCGGGGTGATCCCGGAGTGATCCCAGAGTGATCCCGGAGTGATCCCAGACTGACCTCCCTCCCACACAGAGTGATCCCAGAGTGATCCCGGAGTGATCCCGGACTGACCTCCCTCCCACACAGAGACTGATCCCAGAGTGATCCCGGACTGACCTCCCTCCCACCCAGAGTGATCCCGGAGTGATCCCAGAGTGATCCCGGCGTGATCCCAGACTGACCTCCCTCCCACACAGAGTGATCCCGGAGTGATCCCAGAGTGATCCCAGACTGACCTCCCTCCAACACAGAGTGATCCCGGAGTGATCCCAGACTGACCTCCCTCCCACACAGAGTGATCCCAGAGTGATCCCGGACTGACCTCCCTCCCACACAGAGTGATCCCAGAGTGATCCCGGAGTGATCCCAGACTGACCTCCCTCCCACACAGAGTGATCCCGGAGTGATCCCAGAGTGATCCCGGAGTGATCCCGGACTGACCTCCCTCCCACACAGAGTGATCCCGCAGTGATCCCGGACTGACCTACCTCCAACAGAGACTGATCCCGGAGTGATCCCAGACTGACCTCCCTCCCACACAGACTGATCCCGGAGTGATCCCGGACTGATCCCGGAGTGATCCCAGACTGACCT
Organism: Scyliorhinus torazame; assembly: GCF_047496885.1. NCBI lineage: Eukaryota > Metazoa > Chordata > Chondrichthyes > Carcharhiniformes > Scyliorhinidae > Scyliorhinus > Scyliorhinus torazame. The sequence continues at coordinate 44,022,644 of NC_092732.1, read as the reverse complement.
CCCTCCACCAGAGACTGATCCCGGAGTGATCCCGGACTGATCCCAGAGTGATCCCGGAGTGATCCCAGACTGACCTCCCTCCAACAGAGATGATCCCGGAGTGATCCCGGAGTGATCCCAGACTGATCCCAGACTGACCTCCCTCCAACACAGAGTGATCCCGGAGTGATCCCAGACTGACCTCCCTCCACCAGAGACTGATCCCGGAGTGATCCCAGAGTGATCCCAGACTGACCTCCCTCCAACAGAGACTGATCCCGGAGTGATCCCGGAGTGATCCCAGACTGACCTCCCTCCACCAGAGACTGATCCCGGAGTGATCCCGGAGTGATCCCAGACTGATCCCAGACTGACCTCCCTCCAACACAGAGTCATCCCGGAGTGATCCCAGACTGACCTCCCTCCACCAGAGACTGATCCCGGAGTGATCCCGGAGAGACCTCCCTCCAACACAGTGATCCCGGAGTGATCCCAGACTGATCCCAGACTGACCTCCCTCCAACACAGAGTGATCCCGGAGTGATCCCAGACTGACCTCCCTCCAACAGAGACTGATCCCGGAGTGATCCCGGAGTGATCCCAGAGTGATCCCGGAGTGATCCCAGAGTGATCCCGGACTGACCTCCCTCCAACAGAGACTGATCCCGGAGTGATCCCGGACTGACCTCCCTCCCACACAGAGTGATCCCGGACTGATCCCGGACTGATCCCGGACTGACCTCCCTCCCACACAGAGTGATCCCGGGGTGATCCCGGAGTGATCCCAGAGTGATCCCGGAGTGATCCCAGACTGACCTCCCTCCCACACAGAGTGATCCCAGAGTGATCCCGGAGTGATCCCGGACTGACCTCCCTCCCACACAGAGACTGATCCCAGAGTTATCCCGGACTGACCTCCCTCCCACCCAGAGTGATCCCGGAGTGATCCCAGAGTGATCCCGGCGTGATCCCAGACTGACCTCCCTCCCACACAGAGTGATCCCGGAGTGATCCCAGAGTGATCCCAGACTGACCTCCCTCCAACACAGAGTGATCCCGGAGTGATCCCAGACTGACCTCCCTCCCACACAGAGTGATCCCAGAGTGATCCCGGACTGACCTCCCTCCCACACAGAGTGATCCCAGAGTGATCCCGGAGTGATCCCAGACTGACCTCCCTCCCACACAGAGTGATCCCGGAGTGATCCCAGAGTGATCCCGGAGTGATCCCGGACTGACCTCCCTCCCACACAGAGTGATCCCGCAGTGATCCCGGACTGACCTACCTCCAACAGAGACTGATCCCGGAGTGATCCCAGACTGACCTCCCTCCCACACAGACTGATCCCGGAGTGATCCCGGACTGATCCCGGAGTGATCCCAGACTGACCTCCCTCCACCAGAGACTGATCCCGGAGTGATCCCGGACTGATCCCAGAGTGATCCCGGAGTGATCCCAGACTGACCTCCCTCCAACAGAGATGATCCCGGAGTGATCCCGGAGTGATCCCAGACTGATCCCAGACTGACCTCCCTCCAACACAGAGTGATCCCGGAGTGATCCCAGACTGACCTCCCTCCACCAGAGACTGATCCCGGAGTGATCCCAGAGTGATCCCAGACTGACCTCCCTCCAACAGAGACTGATCCCGGAGTGATCCCGGAGTGATCCCAGACTGACCTCCCTCCACCAGAGACTGATCCCGGAGTGATCCCGGAGTGATCCCAGAGTGATCCCGGAGTGATCCCAGACTGACCTCCCTCCACCAGAGACTGATCCCGGAGTGATCCCGGAGTGATCCCAGACTGATCCCAGACTGACCTCCCTCCAACACAGAGTGATCCCGGAGTGATCCCAGACTGACCTCCCTCCACCAGAGACTGATCCCGGAGTGATCCCGGAGTGACCTCCCTCCAACACAGAGTGATCCCGGAGTGATCCCAGACTGATCCCAGACTGACCTCCCTCCAACACAGAGTGATCCCGGAGTGATCCCAGACTGACCTCCCTCCAACAGAGACTGATCCCGGAGTGATCCCGGAGTGATCCCAGAGTGATCCCGGAGTGATCCCAGAGTGATCCCGGACTGACCTCCCTCCAACAGAGACTGATCCCGGAGTGATCCCGGACTGACCTCCCTCCCACACAGAGACTGATCCCGGAGTGATCCCAGACTGACCTCCCTCCAACACAGAGTGATCCCGGAGTGATCCCAGACTGACCTCCCTCCATCAGAGACTGACCCCGGGCTGACCTCCCTCCAACAGAGACTGATCCCGGAGTGTTCCCAGAGTGATCCCAGACTGACCTCCATCCAACAGAGACTGATCCCGGACTGACCTCCCTCCAACAGAGAGTGATCCCGGAGTGATCCCGGAGTGATCCCAGAGTGATCTCCCTCCAACAGAGACTGATCCCGGAGTGATCCCGGAGTGATCCCAGACTTATCCCAGACTGACCTCCCTCCAACACAGAGTGATCCCGGAGTTATCCCGGAGTGATCCCAGAGTGATCCCAGACTGACCTCCCTCCAACACAGAGTGATCCCGGAGTTATCCCGGAGTGATCCCAGAGTGATCCCAGACTGACCTCCCTCCAACACAGAGACTGATCCCGGAGTGATCCCAGTGTGATCCCAGACTGACCTCCCTCCAACACAGAGTGATCCCGGAGTGATCCCAGACTGACCTCCCTCCAACAGAGACAGATCCCGGAGTGATCCCGGAGTGATCCCAGACTTACCTCCCTCCAACAGAGACTGATCCCGGAGTGGTCCCGGACTGACCTCCCTCCAACACAGAGACTGATCCCGGAGTGATCCCGGAGTGATCCCAGAGTGATCCCGGAGTGACCTCCCTCCAACAGAGACTGATCCCGGAGTGATCCCAGACTGACCTCCCTCCAACACAGAGTGATCCCGGAGTGATCCCGGACTGACCTCCCTCCAACACAGACTGATCCCGGAGTGATCCCGGAGTGATCCCAGAGTGATCCCGGAGTGACCTCCCTCCAACAGAGACTGATCCCGGAGTGATCCCAGACTGACCTCCCTCCAACACAGAGTGATCCCGGAGTGATCCCGGACTGACCTCCCTCCAACACAGAGTGATCCCGGAGTGATCCCGGAGTGATCCCAGACTGACCTCCCTCCAACAGAGACTGATCCCGGAGTGATCCAGGAGTGACCTCCCTCCAACACAGAGTGATCCCGGAGTGATCCCAGAGTGATCCCAGAGTGATCCCAGAGTGATCCCAGAGTGACCTCCCTCCAACAGAGACTGATCCCGGAGTGATCCCAGACTGACCTCCCTCCAACACAGAGTGATCCCGGAGTGATCCCAGACTGACCTCCCTCCAACACAGAGTGATCCTGGAGTGATCCCAGACTGACCTCCCTCCAACACAGAGTGATCCCAGAGTGATCCCAGAGTGATCCCAGAGTGATCCCAGAGTGACCTCCCTCCAACAGAGACTGATCCCGGAGTGATCCCAGACTGACCTCCCTCCAACACAGAGTGATCCCAGAGTGATCCCAGACTGACCTCCCTCCAACACAGAGTGATCCTGGAGTGATCCCAGACTGACCTCCCTCCAACAGAGAGTGATCCCAGAGTGATCCCGGAGTGATCCCAGACTGACCTCCCTCCAACACAGAGTGATCCCGGAGTGATCCCAGACTGACCTCCCTCCAACACAGAGTGATCCCGGAGTGATACCGGAGTGACCCCGGACTGACCTCCCTCCAACACTGAGTGATCCCAGAGTGATCCCGGAGTGATCCCAGACTGACCTCCCTCCAACACAGAGTGATCCCGGAGTGATACCGGAGTGATCCCGGACTGACCTCCCTCCAACACTGAGTGATCCCAGAGTGATCCCGGAGTGATCCCGGACTGACCTCCCTCCCACACAGAGACTGATCCCAGAGTGATCCCGGAGTGATCCCAGACTGACCTCCCTCCAACACAGAGAGTCGATCCCGGAGTGATCCCGGAGTGATCCCAGACTGATCCCGAACTAACCTCCCTCCAACACAGAGACTGATCCCAGAGTGATCCCAGACTGACCTGGAAAGGGATAGGTAAGTGCAACAGGCAAGGTTTACAATTGGGGGAAGGGTAAATACGATGTTGTCAGACAAGAATTGAAGTGCATAAGTTGGGAACATAGGCTGGCAGGGAAGGACACAAGTGAAATGTGGAACTTGTTCAAGGAACAGGTGCTACGTGTCCTTGATATGTATGTCCCTGTCAGGCAGGGAAGAGATGGTCGAGTGAGGGAACCATGGTTGACAAGAGAGGTTGAATGTCTTGTTAAGAGGAAAAAGGTGACTTATGTAAGGCTGAGGAAACAAGGTTCAGACAGGGCATTGGAGGGATACAAGATAGCCAGGAGGGAACTGAAGAAAGGGATTAGGAGAGCTAAGAGAGGGCATGAACAATCTTTGGCGGGTAGGATCAAGGAAAACCCCAAGGCCTTTTACACATATGTGAGGAATATGAGAATGACTAGAGCGAGGGTAGGTCCGATCAAGGACAGTAGCGGGAGATTGTGTATTGAGTCTGAAGAGATAGGAGAGGTCTTGAACGAGTACTTTTCTTCTGTATTTACAAATGAGAGAGGCGATATTGTTGGAGAGGACAGTGTGAAACAGATTGGTAAGCTCGAGGAAATACTTGTTAGGAAGGAAGATGTGTTGGGCATTTTGAAAAACTTGAGGATAGACAAGTCCCCCGGGCCTGACGGGATATATCCAAGGATTCTATGGGAAGCAAGAGATGAAATTGCAGAGCCGTTGGCAATGATCTTTTCGTCCTCACTGTCAACAGGGGTGGTACCAGGGGATTGGAGAGTGGCGAATGTCGTGCCCCTGTTCAAAAAAGGGACTAGGGATAACCCTGGGAATTACAGGCCAGTTAGTCTTACTTCGGTGGTAGGCAAAGTAATGGAAAGGGTACTGAAGGATAGGATTTCTGAGCATCTGGAAAGACACTGCTTGATTAGGGATAGTCAGCACGGATTTGTGAGGGGTAGGTCTTGCCTTACAAATCTTATTGAATTCTTTGAGGAGGTGACCAAGCATGTGGATGAAGGTAAAGCAGTGGATGTAGTGTACATGGATTTTAGTAAGGCATTTGATAAAGTTCCCCATGGTAGGCTTATGCAGAAAGTAAGGAGGCATGGGATAGTGGGAAATTTGGCCAGTTGGATAACAAACTGGCTAACCGATAGAAGTCAGAGAGTGGTGGTGGATGGCAAATATTCAGCCTGGATCCCAGTTACCAGTGGTGTACCGCAGGGATCAGTTCTGGGTCCTCTGCTGTTTGTGATTTTCATTAATGACTTGGATGAGGGAGTTGAAGGGTGGGTCAGTAAATTTGCAGACGATACGAAGATTGGTGGAGTTGTGGATAGTAAGGAGGGCTGTTGTCGGCTGCAAAGAGACATAGATAGGATGCAGAGCTGGGCTGAGAAGTGGCAGTTGGAGTTTAACCCTGAAAAGTGTGAGCTTGTCCATTTTGGAAGGACAAATATGAATGCGGAATACAGGGTTAACGGTAGAGTTCTTGGCAATGTGGAGGAGCAGAGAGATCTTGGGGACTATGTTCATACATCTTTGAAAGTTGCCACTCAAGTGGATAGAGCTGTGAAGAAGGCCTATGGTGTGCTCGCGTTCATTAACAGAGGGATTGAATTTAAGAGCCGTGAGGTGATGATGCAGCTGTACAAAACTTTGGTAAGGCCACATTTGGAGTACTGTGTACAGTTCTGGTCGCCTCATTTTAGGAAGGATGTGGAAGCTTTGGAAAAGGTGCAAAGGAGATTTACCAGGATGTTGCCTGGAATGGAGAGTAGGTCTTACGAGGAAAGGTTGAGGGTGCTAGGCCTTTTCTCATTAGAACGGAGAAGGATGAGGGGCGACTTGATAGAGGATTATAAGATGATCAGGGGAATAGATAGAGTAGACAGTCAGAGACTTTTTCCCCGGGTGGAACAAACCATTACAAGGGGACATAAATTTAAGGTGAAAGGTGGAAGATATAGGAGGGATATCAGAGGTAGGTTCTTTACCCAGAGAGTAGTGGGGGCATGGAATGCACTGCCTGTGGAAGTAGTTGAGTCGGAAACATTAGGGACCTTCAAGCAGCTATTGGATAGGTACATGGATTACGGTAAAATGATATAGTGTAGATTTATTTGTTCTCAAGGGCAGCACGGTAGCATTGTGGATAGCACAACTGCTTCACAGCTCCAGGGTCCCAGGTTCGATTCCGGCTTGGGTCACTGTCTGTGCGGAGTCTGCACGTCCTCCCCGTGTCTGCGTGGGTTTCCTCCGGGTGCTCCGGTTTCCTCCCACAGTCCAAATGATAAATTGCCCTTGGTGTTGGGTGGAGGTGTTGAGTTTGGGTAGGGTGCTCTTTCCAAGAGCCGGTGCAGACTCGATGGGCCGAATGGCCTCCTTCTGCACTGTAAATTCAATGATAATCTATGATTAATCTAGGACAAAGGTTCGGCACAACATCGTGGGCCGAAGGGCCTGTTCTGTGCTGTATTTTCTATGTTCTATGACCTCCCTCCAACACAGAGTGATCCTGGACTGACCTCCCTCCCACACAGAGACTGATCCCAGAGTGATCCCGGAGTGATCCCAGACTGACCTCCCTCCAACACAGAGAGTCGATCCCGGAGTGATCCCAGACTGATCCCGGACTAACCTCCCTCCAACACAGAGACTGATCCCAGAGTGATCCCGGAGTGATACCAGACTGACCTCCCTCCAACACAGAGTCGATCCCGGAGTGATCCCAGACTGATCCCGGACTAACCTCCCTCCAACACAGAGAGTCGATCCCGGAGTGATCCCAGACTGATCCCGGACTAACCTCCCTCCAACACAGAGACTGATCCCAGAGTGATCCCGGAGTGATCCCAGAGTGATCCCAGACTGACCTCCCTCCAACAAAGAGAGGCGATCCCCGAGTGATCCCAGAGTAATCCCGGACTGACCTCCCTCCAACACAGAGAGGCGATCCCCGAGTGATCCCAGAGTGATCCCAGACTGACCTCCCTCAAGCAAAGAGAGGCGATCCCGGAATGATCCCGGAGTGATCCCAGAGTGATCCCAGAGTGATCCCCGACTGACCTCCCTCCCACACAGAGACTGATCCCAGAGTGATCCCGGAGTGATCCCAGACTGACCTCCCTCCAACACAGAGAGTCGATCCCGGAGTGATCCCAGAGTGATCCCAGACTGATCTCCCTCAAGCAAAGAGAGGTGATCCCGGAATGATCCCGGGGTGATCCCAGGGTGATCCCAGAGTGATCACAGACTGACCTCCCTCAAGCAAAGAGAGGCGATCCCGGAATGATCCCGGAGTGATCCCAGAGTGATCCCAGAGTGATCCTGGACTGACCTCCCTCCAACACAGAGAGGCAATCCCAGAGTGATCCCAGACTGATCCCAGAGTGATCCCAGACTGACCTCCCTCCAACACAGAGAGGCGATCCCAGACTGATCCCAGATTGATCCCAGAATAATCCCGGACTGACCTCCCTCCAACACAGAGTGACTGATCCCAGAGTGATCCCAAACTGACCTCCCTCCAACACAGAGAGGCAATCCCAGAGTGATCCTGGAGTGATCCCAGAGTGGTCCCAGAGTGATCCCAGAGTGATACCAGAGTGATCCCGGAGTGATCCCAGAGTGATCCTGGACTGAACTCCTTCCAACACAGAGAGGCAATCCCAGAGTGATCCCAGAGTGAATCAAGAGTAATCCCAGAATGATCCCGGAGAGATCCCAGAGTGATCCCGGAGTGATCCCAGAGTGATCCCGGAGTGACCACCCTCCAACATACCACCCTGGAGCCTCCAATCGAGACTCCAGGATGGTGTGTTGCCTCCCGGGTGCAAGGGTCAAGGATGTTTTGGAGCGGCTGCAGGACATTCTGGGGGGGAGGGTGAACAGCCAGCTGTCGTGGTGCACATAGGTACCAACGATATAGGTAAAAAACGGGACGAGGTCCTACAAGCTGAATTCAGGGAGTTAGGAGTTAAACTAAAAAGTAGGACCTCAAAGGTAGTAATCTCAGTATTGGTACCAGTGCCACGAGCTAGTCAGAGTAGGAATGATAGATAGGATGAATGCGTGGCTCGAGAGATGGTGCAAGAGGGAGGGATTCAAATTCCTGGGGCATTGGAACCGGTTCTGGGGAGGTGGGACCAGTACAAACCGGACGGTCTGCACCTGGGCAGGACTGGAACCGATGTCCATGGGGGGGTTTGCTGGAGCTGTTGGGGAGGGTTTAAACTAATGTGGTAGGGGAATGGGAACCAAAACAGGAAGTTGGAAGGTGGTAAAACAGGGACAGAAACAAAAGGCAGTAAGGGGGAAAGTGTAAGGCAGAGAAGCCATAGTCAAAAATCAAAAAGGGCGACAGTACAAGGTACAGTGACTGAGGGGAGCTCAGTGAATAGGACCAGGAATACTAAAAGAAATAAAACGGGAAGTGAAAACATTAATGGTAAGCGACGCGGCAGGTTGTTACAGGAAGATATGGGTTCAACGACAAGGAAAATTAGGAGAAAAGTTATGAGGAAATATAACTTAGGAGAGGTTACTGATCGAGGTGTTAAGATTAAGAACAGAGGTAAAAAAGCCAACATAAGTGTACTTTAACTGAATGCTCGTTGTATTCGGAATAAGGTAAATGGGTTGATGGCGCAAATCATCGTGAATGACTATGATTTAGTGGCCATTACTGAAACATGGTTAAAGGATGGTCACGACTGGGAGTTAAATATCCGAGGGTATCAAACTATTCGGAAGGACAGAGTGGATGGTAAGAGAGGTGGTGTAACTCTGTTATTCAAGGATGACATCCGGGCAACAGTAAGGGATGATATCGGTGCTATGGAGGATAAGGTTGAATCCATTTGGGTGGAAATCAGGAATAGTAAGGCGAAAAAGTCACTGATAGGAGTAATCTATAGGCCACCAAATAGTAACATTATGGTGGGGCAGGCTATAAACAAAGAAATAACAGATGCATATAGAAATGGTACAGCAGTTATCATGGGGGAATTTAATCTACATGTTGATTGGTTTAACCAGGTCGGTCAAGGCAGCCTTGAGGAGGAGTTTATAGAATGTATCCGCGATAGTATCCTAGAACAGTGTGTAATGGAACCTACGAGGGAACAAGCGGTCCTAGATCTGGTCCTGTGTAATGAGACAGGATTGATTCATGATCTCATAGTTAGGGATCCTCTCGGAAGGAGTGATCACAATATAGTGGAATTTAAAATACAGATGGAGGGTGAGAAGGTAAAATCAAATACTAGTGTTTTGTGCTTAAACAAAGGAGATTACAATGGGATGAGAGAAGAACTAGCTAAGGTAGACTGGGAGCAAAGACTTTATGGTGAAACAGTTGAGGAACAGTGGAGAACCTTCCAAGCGTTTGTTCACAGTGCCCAGCAAAGGTTTATACCAACAAAAAGGAAGGACGGTAGAAATCGACCGTGGATATCTAAGGAAATAAGGGAGAGTATCAAATCGAAGGAAAAAGCATACAAAGTGGCAAAGATTAGTGGGAGACTAGAGGACTGGGAAATCTTTAGGGGGCAACAGAAAGCTACTAAAAAAGCTATAAAGAACAGTAAGATAGATTATGAGAGTAAACTTGCTCAGAATATAAAAACAGATAGTAAAAGTTTCTACAAATATATCAAACAAAAAAGAGTGGCTAAGGTAAAGATTGGTCCTTTAGAGGATGAGAAGGGCGATTTAATAATGGGAGATGAGGAAATGGCTGAGGAACTGAACAGGTTTTTTGGGGCCGTCTTCACAGTGGAAGACACAAATAACATGCCAGTGACTGATAGAAATGAGGCTATGACAGGTGAGGATCTTGAGAGGATTGTTATCACTAAGGAGGTAGTGATGGGCAAGCTAATGGGGCTAAAGGTAGACAAGTCTCCTGCCCTGATGGAATGCATCCCAGAGTGCTAAAAGAGATGGCTAGGGAAATTGCAAATGCACGAGTGATAATTTACCAAAATTCACTAGACTCTGGGGTGGTCCTGACGGATTGGTAATTAGCAAACGTGACACCACTGTTTAAAAAAGGAGGTAGGCAGAAAGCGGGTAATTATAGGCCAGTGAGCTTAACTTCGGTAGTAGGGAAGATGCTGGAATCTATCATCAAGGAAGAAATAGCGAGGCATCTGAATGGAAATTGTCCCATTCGGCAGACGCAGCATGGGTTCATAAAGGGCAGGTCGTGCCTAACTAATTTAGTGGAATTTTTTGAGGACATTACCAGTGTGTTAGATAACGGGGAGCCAATGGATGTGGTATATCTGGATTTCCAGAAAGTCTTTGACAAGGTGCCACACAAAAGGTTGTTGCATAAGATAAAGATGCATGGCATTAAGGGGAAAGTAGTAGCATGGATAGAGGATGCGTTAATTAATAGAAAGCAAAGAGTGGGGATTAATGGGTGTTTCTCTGGTTGGCAATCAGTAGCTAGTGGTGTCCCTCAGGGATCAGTGTTGGACCCACAATTGTTCACAATTTCCATAGATGATTTGGAGTTGGGGACCAAGGGCAATGTGTCCAAGTTTGCAGACGACACTAAGATAAGTGGTAAAGCAAAAAGTGCAGAGGATACTGGAAGTCTGCAGAGGGATTTGGATAGGCTAAGTGAATGGGCTAGGGTCTGGCAGATGGAATACAATGTTGACAAATGTGAGGTTATCCATTTTGGTAGGAATAACAGCAAAAGGGATTATTATTTAAATGATAAAATATTAAAACATGCTGCTGTGCAGAGAGACCTGGATGTGCTAGTGCACGAGTCGCAAAAAGTTGGTTTACAGGTGATTAAGAAGGTGAATGGAATTTTGTCCTTCATTGCTAGAGGGATGGAGTTTAAGACTAGGTAGGTTATGCTGCAATTGTATATGGTGTTAGTGAGGCCACACCTGGAGTATTGTGTTCAGTTTTGGTCTCCTTACTTGAGAAAGGACATACTGGCGCTGGAGGGTGTGCAGAGGGGTTTCACTAGGTTAATCCCAGAGTTGAAGGGGTTGGCTTACGAGGAGAGGTTGAGTAGACTGGGACTGTACTCTTTGGAATTTAGAAGGATGAGGGGGGATCTTATAGAAACATATAAAATTAAGAAGGGAATAGATAGGATAGATGCGGGCAGGTTGTTTCCACTGGCGGGTGAAAGCAGAACTAGGGGCCATAGCCTCAAAATAAGGGGAAGTAGATTTAGGACTGAGTTTAGGAGGAACTTCTTCACCCAAAGGGTTGTGAATCTATGGAATTCCTTGCCCAGTGAAGCAGTTGAGGCTCCTTCATTAAATGTTTTTAAGATAAAGACAGATAGTTTTTTTAAGAATAAAGGGATTAAGGGTTATGGTGTTCGGGCCGGAAAGTGGAGCTGAGTCCACAAAAGATCAGCCACGATCTCATTGAATGGTGGAGCAGGCTCGAGGGGCCAGGTGGCCGACTCCTGCTCCTAGTTCTTATGTTCTTATGGAACACAGATAGGCAATCCCAGAGTGATCCCAGACTGATCCCAGACTGACCTCCCTCCAACACAGAGAGGCAATCCCAGTGACCCCAGAGTGAACCCGGAGTGATCCCAGACTGATCCCGGACTTACATTCCTCCAACACAGAGAGGCAATCCCAGAGTGATCCCAGTGTGATCCCAGACTGATCCCAGAGTGATCCCGGAGTTATCCAAGAGTAATCCCGGAGTGACCCCAGAGTGATCCCGGAGTGATCTCAGACTGATCCAGGAGTGATCCCAAACTGATCCCTGAGTGATCCTGGAGTGACCCTGGAGTGATCCCAGACTGATCCCAGAGTGATCCCAGAGTGATCCTGGACTGACCTCCCTCCAACACAGAGAGGCAATTCCAGAGTTAAACTGGAGTGATCCCGGAGTGATCCCAGAGTGATCCCGGAGTGATCCCAGAGTGATCCCACAATGATCCCACAATGATCCTGGAGTTATCCCGGAGTGGTCCCAGAGTGATCCTGGAGTGGTCCCAGAGTTATCCCAGAGTGATCCCGGAGTGATCCCAGAGTGATCCCGGAGTTATCTCAAAGTGACCCGAGAGTGATCCCAGATTGATCCCGGCGCGATCCTGGAGTGAGTCTCCTTCCAACACAGAGAGGCAATCCCAGAATATTCCCGGAGTGATCCCAGAGAGATCCCAGATGATCACAGAGTGATCCCGGAGTGATACCAGACCTATCCCGGAGTGATCCCAGAGTGAATCTGGAGTGATCCCGGAGTGATCCCAGACTGATCCAGGAGTGGTTCCAAACTGATTCCAGAGTGATCCCAGAGTAATCCCAGAGTGATTCCAAAGTGATTCCGGAGTGATCCCAGAGTGATTCCAAAGTGACCCTGGAGCGATCCCAGAGTGATTCCAGAGTTACCCCGGAGTGATTCCAGAGTGATCCCGGAGTGATCCCGGAGTGATCCCAGAGTGATTCCAGAGTGATCCCGGAGTGATCATGGACTGTCCTCCCTACAACACAGAGAGGCAAATCCCAGAGTGATCCCAGAGTAACCCCGGAGTGATCCCAGAGTGATCCCAGAGTGATCCCAGAATGATCCTGGAGTGATCCCAGAATGATCCTGGAGTGATCCAAGAGTAATCCCGCTGTGATCCCAGAGTGATCCCTGAATGAACCCGGAATGATCCCAGAGTGATCCTGGAGTTATCCCAAAGTGACCCCAGAGTGACCCTAGATTGATCCCGGAGCGATCCTGGAGTGAGCCTCCCTCCATCACAGAGAGGCAATCCCAGAATGTTCCCGGAGTGATCCCAGAGAGATCCCGGAGTGATCACAGAGTGATCCCAGAGAGATCCCGGTGTGATCCCAGAGTGATCCCGGAGTGATCCCAGAGTGTTCCCAGAGTGATCCCGGAGTGATCCCAGAGTGATCCCGTAGTGACCCCAGAGTTTTCCCGGAGTGATCCCAGAGTGATCCCGGAGTGATCCCAGAGTGTTCCCAGAATGATCCCAGAGTGATCCCGGAGTGATTCCGGAGTAATCCACGAGTAATCCCAGAGTGACCCATGAGTGATCCCCGAGTGACCCCGGTGTGATCCCGAAGTGGCCCCAGAGAGTTCCCAGTGATCCCAGAGTGATCTCGAAGTGATCCCAGAGTGTTCCTGGAGTTAACCTGGAGTGTTCCCAGAATGATCTCAGAGTGATCCCGGAGTGATCCCGGAATGATCCCAGAGTGATCCCAGAGAGATCCCGGAGTGATGCCAGACTGACCTCCCTCTAACACAGAGACTGATCCCGGAGTGATCCCAAAGAGATCCCGGAGTGATCCCAGAGTGATCCTGGAGTGATCCTATAGAGATCCTGCAGTGATGCCGGAGTGAGCCTCCCTCCAACATAGAGAGGGAATCCAACAGTGATCCCAGAGTGATCCCGGAGTGATCCCAGAGTGATCCCGGAGTGATGCCAGACTGACCTCCCTCCAACACAGATACTGATCCCAGAGTGATTGCGGAGTGATCCCAGAGTGATCCCAGAGAGATCCCGGAGAGGTCCCAGAGTGATCCTGGAGTGAGCTCCCTACAACACGGAGAGGCAATCCCGGAGTGATCCCGGAGTGACCCCTGAGTGATCCCGGAGTGTTCCCAGAGTGACCCCTGAGTGAGCCTCCATCCTACACAGAGAGGCAATCCCGGAGTGATTCTGGAGTGATCCTGGAGTGATCCTGGAGTGAGCCTCCCTCCAACACAGAGAGGCAATCCCGGAGTGACCCCTGAGTGATCCCGGAGTGACCCCTGAGTGATCCCGGAGTGTTCCCAGAGTGACCCCTGAGTGAGCCTCCATCCTACACAGAGAGGCAATCCCGGAGTGATTCTGGAGTGATCCTGGAGTGATCCTGGAGTGAGCCTCCCTCCAACACAGAGAGGCAATCCCGGAGTGACCCCTGAGTGATCCCGGAGTGACCCCTGAGTGATCCCGGAGTGATCCCGAAGTGATTCCAGACCCCAGACAGTGCTGCCTCATGGGGGCAGCACGGTGGCGCGGTGGGTTAGCACTGCTGACTCACGGCGCCGAGGTCCCAGGTTCGATCCCGGCTCTGGGTCACTGTCCGTGTGGAGTTTGCACATTCTCCCCGTGTCTGCGTGGGTTTCCTCCAGTTTCCTCCCACAAGTCCAGTCATGTGCGGGTTAGGTGGATTGGCCGTGATAAATAATGTCCAAAAAAGGTTATGGGGTTACTAGGTTACGGGGATGGGGCGGAGGAGTGGGCTTGGTTAGGGTGCTCTTTCCAAGGGCTGGCGCAGACTCGATGGGCCGAATGGCCTCCTTCTGCACTGTAAACTCTGTGATTCTATGTAATAAGACTGGCTTCCTGGCTGAGGAAGCAGTGAGGATCTGCGGCCGAGGGGACTGAGGTTCGGTAATCACCTCGAGAAGAGAAGGTGACAGAGAGCCGGATCACCAAGAGTGTGCGAGCAGCGACTATCGTCAGCCTCGCCCGTCCCTGCGGAGACGTGTCTGGGACTGGGAAATAATGTGGCTCTGTTACCGGCAGCTTGTGAGGTTTCACGCTAGACTGTTACTCGGCGGTTACTGACAGGCATCGACTGTTTCTCCCCTGTGGCCCACAGAGCCCGTGAACTGCTGCTGGGAACCCAGCAGATGGCAGATAGTTTTATAGGAGTGGACTCCACAAAAATAAATTGGCGTCACTGCTTAATTATGTTTTATGGCTCATTTTCTTGTCCATGCTTCATTTGCACAAGAGGAAATCTAATCTCTGTGCGCGGACTGGACATGATTGCGGATAGGGTCGACTAACGACAAAGAAAAGATAAAATATCCGAGAGGGGATCGACCTTATACACCCCCCCCCCCCCGCCCCCTGCCCCCCCCCCTCCTCCACCTTTGTGGCGAGAGTAGAGGCTTCTTAAATTTCCATTTGGTACTGAGGGGCAGACCGTGAGCTACCAATTATTCTATCAAAATGCTTGTTCCTTTTTGATTTGGGGTGATCTATTTGACCAGTGAGGGTATTAATTTCCCACCTTTCATCACCAACCCTTCCCATAACAATCTTTAACCTTCTAACAGGGTCTGACAGAGGCGAGTGACGAAAGCACTTTCCTCATGCACAGCCTGAACTATCCACCGAGATTTAAAACAAGTCAGCTTGGATCCAATTATCAGACCCTTTCAACGTGCCTCTCTGCCAGGGTCAGTCTTCACCTTGTTTATCTCTGTCACGCTGGGTTCACTTAGTCTTGGCGCCTACTTGCTACTGAAGCATTTCATTCACACATGGCTGCCCGCTCCCCCTCAGTGCAAATTGGAAACACCCATCAGAGCTGCGGTTCAATGTTGGATTCAACATTCCTGACCCCACTCTCAGATCACACACAGACACACTGTTGTTCACTTCCCATCAGCAGCGGGATCGATTTGGTTTTTTGTGAATGCCAAAAGTGCCTCATTAATAGAAACGCATTGGCGGTGGCACGGTGACGCATTGGTTAGCACTGTTGCCTCACGGCGCCGAGGACCCGGGTTCGATCCCAGCCCCCGTGTGGAGTTTACACATTCCCCCTGTGTCTGCGTGGGTCTCACCCCCACAACCACAAAGATGTGCAGGGTAGGTGGATTGGCTATGCTAAATTAATAATAATAACAACCTTTATTATTGTGTCACAAGGAGGCTTACATTATCACTGCAGTGAAGTTACTGTGAAAATCCCCGAGTCGCCACACTCCGGTGCCTGTTCGGGTACACAGAGGGAGAATTCAGAATGTCCAATTCACCCAACAAGCACATAAGACCATAAGACATAGGAGCAGAATTAGGCCACTCGGCCCATCGAGTCTGCTCCGCCATTCAATCATGGCTGATATTTTTCTCATCCCCATTCTCCTGCCTTCTCCCTATAACCCCTGATCCCTTATTAATCAGGAACCTATCGATCTCTGTCTTAAAGACACTCAGTGATTTGGCCTCCACAGCCTTCTGCGGCAAAGAGTTCCACAGATTCACCACCCTCTGGCTGGAGAAATTCCTCCTCATCTCTGTTTTAAAGATCGTCCCTTCAGTCTGAGATTGTGTCCTCTGCTTCTAGTCTCTCCTACAAGTGGAAACATCCTCTCCACGTCCACTCTATCCAGGCCTCGCAGTATCCTGTAAGTTTCAATAAGATCCCCCCTCATCCCAACGAGTACAGACCCAGAGTCCTCAACTGTTCCTCGTACGACATCTTTCGGGACTTGTGGGAGGAAACCGGAGCACCCGGAGGAAACCCACGCAGCCACGGGGAGAACGTGCAGACTCCGCACAGACAGTGACCCAGGCCGGGAATCGAACCTGGGACCCTGTGTAGCAACAGTGCTAACCGCTGTGCTACCGCGCCGTCCATTGCCCCTTAATTGAAAACAAATGTTGCTAGTTAGTCGCTAGGGAATTAAAACATTTTCAGAACACGTCTTGAAAATGGATTCTTCAAACACAGCAGTGTTTGGGATTAGGAGGATTGCATCAAACTACAATACGGGAACGATGTAACATTCCACACTGCAGCTTCTATTCCTGGCTTAGGATCCCTGCTTTAGTAACTTGATAGCCTGAGGAAATCCCAGCAGCCAAGTTAACATGTGTTTCCTCTGCGGTAGCAAGGGGGTTGGAGTGGTGATGATGGGGGAGGTAATAATAGAGTCACCATGAGTGATTCATGTCTGCCGATGGGGGTGGAACACGAATATTCTGCATACTGGAAATGTGAAATAAAACCAGAAAATGTCAGGAATACGCAGCAGGTGTGACAGCGTCTGCGGAGAGAGCAATAGAGTTAATGTCGCCAGGGCTAGGAAAGTGTAGCTACGAGGAGAGATTGGATAGGTTGGGGTTATTTTCCTTGGAACACAAAAGGCGGAGGGGTGACTTGAGTGAGGTGTGCAAAGTTATATGAGGGGGACAGACAAGAGTGGAGAGGATAAAATTGTTTCCCTTGCGGAGAATTCTAGAAACCGGGGAAAGAGATTCAAGATAAGTGGCAGAAGGTGCAGAGGGGACACGAGGAGGGGTGTGTGTTCTGGGATTCGCTGCCAAGGCTGGTCGTAGAGGCAGAGACCCCAAAATCTTTTAAAAGCTGCCTGGATCTGCACCTTAAGTGCTGGAAGCTGCAGGGCGATGGACTGGTGTTGGGAAGGTGGGATTAGAAAGGGCATCTGGATATCCTTGGGCTGGCATGGACAAGACGGGCTGAATTCTTTTCTTTTAAGGGGCAATTTTTAGCGTGTTCAATCCACCTACCTTGCACATCTTTGAGCTGTGGGGGCTGATGCACAGTCAATGACTCTCGAGACAAGGGGAGTCATAACTAATAGGCTTTAATCAGCTAGAACGGTACCCAGCAGCTTCGATACAGAAAGTGAAGGCTGCTGGGACAGCATTGGTTCTTATACCCCGCCTCTCAGGGCGGAGCTATGTACTTTAGCCGATGGTAGACTCCTAGGTCTAGCCAATGGTCATCCACCTCTCAGGTACTGCAATACCTGGTATTATCACAGGGGCGAAACCCACGCAGACACGGGGAGAATGTGGAAACTCCACACGGACAGTGACCCAGAGCCGGGATCGAACCTGGGACCTCGGCGCTGTGAGGCAGCAGTGCTAACCCACTGCGCCACCGTGCTGCCCCCGTAACGTTTTTATGGTTCTGCATTTCGGATTGATGACCTTGCATCAGAAGTCTAACTTAGATTCAGACAATTCACTAAACTTCCAGTCTCTGTATTTAAGAAAATGTTGGAAAGATAAAAGTGTAATACACAGCCTCAGAAAAGAGGAATGAAGGAATTTACTCCGCCCAATGGGTGGAGAATATTTGCTGCATCCCAACGTTATCATTCAACAAGCCAAGTTGAATATTTAAATCCTATTTTATGAGTATCTTCACTCTTGGTAAATACCATCACTTCACCTGAAGTACACATAGAATCCTTATCAACGCCTCCCATCCATTGACTCCATCTACACCTCCCGCTGCCTGGGGAAAGCGAGCAGCATAATCAAAGGCCCCTCCCACCCGGCTTACTCACTCTTCCAACTTCTTCCATCGGGCAGGAGATACAGAAGTCTGAGTATATAATCAGTTTAGATAATCAGCATATAATCAGTATATATAATCAGATTATACACACTATATAATCAGTATATAATCACTGTATATAATCAGTATAGATAATCAGTATCTAATCAGTATATATAATCAGTATACTACTGTATATAATCAGTATATAATCACTATATACTCACTGTATATAATCACTATATGTACTTAGTATATCACTATATATAATCAGTATGTAATATATAATCACTGTATATAATCACTGTATATCAGTATATTACTGTATACAATCAGTATATAATCACCGTGTCATCGGTATATTACTGTATATAATCAGTATATAATCACTGTATATCCGTATATTACTGTATATAATCAGTATATAATCACTGTATATCATCAGTATATTACTGTATACAATCAGTATATAATCACTGTATATCAGTATATTACTGTATATAATCAGTATATAATCACTGTATACCATCAGTATATTACTGTATACAATCAATATATAATCACTGTATATCAGTATATTACTGTATATAATCACTGTATATCAGTATATTACTGTATACAATCAGTATATAATCACTGTATATCATCAGAATATTACAGTTTATAATTAGTATATAATTACTGCATATCATCAGATTATTACTGTATATAATCATTATATCATCACTATATCATCGCTATATCATCAGTATATTACTATATACAATCAGTATTTAATCACTGTATGTCATCAGTATATTACAGTATATAATCAATATATAATCATTGTAAATCATCAGTATATTACTGTATATAATCAGTATATAATCACTGTATAGCATTAGTATATTACGGTATATAATCAATATATAACAGTATATAATCACTGTATATTACTGCATATCATCAGTATATAATCACTGTACATCATCAGTATATTACAGTATATAATCAGTATATACTCAGTATATAATTACTCTTTATCATCAGTACATTACTGTGTGGGTTTCTAACGGGTGTTTATGGTCTGTCTTGGTGCCAGGGGGTGTTTATGATCTGTGTGGGTTGCCAGGGGTGTTTATTTTCTATGTGGGTTGCTAGGGGGCGTTTATTTTGTGTGGGTTGCTAGGGGGTGTTTATGGTCTGTGTGGGGTGCCAGGGGCTGTTTATGATCTGTGTGGGTTGCTAGGGAGTGTTTATGGTCTGTGTGGGTTGCTAGGGAGTGTTTATGGTCTGTGTGGGTTGCTAGGGAGTGTTTATGGTCTGTGTGGGTTGCTAGGGGGTGTTTAGAGTCTGTGTGGGTTGTCCGGGGGTGTTTATGGTCTGTGTGGGTTGCTAGGGGCTGTTTATGGTCTGTGTGGGTTGCCAGGGGCTGTTTTTAGTCTGTGTGGATTGCCAGGGGGTGTTTATGGTCTGTGTGGGTTGCCAGGAGGCTGTTTATGGTCTGTGTGGGTTGCCAGGGGGTGTTTATGGTCTGTGTGGGTTGCTAGGGGCTGTTTTTAGTCTGTGTGGGTTGCCAGGGGCTGTTTTTAGTCTGTGTGGGTTGCCAGGGGGTCTTTATGGTCTGTGTGGGTTGCTAGGGGCTGTTTATGGTCTGTGTGGGTTGCCAGGGGGTGTTTATGGTCTGTGTGGGTTGCCAGGGGCTGTTTATGGTCTGTGTGGGTTGCCAAGGGCTGTTTTTAGTCTGTGTGGGTTGCCAGGGGCTGTTTATGGTCTGTGTGGGTTGCCAAGGGCTGTTTTTAGTCTGTGTGGGTTGCCAGGGGGTGTTTATGGTCTGTGTGGGTTGCCAGGGGGTGTTTATGGTCTGTGTGGGTTGCCAGGGGCTGTTTTTAGTCTGTGTGGGTTGCCAGGGGGTCTTTATGGTCTGTGTGGGTTGCTAGGGGCTGTTTATGGTCTGTGTGGGTTGCCAGGGGGTGTTTATGGTCTGTGTGGGTTGCCAGGGGCTGTTTATGGTCTGTGTGGGTTGCCAAGGGCTGTTTTTAGTCTGTGTGGGTTGCTAGGGGCTGTTTATGGTCTGTGTGGGTTGCCAGGGGCTGTTTATGGTCTGTGTGGGTTGCCAGGGGGTGTTTATGGTCTGTGTGGGTTGCCAGGGGGTGTTTATGGTCTGTGTGGGTTGCCAAGGGCTGTTTTTAGTCTGTGTGGGTTGCCAAGGGCTGTTTTTAGTCTGTGTGGGTTGCCAGGGGGTGTTTATGGTCTGTGTGGGTTGCTAGGTGACATGCTCGGTGTGTTTCCGGGTCGGGTGAGGGTCACTTCCGGCGCGGGCAATGGCGGCGCCCTGGGAGCTGTTCTGTTGGAAAGGAGACTGGGGCCTTCCGTCCGTGGACAGCGAGAGCCTCACAGTCCTGGTGAGAGCCCGGGGGGGAGAGGGGAGAGGCCGGGGCCCAGGGCCCGGGGGGGGGGGGGGAGAGAGAGAGACTGACCGTGCTGGTGAGGGGGAGAGAGAGAGACTGACCGTGCTGGTGAGGGAGAGACAGAGAGAGACTGACCGTGCTGGTGAGGGAGAGACAGAGAGAGACTGACCGTGCTGGTGAGAGAGAGACAGAGAGAGACTGACCGTGCTGGTGAGAGAGAGACAGAGAGAGACTGACCGTGCTGGTGAGAGAGACCGAGAGAGACTGACCGTGCTGGTGAGGGAGACAGAGAGAGACTGACCGTGCTGGTGAGAGAGAGACAGAGAGAGACTGACCGTGCTGGTGAGGGAGAGACAGAGAGAGACTGACCGTGCTGGTGAGGGAGAGACAGAGAGAGACTGACCGTGCTGGTGAGAGAGAGACAGAGAGAGACTGACCGTGCTGGTGAGGGAGAGACAGAGAGAGACTGACCGTGCTGGTGAGGGAGAGACAGAGAGAGACTGACCGTACTGGTGAGAGAGACAAAGAGAGACTGACCGTGCTGGTGAGAGAGAGACAGAGAGAGACTGACCGTGCTGGTGAGAGAGAGACAGAGAGAGACTGACCGTGCTGGTGAGAGAGAGACAGAGAGAGACTGACCGTGCTGGTGAGAGAGAGACAGAGAGAGACTGACCGTGCTGGTGAGGGAGAGACAGAGAGAGACTGACCGTGCTGGTGAGGGAGACAGAGAGAGACTGACCGTGCTGGTGAGAGAGAGACAGAGAGAGACTGACCGTGCTGGTGAGGGAGAGACAGAGAGAGACTGACCGTGCTGGTGAGAGAGAGACAGAGAGAGACTGACCGTGCTGGTGAGAGAGAGACAGAGAGAGACTGACCGTGCTGGTGAGGGAGAGACAGAGAGAGACTGACCGTGCTGGTGAGGGAGACAGAGAGAGACTGACCGTGCTGGTGAGGGAGAGACAGAGAGAGACTGACCGTGCTGGTGAGAGAGAGACAGAGAGAGACTGACCGTGCTGGTGAGGGAGAGACAGAGAGAGACTGACCGTGCTGGTGAGAGAGAGACAGAGAGAGACTGACCGTGCTGGTGAGAGAGACAGAGAGAGACTGACCGTGCTGGTGAGGGAGAGACAGAGAGAGACTGACCGTGCTGGTGAGAGAGAGACAGAGAGAGACTGACCGTGCTGGTGAGGGAGAGACAGAGAGAGACTGACCGTGCTGGTGAGAGAGACAGAGAGAGACTGACCGTGCTGGTGAGGGAGAGACAGAGAGAGACTGACCGTGCTGGTGAGAGAGACAGAGAGAGACTGACCGTGCTGGTGAGGGAGACAGAGAGAGACTGACCGTGCTGGTGAGAGAGACAGAGAGAGACTGACCGTGCTGGTGAGAGAGAGACTGACCGCGCTGGTGAGAGAGAGACAGAGAGAGACTGACCGTGCTGGTGAGGGAGAGACAGAGAGAGACTGACCGTGCTGGTGAGGGAGAGACAGAGAGAGACTGACCGCGCTGGTGAGGGAGAGACAGAGAGAGACTGACCGTGCTGGTGAGAGAGACAGAGAGAGACTGACCGTGCTGGTGAGGGAGACAGAGAGAGACTGACCGTGCTGGTGAGAGAGACAGAGAGAGACTGACCGTGCTGGTGAGAGAGAGACTGACCGCGCTGGTGAGAGAGACAGAGAGAGACTGACCGTGCTGGTGAGGGAGAGACAGAGAGAGACTGACCGTGCTGGTGAGAGAGAGACAGAGAGAGACTGACCGTGCTGGTGAGAGAGACAGAGAGAGACTGACCGTGCTGGTGAGGGAGAGACAGAGAGAGACTGACCGTGCTGGTGAGAGAGACAGAGAGAGACTGACCGTGCTGGTGAGAGAGACAGAGAGAGACTGACCGTGCTGGTGAGAGAGAGACAGAGAGAGACTGACCGTGCTGGTGAGGGAGAGACAGAGAGAGACTGACCGTGCTGGTGAGAGAGACAGAGAGAGACTGACCGTGCTGGTGAGAGAGACAGAGAGAGACTGACCGTGCTGGTGAGAGAGAGACTGACCGTGCTGGTGTGAGAGAGACAGAGAGAGACTGACCGTGCTGGTGAGGGAGAGACAGAGAGAGACTGACCGTGCTGGTGAGGGAGACAGAGAGAGAGAGACTGACCGTGCTGGTGAGGGAGAGACAGAGAGAGACTGACCGTGCTGGTGAGGGAGACAGAGAGAGAGAGACTGACCGTGCTGGTGAGGGAGAGACAGAGAGAGACTGACCGTGCTGGTGAGAGAGACAGAGAGAGACTGACCGTGCTGGTGAGAGAGAGACAGAGAGAGACTGACCGTGCTGGTGAGGGAGAGACAGAGAGAGACTGACCGTGCTGGTGAGAGAGAGACAGAGAGAGACTGACCGTGCTGGTGAGAGAGAGACAGAGGGAGACTGACCGTGCTGGTGAGGGAGACAGAGAGAGACTGACCGTGCTGGTGAGGGAGACAGAGAGAGACTGACCGTGCTGGTGAGGGAGAGACAGAGAGAGACTGACCGTGCTGGTGAGAGAGAGACAGAGAGGGACTGACCGTGCTGGTGAGAGAGACAGAGAGAGACTGACCGTGCTGGTGAGAGAGAGACAGAGAGAGACTGACCGTGCTGGTGAGAGACAGAGAGAGACTGACCGTGCTGGTGAGAGAGAGACAGAGAGAGACTGACCGTGCTGGTGAGAGAGAGACAGAGAGGGACTGACCGTGCTGGTCAGGGAGACAGAGAGAGACTGACCGTGCTGGTGAGGGAGACAGAGAGAGACTGACCGTGCTGGTGAGAGAGAGACAGAGAGAGACTGACCGTGCTGGTGAGAGAGACAGAGAGAGACTGACCGTGCTGGTGAGAGAGACAGAGAGAGACTGACCGTGCTGGTGAGAGAGACAGAGAGAGACTGACCGTGCTGGTGAGAGAGACAGAGAGAGACTGACCGTGCTGGTGAGAGAGACAGAGAGAGACTGACCGTGCTGGTGAGAGAGAGACAGAGAGACTGACCGTGCTGGTGAGAGAGACAGAGAGAGACTGACCGTGCTGGTGAGAGAGAGACAGAGAGAGACTGACCGTGCTGGTGAGGGAGAGACAGAGAGAGACTGACCGTGCTGGTGAGAGAGACAGAGAGAGACTGACCGTGCTGGTGAGAGAGACAGAGAGAGACTGACCGTGCTGGTGAGAGGGACAGAGAGAGAGAGAGACTGACCGTGCTGGTGAGGGAGACAGAGAGAGACTGACCGTGCTGGTGAGAGAGACAGAGAGAGACTGACCGTGCTGGTGAGAGAGACAGAGAGAGACTGACCGTGCTGGTGAGAGAGACAGAGAGAGACTGACCGTGCTGGTGAGAGAGACAGAGAGAGACTGACCGTGCTGGTGAGGGAGAGACAGAGAGAGACTGACCGTGCTGGTGAGGGAGAGACAGAGAGAGACTGACCGTGCTGGTGAGGGAGAGACAGAGAGAGACTGACCGTGCTGGTGAGGGAGAGACAGAGAGAGACTGACCGTGCTGGTGTGAGAGAGACAGAGAGAGACTGACCGTGCTGGTGAGGGAGAGACAGAGAGAGACTGACCGTGCTGGTGAGGGAGAGACAGAGAGAGACTGACCGTGCTGGTGAGAGAGAGACAGAGAGAGACTGACCGTGCTGGTGAGGGAGAGACAGAGAGAGACTGACCGTGCTGGTGAGAGAGACAGAGAGAGACTGACCGTGCTGGTGAGAGAGACAGAGAGAGACTGACCGTGCTGGTGAGCGAGAGACAGAGAGAGACTGACTGTGCTGGTGAGAGAGAGAGAGACTGACCGTGCTGGTGAGAGAGAGACAGAGAGAGACTGACCGTGCTGGTGAGAGAGAGACAGAGAGAGACTGACCGTGCTGGTGAGAGAGAGACAGAGAGAGACTGACCGTGCTGGTGAGAGAGACAGAGAGAGACTGACCGTGCTGGTGAGGGAGAGACAGAGAGAGACTGACCGTGCTGGTGAGAGAGAGACAGAGAGAGACTGACCGTGCTGGTGAGAGAGAGACAGAGAGAGACTGACCGTGCTGGTGAGAGAGAGACAGAGAGAGACTGACCGTGCTGGTGAGAGAGAGACAGAGAGAGACTGACCGTGCTGGTGGGGGAGACAGAGAGAGACTGACCGTGCTGGTGGGGGAGACAGAGAGAGACTGACCGTGCTGGTGAGAGAGAGACAGAGAGAGACTGACCGTGCTGGTGAGGGAGAGACAGAGAGAGACTGACCGTGCTGGTGAGAGAGAGACAGAGAGAGACTGACCGTGCTGGTGAGAGAGACAGAGAGAGACTGACCGTGCTGGTGAGGGAGACAGAGAGAGAGAGACTGACCGTGCTGGTGAGAGAGACAGAGAGAGACTGACCGTGCTGGTGAGAGAGAGACAGAGAGAGACTGACTGTGCTGGTGAGAGAGACAGAGAGAGACTGACCGTGCTGGTGAGGGAGACAGAGAGAGAGAGACTGACCGTGCTGGTGAGGGGGAGAGAGAGAGAGACTGACCGTGCTGGTGAGAGAGAGACAGAGAGAGACTGACCGTGCTGGTGAGAGAGACAGAGAGAGACTGACCGTCCTGGTGAGGGAGAGACAGAGAGAGACTGACCGTGCTGGTGAGAGAGAGACAGAGAGAGACTGACCGTGCTGGTGAGAGAGAGACAGAGAGAGACTGACCGTGCTGGTGGGGGAGACAGAGAGAGACTGACCGTGCTGGTGGGGGAGACAGAGAGAGACTGACCGTGCTGGTGAGAGAGAGACAGAGAGAGACTGACCGTGCTGGTGAGGGAGAGACAGAGAGAGACTGACCGTGCTGGTGAGAGAGAGACAGAGAGAGACTGACCGTGCTGGTGAGAGAGAGACAGAGGGAGACTGACCGTGCTGGTGAGAGAGACAGAGAGAGACTGACCGTGCTGGTGGGGGAGACAGAGAGAGACTGACCGTGCTGGTGAGAGAGAGACAGAGAGAGACTGACCGTGCTGGTGAGAGAGACAGAGACTGACCGTGCTGGTGAGAGAGAGACAGAGAGAGACTGACCGTGCTGGTGAGAGAGACTGACCGTGCTGGTGAGAGAGAGACTGACCGTGCTGGTGTGAGAGAGACAGAGAGAGACTGACCGTGCTGGTGAGAGACAGAGAGAGACTGACCTTGCTGGTGAGGGAGAGACAGAGAGAGACTGACCGTGCTGGTGAGAGAGACAGAGAGAGACTGACCGTGCTGGTGAGGGATACAGAGAGAGACTGACCGTGCTGGTGAGAGAGACAGAGAGAGACTGACCGTGCTGGTGAGAGAGACAGAGGAGAGACTGACCGTGCTGGTGTGAGAGAGACAGAGAGAGACTGACCGTGCTGGTGAGAGACAGAGAGAGACTGACCGTGCTGGTGAGGGAGAGACAGAGAGAGGCTGACCGTGCTGGTGAGAGAGACAGAGAGAGACTGACCGTGCTGGTGAGAGAGAGACAGAGAGAGACTGACCGTGCTGGTGAGGGAGAGACAGAGGGAGACTGACCGTGCTGGTGAGGGAGAGACAGAGAGACTGACCGTGCTGGTGAGAGAGACAGAGAGAGACTGACCGTGCTGGTGAGGGGGAGACAGAGAGAGACTGACCGTGCTGGTGAGAGACAGACAGAGAGAGACTGACCGTGCTGGTGTGAGAGAGACAGAGAGAGACTGACCGTGCTGGTGAGAGACAGAGAGAGACTGACCGTGCTGGTGAGGGAGAGACAGAGAGAGACTGACCGTGCTGGTGAGAGAGACAGAGAGAGACTGACCGTGCTGGTGAGAGAGAGACTGACCGTGCTGGTGTGAGAGAGACAGAGAGAGACTGACCGTGCTGGTGTGAGAGAGACAGAGAGAGACTGACCGTGCTGGTGAGAGACAGAGAGAGACTGACCGTGCTGGTGAGGGAGAGACAGAGAGAGACTGACCGTGCTGGTGAGAGAGACAGAGAGAGACTGACCGTGCTGGTGAGAGAGAGACTGACCGTGCTGGTGTGAGAGAGACAGAGAGAGACTGACCGTGCTGGTGAGAGACAGAGAGAGACTGACCGTGCTGGTGAGGGAGAGACAGAGAGAGACTGACCGTGCTGGTGAGAGAGACAGAGGAGAGACTGACCGTGCTGGTGAGAGAGACCGAGAGAGTGACCGTGCTGGTGAGAGAGACAGAGAGAGACTGACCGTGCTGGTGAGGGAGAGACAGAGAGAGACTGACCGTGCTGGTGAGAGAGACAGAGAGAGACTGACCGTGCTGGTGAGAGAGAGACAGAGAGAGACTGACCGTGCTGGTGAGAGAGAGACAGAGAGAGACTGACCGTGCTGGTGAGAGAGACAGTGAGAGACTGACCGTGCTGGTGAGAGAGAGACAGAGAGAGAGACTGACCGTGCTGGTGAGGGAGAGACAGAGAGAGACTGACCGTGCTGGTGAGGGAGAGACAGAGAGAGACTGACCGTGCTGGTGAGAGAGACAGCGAGAGACTGACCGTGCTGGTGAGGGAGAGACAGAGAGAGACTGACCGTGCTGGTGAGAGAGAGACAGAGAGAGACTGACCGTGCTGGTGAGAGAGAGACAGAGAGAGACTGACCGTGCTGGTGAGAGAGAGACAGAGAGAGACTGACCGTGCTGGTGAGAGAGAGACAGAGAGAGACTGACCGTGCTGGTGGGGGAGACAGAGAGAGACTGACCGTGCTGGTGGGGGAGACAGAGAGAGACTGACCGTGCTGGTGAGAGAGAGACAGAGAGAGACTGACCGTGCTGGTGAGGGAGAGACAGAGAGAGACTGACCGTGCTGGTGAGAGAGAGACAGAGAGAGACTGACCGTGCTGGTGAGAGAGACAGAGAGAGACTGACCGTGCTGGTGAGGGAGACAGAGAGAGAGAGACTGACCGTGCTGGTGAGAGAGACAGAGAGAGACTGACCGTGCTGGTGAGAGAGAGACAGAGAGAGACTGACTGTGCTGGTGAGAGAGACAGAGAGAGACTGACCGTGCTGGTGAGGGAGACAGAGAGAGAGAGACTGACCGTGCTGGTGAGGGGGAGAGAGAGAGAGACTGACCGTGCTGGTGAGAGAGAGACAGAGAGAGACTGACCGTGCTGGTGAGAGAGACAGAGAGAGACTGACCGTCCTGGTGAGGGAGAGACAGAGAGAGACTGACCGTGCTGGTGAGAGAGAGACAGAGAGAGACTGACCGTGCTGGTGAGAGAGAGACAGAGAGAGACTGACCGTGCTGGTGGGGGAGACAGAGAGAGACTGACCGTGCTGGTGGGGGAGACAGAGAGAGACTGACCGTGCTGGTGAGAGAGAGACAGAGAGAGACTGACCGTGCTGGTGAGGGAGAGACAGAGAGAGACTGACCGTGCTGGTGAGAGAGAGACAGAGAGAGACTGACCGTGCTGGTGAGAGAGAGACAGAGGGAGACTGACCGTGCTGGTGAGAGAGACAGAGAGAGACTGACCGTGCTGGTGGGGGAGACAGAGAGAGACTGACCGTGCTGGTGAGAGAGAGACAGAGAGAGACTGACCGTGCTGGTGAGAGAGACAGAGACTGACCGTGCTGGTGAGAGAGAGACAGAGAGAGACTGACCGTGCTGGTGAGAGAGACTGACCGTGCTGGTGAGAGAGAGACTGACCGTGCTGGTGTGAGAGAGACAGAGAGAGACTGACCGTGCTGGTGAGAGACAGAGAGAGACTGACCTTGCTGGTGAGGGAGAGACAGAGAGAGACTGACCGTGCTGGTGAGAGAGACAGAGAGAGACTGACCGTGCTGGTGAGGGATACAGAGAGAGACTGACCGTGCTGGTGAGAGAGACAGAGAGAGACTGACCGTGCTGGTGAGAGAGACAGAGGAGAGACTGACCGTGCTGGTGTGAGAGAGACAGAGAGAGACTGACCGTGCTGGTGAGAGACAGAGAGAGACTGACCGTGCTGGTGAGGGAGAGACAGAGAGAGGCTGACCGTGCTGGTGAGAGAGACAGAGAGAGACTGACCGTGCTGGTGAGAGAGAGACAGAGAGAGACTGACCGTGCTGGTGAGGGAGAGACAGAGGGAGACTGACCGTGCTGGTGAGGGAGAGACAGAGAGACTGACCGTGCTGGTGAGAGAGACAGAGAGAGACTGACCGTGCTGGTGAGGGGGAGACAGAGAGAGACTGACCGTGCTGGTGAGAGACAGACAGAGAGAGACTGACCGTGCTGGTGTGAGAGAGACAGAGAGAGACTGACCGTGCTGGTGAGAGACAGAGAGAGACTGACCGTGCTGGTGAGGGAGAGACAGAGAGAGACTGACCGTGCTGGTGAGAGAGACAGAGAGAGACTGACCGTGCTGGTGAGAGAGAGACTGACCGTGCTGGTGTGAGAGAGACAGAGAGAGACTGACCGTGCTGGTGTGAGAGAGACAGAGAGAGACTGACCGTGCTGGTGAGAGACAGAGAGAGACTGACCGTGCTGGTGAGGGAGAGACAGAGAGAGACTGACCGTGCTGGTGAGAGAGACAGAGAGAGACTGACCGTGCTGGTGAGAGAGAGACTGACCGTGCTGGTGTGAGAGAGACAGAGAGAGACTGACCGTGCTGGTGAGAGACAGAGAGAGACTGACCGTGCTGGTGAGGGAGAGACAGAGAGAGACTGACCGTGCTGGTGAGAGAGACAGAGGAGAGACTGACCGTGCTGGTGAGAGAGACCGAGAGAGTGACCGTGCTGGTGAGAGAGACAGAGAGAGACTGACCGTGCTGGTGAGGGAGAGACAGAGAGAGACTGACCGTGCTGGTGAGAGAGACAGAGAGAGACTGACCGTGCTGGTGAGAGAGAGACAGAGAGAGACTGACCGTGCTGGTGAGAGAGAGACAGAGAGAGACTGACCGTGCTGGTGAGAGAGACAGTGAGAGACTGACCGTGCTGGTGAGAGAGAGACAGAGAGAGAGACTGACCGTGCTGGTGAGGGAGAGACAGAGAGAGACTGACCGTGCTGGTGAGGGAGAGACAGAGAGAGACTGACCGTGCTGGTGAGAGAGACAGCGAGAGACTGACCGTGCTGGTGAGGGAGAGACAGAGAGAGACTGACCGTGCTGGTGAGAGAGAGACAGAGAGAGACTGACCGTGCTGGTGAGGGAGAGACAGAGAGAGACTGACCGTGCTGGTGAGGGAGACAGAGAGAGACTGACCGTGCTGGTGAGAGAGAGACAGAGAGACTGACCGTGCTGGTGAGGGAGAGACAGAGAGAGACTGACCGTGCTGGTGAGAGAGAGACAGAGAGAGACTGACCGTGCTGGTGAGAGAGACAGAGAGAGACTGACCGTGCTGGTGAGGGGGAGACAGAGAGAGACTGACCGTGCTGGTGAGGGAGAGACAGAGAGAGACTGACCGTGCTGGTGAGAGAGACAGAGAGAGACTGACCGTGCTGGTGAGAGAGAGACAGAGAGAGACTGACCGTGCTGGTGAGAGAGAGACAGAGAGAGACTGACCGTGCTGGTGAGGGAGAGACAGAGAGAGACTGACCGTGCTGGTGAGGGGGAGACAGAGAGAGACTGACCGTGCTGGTGAGAGAGAGACAGAGAGAGACTGACCGTGCTGGTGAGGGAGAGACAGAGAGAGACTGACCGTGCTGGTGAGAGAGACAGAGAGAGACTGACCGTGCTGGTGAGAGAGACAGAGAGAGACTGACCGTACTGGTGAGGGGGAGACAGAGAGAGACTGACCGTGCTGGTGAGGGAGACAGAGAGAGACTGACCGTGCTGGTGAGAGAGACAGAGAGACTGACCGTGCTGGTGAGAGAGAGACAGAGAGAGACTGACCGTGCTGGTGAGGGAGACAGAGAGAGACTGACCGTGCTGGTGAGAGAGAGACAGAGAGAGACTGACCGTGCTGGTGAGAGAGACAGAGAGAGACTGACCGTGCTGGTGAGGGAGACAGAGAGAGACTGACCGTGCTGGTGAGAGAGACAGAGAGACTGACCGTGCTGGTGAGAGAGAGACAGAGAGAGACTGACCGTGCTGGTGAGGGAGTGACAGAGAGAGACTGACCGTGCTGGTGAGAGAGATAGAGAGACTGACCGTGCTGGTGAGAGAGACAGAGAGAGACTGACCGTGCTGGTGAGGGAGAGACAGAGAGAGACTGACCGTGCTGGTGAGGGAGAGACAGAGAGAGACTGACCGTGCTGGTGAGGGAGAGACAGAGAGAGACTGACCGTGCTGGTGAGGGAGAGACAGAGAGAGACTGACCGTGCTGGTGATGGAGACAGAGAGAGACTGACCGTGCTGGTGAGTGAGAGACAGAGAGAGACTGACCGTGCTGGTGAGGGAGACAGAGAGAGACTGACCGTGCTGGTGAGGGAGAGACAGAGAGAGACTGACCGTGCTGGTCAGAGAGAGACAGAGAGAGACTGACCGTGCTGGTGAGAGAGAGACAGAGAGAGACTGACCGTGCTGGTGAGAGAGAGACCGAGAGAGACTGACCGTGCTGGTGAGAGAGAGACAGAGAGAGACTGACCGTGCTGGTGAGGGAGACAGAGAGAGACTGACCGTGCTGGTGAGAGAGAGACAGAGAGAGACTGACCGTGCTGGTGAGAGAGACAGAGAGAGACTGACCGTGCTGGTGAGAGAGACAGAGAGAGACTGACCGTGCTGGTGAGAGAGACAGAGAGAGACTGACCGTGCTGGTGAGGGGGAGACAGAGAGAGACTGACCGTGCTGGTGAGGGAGACAGAGAGAGACTGACCGTGCTGGTGAGAGAGACAGAGAGAGACTGACCGTGCTGGTGAGAGAGAGACAGAGAGAGACTGACCGTGCTGGTGAGAGAGACAGAGAGAGACTGACCGTGCTGGTGAGGGAGACAGAGAGAGACTGACCGTGCTGGTGAGAGAGACAGAGAGACTGACCGTGCTGGTGAGAGAGAGACAGAGAGAGACTGACCGTGCTGGTGAGGGAGTGACAGAGAGAGACTGACCGTGCTGGTGAGAGAGATAGAGAGACTGACCGTGCTGGTGAGAGAGACAGAGAGAGACTGACCGTGCTGGTGAGGGAGAGACAGAGAGAGACTGACCGTGCTGGTGAGGGAGAGACAGAGAGAGACTGACCGTGCTGGTGAGGGAGAGACAGAGAGAGACTGACCGTGCTGGTGAGGGAGAGACAGAGAGAGACTGACCGTGCTGGTGATGGAGACAGAGAGAGACTGACCGTGCTGGTGAGTGAGAGACAGAGAGAGACTGACCGTGCTGGTGAGGGAGACAGAGAGAGACTGACCGTGCTGGTGAGGGAGAGACAGAGAGACTGACCGTGCTGGTCGGAGAGAGACAGAGAGAGACTGACCGTGCTGGTCAGAGAGAGACAGAGAGAGACTGACCGTGCTGGTGAGAGAGAGACAGAGAGAGACTGACCGTGCTGGTGAGAGAGAGACCGAGAGAGACTGACCGTGCTGGTGAGAGAGAGACAGAGAGAGACTGACCGTGCTGGTGAGGGAGACAGAGAGAGACTGACCGTGCTGGTGAGAGAGAGACAGAGAGAGACTGACCGTGCTGGTGAGAGAGACAGAGAGAGACTGACCGTGCTGGTGAGAGAGACAGAGAGAGACTGACCGTGCTGGTGAGAGAGACAGAGAGAGACTGACCGTGCTGGTGAGGGGGAGACAGAGAGAGACTGACCGTGCTGGTGAGGGAGACAGAGAGAGACTGACCGTGCTGGTGAGAGAGACAGAGAGAGACTGACCGTGCTGGTGAGAGAGAGACAGAGAGAGACTGACCGTGCTGGTGAGAGAGAGACTGACCGTGCTGGTGAGGGAGAGACAGAGAGAGACTGACCATGCTGGTGAGTGAGAGACAGAGAGAGACTGACCGTGCTGGTGAGGGAGAGACAGAGAGAGACTGACCGTGCTGGTGAGGGAGAGACAGAGAGAGACTGACCGTGCTGGTGAGAGAGACAGAGAGAGACTGACCGTGCTGGTGAGAGAGAGACAGAGAGAGACTGACCGTGCTGGTGAGGGAGAGACAGAGAGAGACTGACCGTGCTGGTGAGGGAGACAGAGAGAGACTGACCGTGCTGGTGAGGGAGAGACAGAGAGAGACTGACCGTGCTGGTGAGAGAGAGACAGAGAGAGACTGACCGTGCTGGTGAGGGAGAGACAGAGAGAGACTGACCGTGCTGGTGAGAGAGACAGAGAGAGACTGACCGTGCTGGCGAGGGAGACAGAGAGAGACTGACCGTGCTGGTGAGGGAGAGACAGAGAGAGACTGACCGTGCTGGTGAGGGAGACAGAGAGAGAGAGACTGACCGTGCTGGTGAGAGAGACAGAGAGAGACTGACTGTGCTGGTGAGAGAGAGACAGAGAGAGACTGACCGTGCTGGTGAGGGAGAGACAGAGAGAGACTGACCGTGCTGGTGAGGGAGACAGAGAGAGAGAGAGACTGACCGTGCTGGTGAGGGAGAGACAGAGAGAGACTGACCGCGCTGGTGAGGGAGAGACAGAGAGAGACTGACCGTGCTGGTGAGAGAGACAGAGAGAGACTGACCGTGCTGGTGAGGGAGAGACAGAGAGGGACTGACCGTGCTGGTGAGGGAGACAGAGAGAGACTGACCGTGCTGGTGAGAGAGACAGAGAGAGACTGACCGTGCTGGTGAGAGAGACAGAGAGAGACTGACCGTGCTGGTGAGAGAGACAGAGAGAGACTGACCGTGATGGTGAGAGAGACACAGAGAGAGACTGACCGTGCTGGTGAGAGAGAGACAGAGAGAGACTGACCGTGCTGGTGAGAGAGAGACAGAGAGGGACTGACCGTGCTGGTCAGGGAGACAGAGAGAGACTGACCGTGCTGGTGAGGGAGAGACAGAGAGAGACTGACCGTGCTGGTGAGGGAGACAGAGAGAGACTGACCGTGCTGGTGAGGGAGACAGAGAGAGAGTGACTGACCGTGCTGGTGAGGGAGAGACAGAGAGAGACTGACCGCGCTGGTGAGGGAGAGACAGAGAGAGACTGACCGTGCTGGTGAGAGAGACAGAGAGAGACTGACCGTGCTGGTGAGGGAGAGACAGAGAGAGACTGACCGTGCTGGTGAGGGAGACAGAGAGAGACTGACCGTGCTGGTGAGAGAGACAGAGAGAGACTGACCGTGCTGGTGAGAGAGAGACAGAGAGAGACTGACCGTGCTGGTGAGGGAGCGACAGAGAGAGACTGACCGTGCTGGTGAGAGAGACAGAGAGAGACTGACCGTGCTGGTGAGGGAGAGACAGAGAGAGACTGACCGTGCTGGTGAGGGAGACAGAGAGAGACTGACCGTGCTGGTGAGGGAGAGACAGAGAGAGACTGACCGCGCTGGTGAGGGAGAGACAGAGAGAGACTGACCGTGCTGGTGAGAGAGACAGAGAGAGACTGACCGTGCTGGTGAGGGAGAGACAGAGAGAGACTGACCGTGCTGGTGAGAGAGAGACAGAGAGAGACTGACCGCGCTGGTGAGAGAGAGACAGAGAGAGACTGACCGTGCTGGTGAGGGAGACAGAGAGAGACTGACCGTGCTGGTGAGAGAGACAGAGAGAGACTGACCGTGCTGGTGAGAGAGACAGAGAGAGACTGACCGTGCTGGTGAGAGAGAGACAGAGAGAGACTGACCGTGCTGGTGAGAGAGACTGAGAGAGACTGACCGTGCTGGTGCGGGAGAGACAGAGAGAGACTGACCGTGCTGGTGAGGGAGAGACAGAGAGAGACTGACCGTGCTGGTGAGGGAGAGACAGAGAGAGACTGACCGTGCTGGTGAGAGAGACTGAGAGACACTGACCGTGCTGGTGAGGGAGAGACAGAGAGACAGAGAGAGAGAGACTGACCGTGCTGGTGAGGGAGAGACAGAGAGAGACTGACCGTGCTGGTGAGGGAAAGACAGAGAGAGACTGACCGTGCTGGTGAGGGAGACAGAGAGAGACTGACCGTGCTGGTGAGGGAGACAGAGAGAGACTGACCGTGCTGGTGAGAGAGACAGAGAGAGACTGACCGTGCTGGTGAGGGAGAGACAGAGAGAGACTGACCGTGCTGGTGAGAGAGAGACAGAGAGAGACTGACCGCGCTGGTGAGAGAGAGACAGAGAGAGACTGACCGTGCTGGTGAGGGAGACAGAGAGAGACTGACCGTGCTGGTGAGAGAGACAGAGAGAGACTGACCGTGCTGGTGAGAGAGACAGAGAGAGACTGACCGTGCTGGTGAGAGAGAGACAGAGAGAGACTGACCGTGCTGGTGAGAGAGACTGAGAGAGACTGACCGTGCTGGTGCGGGAGAGACAGAGAGAGACTGACCGTGCTGGTGAGGGAGAGACAGAGAGAGACTGACCGTGCTGGTGAGGGAGAGACAGAGAGAGACTGACCGTGCTGGTGAGAGAGACTGAGAGACACTGACCGTGCTGGTGAGGGAGAGACAGAGAGACAGAGAGAGAGAGACTGACCGTGCTGGTGAGGGAGAGACAGAGAGAGACTGACCGTGCTGGTGAGGGAAAGACAGAGAGAGACTGACCGTGCTGGTGAGGGAGACAGAGAGAGACTGACCGTGCTGGTGAGGGAGACAGAGAGAGACTGACCGTGCTGGTGAGGGAGAGACAGAGAGAGACTGACCGTGCTGGTGAGAGAGAGACAGAGAGAGACTGACCGTGCTGGTGAGAGAGACAGAGAGAGACTCACCGTGCTGGTGAGAGAGAGACAGAGAGAGACTGACCGTGCTGGTGAGGGAGAGACAGAGAGAGACTGACCGCGCTGGTGAGAGAGAGACAGAGAGAGACTGACCGTGCTGGTGAGAGAGACAGAGAGAGACTGACCGTGCTGGTGAGAGAGAGACTGACCGTGCTGGTGAGGGAGACAGAGAGAGACTGACCGTGCTGGTGAGAGAGAGACAGAGAGAGACTGACCGTGCTGGTGAGAGAGAGACAGAGAGAGACTGACCGTGCTGGTGAGAGAGAGACAGAGAGAGACTAACCGTGCTGGTGAGAGAGAGACAGAGAGAGACTGACCGTGCTGGTGAGAGAGAGACAGAGAGAGACTGACCGTGCTGGTGAGAGAGAGACTGACCGTGCTGGTGAGAGAGAGACAGAGAGAGACTGACCGTGCTGGTGAGAGAGAGACAGAGAGAGACTGACCGTGCTGGTGAGAGAGACAGAGAGAGAGAGAGACTGACCGTGCTGGTGAGGGAGACAGAGAGAGAGAGAGACTGACCGTGCTGGTGAGAGAGAGACAGAGGGAGACTGACCGTGCTGGTGAGAGAGAGACAGAGAGACTGACCGTGCTGGTGAGAGAGAGACAGAGAGACTGACCGTGCTGGTGAGAGAGAGACAGAGAGAGACTGACCGTGCTGGTGAGAGAGACAGAGAGAGACTGACCGTGCTGGTGAGAGAGAGACAGAGAGAGACTGACCGTGCTGGTGAGGGAGAGACAGAGAGAGACTGACCGTGCTGGTGAGGGAGAGACAGAGAGAGACTGACCGTGCTGGTGAGAGACAGACAGAGAGAGACTGACCGTGCTGGTGAGAGCGACAGAGAGAGACTGACCGTGCTGGTGAGAGAGAGACAGAGAGAGACTGACCGTGCTGGTGAGAGAGACTGAGAGAGACTGACCGTGCTGGTGAGGGAGAGACAGAGAGAGACTGACCGTGCTGGTGAGGGAGAGACAGAGAGAGACTGACCGTGCTGGTGAGGGAGAGACAGAGAGAGACTGACCGTGCTGGTGAGAGAGACTGAGAGACACTGACCGTGCTGGTGAGGGAGAGACAGAGAGACAGAGAGAGAGAGACTGACCGTGCTGGTGAGGGAGAGACAGAGAGAGAGAGACTGACCGTGCTGGTGAGGGAGAGACAGAGAGAGACTGACCGTGCTGGTGAGGGAAAGACAGAGAGAGACTGACCGTGCTGGTGAGGGAGACAGAGAGAGACTGACCGTGCTGGTGAGGGAGACAGAGAGAGACTGACCGTGCTGGTGAGGGAGAGACAGAGAGAGACTGACCGTGCTGGTGAGAGAGAGACAGAGAGAGACTGACCGTGCTGGTGAGAGAGACAGAGAGAGACTGACCGTGCTGGTGAGAGAGAGACAGAGAGAGACTGACCGTGCTGGTGAGGGAGAGACAGAGAGAGACTGACCACGCTGGTGAGAGAGAGACAGAGAGAGACTGACCGTGCTGGTGAGAGAGACAGAGAGAGACTGACCGTGCTGGTGAGAGAGAGACTGACCGTGCTGGTGAGGGAGACAGAGAGAGACTGACCGTGCTGGTGAGAGAGAGACAGAGAGAGACTGACCGTGCTGGTGAGAGAGAGACAGAGAGAGACTGACCGTGCTGGTGAGAGAGAGACAGAGAGAGACTAACCGTGCTGGTGAGAGAGAGACAGAGAGAGACTGACCGTGCTGGTGAGAGAGAGACAGAGAGAGACTGACCGTGCTGGTGAGAGAGAGACTGACCGTGCTGGTGAGAGAGAGACAGAGAGAGACTGACCGTGCTGGTGAGAGAGAGACAGAGAGAGACTGACCGTGCTGGTGAGAGAGACAGAGAGAGAGAGAGACTGACCGTGCTGGTGAGGGAGACAGAGAGAGAGAGAGACTGACCGTGCTGGTGAGAGAGAGACAGAGGGAGACTGACCGTGCTGGTGAGAGAGAGACAGAGAGACTGACCGTGCTGGTGAGAGAGAGACAGAGAGACTGACCGTGCTGGTGAGAGAGAGACAGAGAGAGACTGACCGTGCTGGTGAGAGAGACAGAGAGAGACTGACCGTGCTGGTGAGAGAGAGACAGAGAGAGACTGACCGTGCTGGTGAGAGAGACAGAGAGAGACTGACCGTGCTGGTGAGGGAGAGACAGAGAGAGACTGACCGTGCTGGTGAGAGAGAGACAGAGAGAGACTGACCGTGCTGGTGAGAGGGACAGAGAGAGACTGACCGTGCTGGTGAGAGAGAGACAGAGAGAGACTGACCGTGCTGGTGAGAGAGACAGAGAGAGACTGACCGTGCTGGTGAGAGAGACAGAGAGAGACTGACCGTGCTGGTGAGGGAGAGACAGAGAGAGACTGACCGTGCTGGTGAGAGAGAGACAGAGAGAGACTGACCGTGCTGGTGAGGGAGAGACAGAGAGAGACTGACCGTGCTGGTGAGGGAGAGACAGAGAGAGACTGACCGTGCTGGTGAGAGAGACAGAGAGAGACTGACCGTGCTGGTGAGAGGGACAGAGAGAGACTGACCGTGCTGGTGAGAGAGAGACAGAGAGAGACTGACCGTGCTGGTGAGAGAGACAGAGAGAGACTGACCGTGCTGGTGAGAGAGAGAGTGAGAGACTGACCGTGCTGGTGAGGGAGACAGAGTGTCACTGACTGTGCTGGTGTGGGGGAGACAGAGAGAGACTGACCGTGCTGGTGAGGGTGTCCTCTGACCCCTGTTAGCCCCAGACGAGCCGCACATTATCCATCAATTGGCCACTTCAGGGCAGTTTTCTTCTTCAACGTTGAGGCTGGCGGGCGTGGGGGTGAGCACTGCTGGTGACTTTCAGTCTGTGATGGCGGAGTGCTTCAGTGTTTTCCCCATGTGAATACCGCCTTCACTCCCACTGCCGTGTGGGTCCCCCAGGTCACTGCCGTGTGGGTCCCCCAGGTCACTGCCGTGTGTGTCCCCCAGGTCACTGCCGTGTGGGTCCCCCAGGTCACTGCCGTGTGGGTCCCCCAGGTCACTGCCGTGTGGGTCCCCCAGGTCACTGCCGTGTGTGTCCCCCTGGTCACTGCCGTGTGGGTCCCCCAGGTCACTGCCGTGTGGGTCCCCCATGTCACTGCCGTGTGTGTCCCCCAGGTCACTGCCGTGTGTGTCCCGCAGGTCACTGCCGTGTGGGTCCCCCATGTCACTGCCGTGTGTGTCCCCCCCAGGTCACTGCCGTGTGTGTCCCCCAGGTCACTGCCGTGTGTGTCCCCCAGGTCACTGCCGTGTGTGTCCCCCAGGTCACTGCCGTGTGTGTCCCCCAGGTCACTGCCGTGGGTCCCCCAGGTCACTGCCGTGTGTGTCCCCCAGGTCACTGCCGTGTGGGTCCCCCATGTCACTGCCGTGTGGGTCCCCCATGTCACTGCCGTGTGGGTCCCCCATGTCACTGCCGTGTGGGTCCCCCATGTCACTGCCGTGTGTCCCCCCCAGGTCACTGCCGTGTGGGTCGCCCAGGTCACTGCCGTGTGGGTCCCCCAGGTCACTGCCGTGTGTGTCCCGCAGGTCACTGCCGTGTGTGTCCCCCAGGTCACTGCCGTGTGTGTCCCCCTGGTCACTGCCGTGTGTGTCCCCCAGGTCACTGCCGTGTGTGTCCCCCAGGTCACTGCCGTGTGTGTCCCCCAGGTCACTGCCGTGTGTGTCCCCCAGGTCACTGCCGTGTGGGTCCCCCAGGTCACTGCCGTGTGGGTCCCCCAGGTCACTGCCGTGTGGGTCCCCCAGGTCACTGCCGTGTGGGTCCCCCAGGTCACTGCCGTGTGGGTCCCCCAGGTCACTGCCGTGTGTGTCCCCCAGGTCACTGCCGTGTGGGTCCCCCAGGTCACTGCCGTGTGTGTCCCCCAGGTCACTGCCGTGTGGGTCCCCCAGGTCACTGCCGTGTGGGTCCCCCAGGTCACTGCCGTGTGGGTCCCCCAGGTCACTGCCGTGTGGGTCCCCCAGGTCACTGCCGTGTGGGTCCCCCAGGTCACTGCCGTGTGGGTCCCCCAGGTCACTGCCGTGTGTGTCCCCCAGGTCACTGCCGTGTGTGTCCCCAGATCACTGCCGTGTGTCC
This sequence comes from Scyliorhinus torazame, assembly GCF_047496885.1. Classification (NCBI taxonomy): domain Eukaryota; kingdom Metazoa; phylum Chordata; class Chondrichthyes; order Carcharhiniformes; family Scyliorhinidae; genus Scyliorhinus; species Scyliorhinus torazame. The sequence goes on along the minus strand of NC_092732.1, from coordinate 43,983,448 downwards.
CCCCAGGTCACTGCCGTGTGTCCCCCCCAGGTCACTGCCGTGTGTGTCCCCCCCAGGTCACTGCCGTGTGTGTCCCCCAGGTCACTGCCGTGTGTGTCCCCCAGGTCACTGCCGTGTGTGTCCCCCAGGTCACTGCCGTGTGTGTCCCCCAGGTCACTGCCGTGTGTGTCCCCCAGGTCACTGCCGTGTGTGTCCCCCAGGTCACTGCCGTGTGTGTCCCCCATGTCACTGCCGTGTGGGTCCCCCAGGTCACTGCCGTGTGGGTCCCCCAGGTCACTGCCGTGTGTGTCCCCCAGGTCACTGCCGTGTGTGTGTCCCAGGTCACTGCCGTGTGTCCCCCCAGGTCACTGCCGTGTGTCCCCCCAGGTCACTGCCGTGTGTGTCCCCCAGGTCACTGCCGTGTGGGTCCCCCAGGTCACTGCCGTGTGTGTCCTCCAGGTCACTGCCGTGTGGGTCCACCTGGTCACTGCTGCACGGGTCCACCTGGTCACTGCTGCACGGGTCCCCCTGGCCAGTGCTGCGCGGGTCCCCCTGGCCAGTGCTGCGCGGGTCCCCCTGGCCAGTGCTGCGCGGGTCCCCCTGGCCAGTGCTGCGCGGGTCCCCCTGGCCAGTGCTGCGCGGGTCCCCCGGCCAGTGCTGCGCGGGTCCCCCTGGCCAGTGCTGCGCGGGTCCCCCTGGCCAGTGCTGCGCGGGTCCCCCTGGCCAGTGCTGCGCGGGTCCCCCTGGCCAGTGCTGCGCGGGTCCCCCTGGCCAGTGCTGCGCGGGTCCCCCTGGCCAGTGCTGCGCGGGTCCCCCTGGCCAGTGCTGCGCGGGTCCCCCTGGCCAGTGCTGCGCGGGTCCCCCTGGCCAGTGCTGCGCGGGTCCCCCTGGCCAGTGCTGCGCGGGTCCCCCTGGCCAGTGCTGCGCGGGTCCCCCTGGCCAGTGCTGCGCGGGTCCCCCTGGCCAGTGCTGCGCGGGTCCCCCTGGCCAGTGCTGCGCGGGTCCCCCTGGCCAGTGCTGCGCGGGTCCCCCTGGCCAGTGCTGCGCGGGTCCCCCTGGCCAGTGCTGCGCGGGTCCCCCTGGCCAGTGCTGCGCGGGTCCCCCTGGCCAGTGCTGCGCGGGTCCCCCTGGCCAGTGCTGCGCGGGTCCCCCTGGCCAGTGCTGCGCGGGTCCCCCTGGCCAGTGCTGCGCGGGTCCCCCTGGCCAGTGCTGCGCGGGTCCCCCTGGCCAGTGCTGCGCGGGTCCCCCTGGCCAGTGCTGCGCGGGTCCCCCTGGCCAGTGCTGCGCGGGTCCCCCTGGCCAGTGCTGCGCGGGTCCCCCTGGCCAGTGCTGCGCGGGTCCCCCTGGCCAGTGCTGCGCGGGTCCCCCTGGCCAGTGCTGCGCGGGTCCCCCTGGCCAGTGCTGCGCGGGTCCCCCTGGCCAGTGCTGCGCGGGTCCCCCTGGCCAGTGCTGCGCGGGTCCCCCTGGCCAGTGCTGCGCGGGTCCCCCTGGCCAGTGCTGCGCGGGTCCCCCTGGCCAGTGCTGCGCGGGTCCCCCTGGCCAGTGCTGCGCGGGTCCCCCTGGCCAGTGCTGCGCGGGTCCCCCTGGCCAGTGCTGCGCGGGTCCCCCTGGCCAGTGCTGCGCGGGTCCCCCTGGCCAGTGCTGCGCGGGTCCCCCTGGCCAGTGCTGCGCGGGTCCCCCTGGCCAGTGCTGCGCGGGTCCCCCTGGCCAGTGCTGCGCGGGTCCCCCTGGCCAGTGCTGCGCGGGTCCCCCTGGCCAGTGCTGCGCGGGTCCCCCTGGCCAGTGCTGCGCGGGTCCCCCTGGCCAGTGCTGCGCGGGTCCCCCTGGCCAGTGCTGCGCGGGTCCCCCTGGCCAGTGCTGCGCGGGTCCCCCTGGCCAGTGCTGCGCGGGTCCCCCTGGCCAGTGCTGCGCGGGTCCCCCTGGCCAGTGCTGCGCGGGTCCCCCTGGCCAGTGCTGCGCGGGTATCCTGTCTGAACAGCACCTTGAAAATAAACCCCTTTCACTCTGGTATACCGACTCGATGTGTGCCACCTCGGCCTTTACCTCCTTTGCGGCTACAACAAAGAATGTAACGAAAGAGAAACTGCTGATGAGACCTGGCCATGGACAAACCAGGTGAGAAAAACGACTTTCGCTGACGATTCTGGAAGCCAGATGAAGGAATTTATCGATGCAGGCCTGGGCGCTGTGGGCAGTGAAGTCGTGCGAATATCTCCGACTTCCAAGGCAAAATCATGGATGTGGCAATTAAAAATAACTCCAGCAAACACTTGGACACCATTCAGTTTGTAGCGGGTATCGGCGAATCATCCGGTCCATTGCGACAGTTCGTGTCAGGAAAAGGGTTTTCAGAAAATGAAAAAAAGCTATCGGACAACTGCGAATTCCTGGGGACTTCAAATGGAGGATCGAAGTTCTCAGTACACTTACTGTTGTAGTGCTGAGGAGACTGCACACAAGGCACTGAAACGGGCCACAGGAAAGGAAACCTGCGGGGTCATTGACTCCTGCCCAAGAATCATAGTATAGAGTCCTTACAGTGCAGAAGGAGGCCATTCGGCCAATCTAGTCTGTACCGACCCTCTGAAGGAGCAGCCTAACCTAGGCCCAATCCCCCACCCTATCCTTGTAACCCCACCTAGGGACAATTTGGCGTATCCAATTCACCGAACAAGCACATCTTTCGGGACTTGTGGGAGGAAACCGGAGCACCCGGAGGAAACCCACGCAGACATGGGAAGAACGTGCAGACTCGACACAGGGTCACTTGAACCCGGGTTCCCTGGCACTGTGAGGCAGCAGCGCTAACCACTGTGACACCGTGCTGACCCGGGTCCCTGGCGCGGTGACGCAGCAGTGCTAACCACTGTGACACCGTGCTGACCCGGGTCCCTGGCGCTGTGAGGCAGCAGCGCTAACCACTGTGACACCGTGCTGACCCGGGTCCCTGGCGCTGTGAGGCAGCAGCGCTAACCACTGTGACACCGTGCTGGCCCGGGTCCCTGGCGCTGTGAGGCAGCAGCGCTAAGCACTGTGACACCGTGCTGACCCGGGTCCCTGGCACTGTGAGGCAGCAGTGCTACCCACTGTGTCACCGTGCTGCCCCGGGTCCCTGGCACTGTGAGGCAGCAGCGCTAACCACTGTGACACCGTGGTGACCCGGGTCCCTGGCGCTGTGAGGCAGCAGCGCTAACCACTGTGACACCGTGGTGACCCGGGTCCCTGGCGCTGTGAGGCAGCAGTGCTAACCACTGTGACACCGTGCTGACCCAGGTCCCTGGCACTGTGAGGCAGCAGTGCTAACCACTGTGTCACCGTGCTGACCCGGGTCCCTGGCGCTGTGAGGCAGCAGTGCTAACCACCACCCATTGTTCAAGGAAATTTCCCAGCATTCATAGAATTTACAGTGCAGAAGGAGGCCATTCGGCCCATCAAGTCTGCACAGGCCCTTGGAAAGAGCACCCTACTCAAGCCCACCTATCTACCCTATCTCCGTAACCCAGTAACCCCCACTTAACCTTTTGTTTTGGACACTAAGGGCAATTTAGCACGGCCAATCCACCTAACCTGCACATCTTTGGACTGTGGGAGGAAACCGGAGCACCCGGAGGAAACCCACGCACACACGGGGAGGACGTGCAGACTCCGCACAGACAGTGACCCAAGCCGGGAATCGAACCTGGGACCCTGGAGCTGTGAAGCAACAGTACTAACCACTGTGCTACCGTGCCTCCCACATTGTCTGGGCGATCTTGGTCAAGAAAGGTTCAGCTAAACTTGGCAATGATCTTTTCGTCCTCACTGTCAACAGGGGTGGTACCAGGGGATTGGAGAGTGGCGAATGTCGTGCCCCTGTTCAAAAAAGGGACTAGGGATAACCCTGGGAATTACAGGCCAGTTAGTCTTACTTCGGTGGTAGGCAAAGTAATGGAAAGGGTACTGAAGGATAGGATTTCTGAGCATCTGGAAAGACACTGCTTGATTAGGGATAGTCAGCATGGATTTGTGAGGGGTAGGTCTTGCCTTACAAGTCTTATTGAATTCTTTGAGGAGGTGACCAAGCATGTGGATGAAGGTAAAGCAGTGGATGTAGTGTACATGGATTTTAGTAAGGCATTTGATAAGGTTCCCCATGGTAGGCTTCTGCAGAAAGTAAGGAGGCATGGGATAGTGGGAAATTTGACCAGTTGGATAACGAACTGGCTAACCGATAGAAGTCAGAGAGTGGTGGTGGATGGCAAATATTCAGACTGGATCCCAGTTACCAGTGGCGTACCGCAGGGATCAGTTCTGGGTCCTCTGCTGTTTGTGATTTTCATTAATGACTTGGATGAGGGAGTTGAAGGGTGGGTCAGTAAATTTGCAGATGATACGAAGATTGGTGGAGTTGTGGATAGTGAGGAGGGCTGTTGTCAGCTGCAAAGAGAGATAGATAGGATGCAGAGCTGGGCTGAGAAGTGGCAGATGGAGTTTAACCCTGAAAAGTGTGAGGTTGTCCATTTTGGAAGGACAAATATGAATGCGGAATACAGGGTTAACGGTAGAGTTCTTGGCAATGTGGAGGAGCAGAGAGATCTTGGGGTCTATGTTCATACATCTTTGAAAGTTGCCACTCAAGTGGATAGAGCTGTGAAGAAGGCCTATGGTGTGCTCGCGTTCATTAACAAAGGGAATGAATTTAAGAGCCGTGAGGTGATGATGCAGCTGTACAAAACTTTGGTAAGGCCACATTTGGAGTACTGTGTACAGTTCTGGTCGCCTCATTTTAGGAAGGATGTGGAAGCTTTGGAAAAGATGCAAAGGAGATTTACCAGGATGTTGCCTGGAAGGGAGAGTAGGTCTTACGAGGAAAGGTTGAGGGTGCTAGGCCTTTTCTCATTAGAACGGAGAAGGATGAGGGGTGACTTGATAGAGGTTTATAAGATGATCAGGGGAATAGATAAAGTAGACAGTCAGAGACTTTTTCCCCAGGTGGAACAAACCATTACAAGGGGACATAAATTTAAGGTGAATGGTGGAAGATATAGGGGGGATGTCAGAGGTAGGTTCTTTACCCAGTGGGGGCATGGAATGCACTGCCTGTGGAAGTAGTTGAGTCGGAAACATTAGGGACCTTCATTAGGTACATGGATTACGGTAAAATGATATAGTGTAGATGTATTTGTTCTTAAGGGCAGCACGGTAGCATTGTGGATAGCACAGTTGCTTCACAGCTCCAGGGTCCCAGGTTCGAATCCGGCTTGGGTCACTGTCTGTGCAGAGTCTGCACATACTCCCCGTGTCTGCGTGAGTTTCCTCCGGGTGCTCCGGTTTCCTCCCACAGTCCAAAGATGTGCAGGTTAGGTGGATTGGCCATGATAAATTGCCCTTAGTGTCCAAAATTGCCCTTAGTGTTGGGTGGAGGTGTTGACCTTGTGTAGGGTGCTCTTTTCAAGAGCCGGTGTAGACTCAATGGGCCGAATGGCCTCCTTCTGCACTGTAAATTCAATGAGAATCTATGATTAATCTAGGACAAAGGTTCGGCACAACATCGTGGGCCGAAGGGCCTGTTCTGTGCTGTATTTTTCTATGTTCTATGTTAAACTGGGCCTCTGAGAACCAACTTACTGGTTCTGCGAACAACCTCCAGCCACGTCTGAGAAAGTGTGCAAATGTATTCGAGGAGCCACTTTGGACCCGTGACTGGATGAAGGTGAAACTCAAGTTGAAGGTAGGCAGTGTGCCTCAGTGTTTGAAAGCGTGTACCGTAGGACGTAGTCTGTGCAATTCGACCTAAAGTGGTGAAGATCCCACGGTTACTGAAGACCGGAGTCATTGAGCCCATCGCCGCCAGTGATTGGGCAACCTCCATTGTCCCAGTCTTAAAGAAGGATGGTTCAGTACCGATGTGCGGGGATTTCTAAACGACGTCTACCCCTGTATTATGTGTTGACCAGATCCCTCCACCACTTATCGAAGATCGTTTTGCAAGCCTCTCAGGCAAGCAGATTGATTTCTCCCAAGCTTGTCTAAATGAACATAGCTAAGGGAGAACCAGGGACGTACGTCTGAGGCTGTATAAGGCTCTGGTCAGACCCCATTGTGAGTGGTTTTGGGCCCCGTATCTAAGGAAGGATGTGCTAGCCTTGGAAAGGGTCCAGAGGAGGTTCACAAGAACGATCCCTGGAATGAAGAGCTTGTCGTATGAGGAATGGTTGAGGACTCTGGGTCTGTACTCGTTGGAGTTTAGAGGGATGAGGGGGGATCTTATTGAAACTTACAGGATACTGCGAGGCCTGGATAGAGTGGACGTGGAGAGGATGTTTCCACTTGTAGGAAAAACTAGAAGCAGAGGACACAATCTCAGACAAATCGTTTAAAACAGAGATGAGGAGGAATTTCTTCAGCCTGAGGGTGGTGAATCTGTGGAACTCTTTGCAGCAGAAGGCTGTGGAGGCCGAATCACTGAGTGTCTTTAAAACAGAGATAGATAGTTTTTTTTTCATAAATTTAGAGTACCCAATTTATTTTTTCCAATTAAGGGGCAATTTAGCGTGAAGAAATTGAGTTCTTTTTGTCCAGTCTGGTCTCAATCAATAGCTGGGTTCGGATTTAGAAATTCCTTTAGTTTATTTCAAATAGCTTGCAATCTTATACTCCCTCTGATGGAGGCAGGAGACCCAGGTCTCATGAAACTCCCAGAGCAAGGGAGGCAACACATGTGGCAATCCACCTACCCTGCACATCTGTGGGTTGTGGGGGCGAAACCCACGCAAACACGGGGAGAATGTGCAAACTCCGCACGGGCAGTGACCCAGAGCCGGGATCGAACCTGAGACCTCGGCACCGTGAGGCAGCAGTGCTAACCACTGCGCCACCGTGCTGCCCTGAGATAGATAGGTTCTTGATCAATAAGGGGATCAAGGGTTATGGGGAGAAGGCAGGAGAATGGGGATGAGAAAATATCAGCCATGATTGAATGGCGGAGCAGACTCGATGGGCCGAGTGGCCTAATTCTGCTCCTATGTCTGATGGTCTAATGAATCTCAATCGTTAGGACCATAGAAACTCACAAGGGTCTGTCCCGGTACCGGAGACATCCGTTTGGGATAACGTCAGCTCTTCCAACGATCTGTTGATTAGACCTTCAGTGTGCTGTTGGGTTTGCAAGCTTACTGGACGACATTTTGATTACAGGTTCGAACGATGTGGAGCGCGTAAAGAACCTCGAAGCTACTCTTGCAAAGCTGCAACTTCATAATCTCAGGGTCAAGAAAGAGACGGGCGATTTTTGTGAATCTTCTATTCACTATCTTGGACACATCATCGACCGAGAGCCGAAGAAGACTCTGGCCATCCTGGATGCTCCATGATGGCAGAACGTGGCTCAGTTAAGGTCGTTTGTAGGATTATTAAGTTGCACCTTGAGTTGGCAGTAACACACTGGAGTATTGTTGTTGGGTATTAGAGTAATCATTCCGCTGTGCCGATGAAGTAGAATCCTAGATCAGCTGCATCCCAGTGTAGATGGAATGACGGGTTGCCCAAACAGAGGAGAAGGTGGGGTTCTGCCAATCCTGCAGTGCGTTGCGAAATGTATCTCCACCACAGCCTTTGCATCCACGGGGATGGCATATCCAGGACATGGCGAAGAATCCTTGTCGATTATGTGAGACCAGACGAACGACACTTGTTATTTGGTCATGGTTGACGTGCATTTGAAGTGGCCAGAAATCACCCAACTACGGAACAGACCGTGGAAAGGATTGCCGAGATGATTGCAAGATTCAGGTGACCTGAACAGCTCGTGAGTCATACTCCACTCACAGCTGAAGTTCAGCTCTACCTGAACCTGAAGGTGTTGAATCCACCATATCAAATCTGCCCTTGACCATCCAGATATCTAGGGCTTAGCTGAATGTTTTGTAGAATCGCTCCAGCTTGCAGTGAAGGTTTTGAGGGATAAACGTGTCAATAACTTTCTAATGATGTCCAGAAACACTGCGCATTCAACAAAGTTCACCGGCTGTCGCGATGTTCGAAAGGAAACTACGCACATACCACCTTTTGACTCCCCTTTCAGCTTCAAGAGGTAGTCAGACAACAACCTCCGACACGAGGGGCGGGAAGGGAACAGCAATCTACAAGCAGAGAATTTGACCGTGGGGAAACGTGTTCTTGTGAGGAACTTCACCTCCGGCAAAAAGTGGACTCTGGCAACTGTATCAGCCAAAGTGGGTCCGATTTCATAAACCGTACAATCTGACGATGAACGAATTTAGCATCGGCTAGCTGACCAATTATTGTCTGTTCGTAGCGAGAGTACAGAATCTGTACCAGGTGTTTTTGCCACAAGAGTATGTAGAGTGACATGTCCGACTTGAGGACGACAACTGCCGAAATTCCGGAATCTGTTTCGACAGAACCATCCACACGACCAGAGACAGCTCCCGAGTTGGTTTCGGCAGATGTAACGCTGACCAGTGTACAGGAAGACAATCCTAGAACCTCCAAGAGCAGGGTTCCTGAATGGTGTGTCCTGCCAAAACGAGACAGGCGACCACCCAAGATACTGTCTTATTCAAGTATATGTGTGTCCGTAACGTAGGAATGTTAGTTATGGCGTGGTGTGTTGGATCTGTGTTAAAGTGTTTGATTCAGTAAAGGTGCTGCTTCAGTCCAGAGGGAGGGTTATTGTACATCAGAGTACCACCATTGGCTGGTGTAACGTCACTTGTTAAACAATGGTGTAATTGGAGCGCTTGGTGGGCTTTTGTGGAGTTCACCACTGTACCCTGCTGAGCAGGACCTTGTAAGTGAACCCCTTGCACGATGTTGTACAAAGTCGACATGTGCCACCTTTGAATCTTCCTCTTTGTGGCTACAGCAAAGAATGTACAAGTCGAATATCTGTGGGCGGCACAGTGGTTAGCACTGCTGCCTCACGGTGCTGAGGACCCGGGTTCGATCCTGGCCCTGGGTCACTGTCCGTGTGGAGTTTGCACATTCTCCCCGTGTCTGCGTGGGTTTCGCCCCCACAACCCAAAGATGTGCAGGGTAGGCGGATTGGTCGTGCTAAACTGCCCCTTAATTGGAAAAATTGAAAGTAGAATAACAGATGCATGGAAGTGATTCTCACCCCATCACACCCATGTTCTCACTTTGGCTCCAGGTTTAAAATAGCCGATTTTATAATTCACGTTCCTGTTCTCCAAACCCGCCAGGGGCTCTCCCTTCTTTCCTCGATAGTCTCCTCCAGCTCAGAGGTACCCCGCACCTTCCCCATGGGAATTCTGGATTTAAGCAAAGGCTGGTTGAACTTCAAGTCCCTAAACTCTGGAATTCCCTCTTTAAACGTCTCTGCCTCTCTCAAGGCATCCTGGTAAATCTCCTTTGCGCCCTTTCCAATGCTTCCACATCCTTCCTATAGTGAGGTGACCAGAACTGCACACAATACTCCAAATGTGGTCTAACCAAGGTCTTGTACAGTTGCAGCATAACCTCACGGCTCTTAAACTCATACCCCGTTAATAAACGCTAACACACTATAAGCCTTCTTCACGCCTCTATCCACTTGAGTGGCAACCTTCAGAGATCTGTGGACATGAACCCCAAGATCTCTCTGTTCCTCCACATTCCTCAGAACCCTGCCGTTGACCCTGTAATCCGCATTCAAATTTTGTTTACCAAAATGAATCACCTCACACTTATCAGGGTTAAACTCCATCTGCCACTTCTTGGCCCAGCTCTGCATCCTATCCATGTCTCTTTGCAGCCTACAACGGCCCTCCACTTGATCCACTACTCCACCAATCTTGGTGTCATCAGCAAATTTACTGACCCACCCTTCAGCCCCCTCCTCCAAGTCACTGATAAAAATCACAAATAGCAGAAATATTACGAAGGCGGTTGTGTAATTATAGGCCATTGTTGGAAATACCCAGGAGTGAATTACAGGCTGGAATCTAATCAAGTAGTTTGGAAACTAAAACTGATTTATTGATCGGAGGAGTTACAGACTAGAATCTAATCTCGGGGTTCAGGATAGGATTGTGTACAGGAGCGATTCCAGGGTGGGAGTTGTAGACTCTCGGTGGTCAATCAAGGGGTTTTGGTGGATTGAATCCAGGGCAGTGGAGCACTCTGTGTGAGTCCCAGACTCAAATGTAAGTGAAGGGTTCGAGGTGGTTTATATGCACAATGACAGATACCTGGGAGTGAGCGACAGATACCTGGGAGTGAGCGACAGATACCTGGGAGTGAGCGACAGATACCTGGGAGTGAGCGACAGATACCTGGGAGTGAGCGACAGATACCTGGGAGTGAGCGACAGATACCTGGGAGTGAGCGACAGATACCTGGGAGTGAGCGACAGATACCTGGGAGTGAGCGACAGACCGAATTCTAATGGAGCAGTTTTGTGAGCTGGCTGTGTGAAGATGATGCCAAGTGTGGAAAGGTGCTTTGTTTCAGTGCCTTTTCACCCCAATCCTTTTATTTTTCTGATTCTTTGACAAGTGAGAATTCATAGAGTTGGTCGGCATCTCCCTGGTCAGTTTATGACAGAGCGATTGATTCAGTTTTATGTCTGTGGTCAGGCTGTTTGTGGCCATGTGTGAATAAACAGGACGAATAGTTTGTGGTTCTGGGTTCTATTTTCCAAGCGTCATGCCTGAGGGCTTCAGCCGACAGTCTAGCTCTCGTTCCATTACATCATCCGCCCTGAATGCTCAGATGGAACTCCAGCCTGGCGCTCTACTATACTGTACTTACTGATTAATGGAATTGCAGTAATGCTGCTCGACAATCCCTGGTAAAGATGGCGATTCAGTGGCCTGGTGCCTCGGGGCAGGTGAATGGACCAGCGCTCAGCTCGGGGGGAGCATGGAGGGCTGTCTTGGGGGAGTTTAAGTTGGAGAAGGAGCTGGACGTTGAATATTGTATCTGCTCACTGTCCCATCGGGCAGGACGGGTATAGCATTGGGCAAAAGGAACTGCCCGCTTGCTCTTTCGGGCTATGTTGCACAGAGTGTTGTCCTGTTGTATTGAGCCCAATAGATCCTTTTGGTTTTACACAGGAGAATTCAGTATCCCAACGCTGGTTACTGGTCTGTCGCCACCTCGACCTACTCTGGTACTGGTCTCCAGATGCAGGAACTACACCCCCCCCCCCCCCCCCCACACACCCCATACTCTATCCAGTGACCCAGCAGGAAGGTGCCATGTGCGTGGGCTCACACTGCAGCCCTCGCTGTTGAAACAGCCAGTTGATGATGCTGTTTCCCTTAAACCAAGCCCCCATACTGCTGCAGGCTGAGGACCCTTGGCAGAGGAATGGGCGGTTGCATCTCTGGTGGAGGGAGATTCCCTCTCCCCATCTCGGCACGAGTCTGGGACTGTCACACAAAGGCCTTTCGATACCTGGTGTACAACTTTACTCTGTATCTAACCCCGTGCTGTACCTGTCCTAGGAGTGTTTGATGGGGACAGTGTAGAGGGAGCATTAATCTGTATCTAACCCCGTGCTGTACCTGTCCTGGGAGTGTTTGATGGGGACAGTGTAGAGGGAGCTTTACTCTGTATCTAACCCCGTGCTGTACCTGTCCTGGGAGTGTTTGATGGGGACAGTGTGGAGGGAGCTTTACTCTGTATCTAACCCCGTGTTGTACCTGTCCTGGGAGTGTTTGATAGGGACAGTGTAGAGGGAGCTTTACTCTGTATCCCCGTGTTGTACCTGTCCTGGGAGTGTTTGATGGAGACAGTGTAGAGGGAGCTTCACTCTGTATCCAACCCCATGCTGTACCTGTCCTGGGAGTGTTTGATGGGGACAGTGTAGAGGGAGCTTTACTCTGTATCTAACCCCGTGTTGTACCTGTCCTGGGAGTGTTTGATGGAGACAGTGTAGAGGGAGCTTTACTCTCTATCTAACCCCGTGCTGTACCTGTCCTGGGAGTGTTTGATGGGGACAGTGTAGAGGGAGATTTACTCTGTATCTAACCCCGTGCTGTACCTGTCCTGGGAGTGTTTGATGGGAACAGTGTAGCGGGAGCTTTACTCTGTATCTAACCCCGTGCTGTACCTGTCCTGGGAGTGTTTGATGGGAACAGTGTAGAGGGAGCTTTACTCTGTATCTAACCCTGTGCTGTACCTGTCCTGGGAGTGTTTAACAGTTATAACCATAGATTTAGAAAGTAAACCTTAGTGAAAGTTTTGAAAACTGCTTAACTTTTCCTAACTGGTGTGGTTTTTTTCTATTAGGCTTATGCACGATTTTCCGGAGCCCCCCTGAGGGTGCACAAGCTCAGCAATCCCTGGAAAAGTCCTTCAGGTGAGGCGAACCTGAGCGGGATGGTTCAAGTCCCCATCAGTGCAGACTTTCTGGGTCCCATATCCCAAAGCGTTGGAGTTTGCACATTGTCCTTGCGGACAGTAACCTGGGGCCTGGATCGAACCCGGGTCCTCAGCGCCGTGAGGCAGCAGTGCTAACCACTGTGCCACCGTGCTGCCCTTTGAATCATTTATGTGTGTGATAGAAGTGTTGGTTTGGTGGTCACCTGACGACAGATAACAAATCTTTTATTCCAACAATCCGAGAGACTCTATCTGCCTGGAGACAGCTCTGCACAATCTTGCCTGGGCCACCTTTCTAGATATTGAAGACATCAAGGAAGATGGGATTAGTGCAGGGACAGGAGCTGGGAGATCAGTCATGTTCTAGTTGAATTTTGGAGCATGCTGAAGGAGCTGAAAAGCCGCCTCCTTTTTCCATTATTCTCGCCACCTATTTTTACAAACCCTGTCTGCTGTTGTGACTATCGAGAAGAAATCGTTCATCCACATCCATGAAGCTGCCTCGATGATGAAAGCAGACAGACTAACAAGCTCAGCCAAGCCATCAGCCTATGAGAACCATATAACTCTCATCCTTACTAGACTTTAAAATAATACCACTGAATCTAGGGGCTGGTTCAGCACACTGGGCTAAATCGCTGGCTTTGAAAGCAGACCAAGGCAGGCCAGCAGCACGGTTCGATTCCCGTACCGGCCTCCCCGAACAGGCGCCGGAATGTGGCGACTAGGGGCTTTTCACAGTAACTTCATTTGAAGCCTACTTGTGACAATAAGCGATTTTCATTTCATTTCCCATCCTCCCGCTCTGTAATATATTTGTATGTATCTGGATGTTGGAAAGTTTTTATTATTTTTCTTAGAAACAGAATTCGGCCACTCGGCCCATCGAGTCTGCTCCGCCAGTCAATCATGGCTGATATTTTCTCATCCCCATTCTCCTGCCTTCTCCCCATAACCCCTGATCCCTTATTAATCAAGAACCTATCGATCTCTGTCTTAAAGCCACTCAGTGATTTGGCCTCCACAGCCTTCTGCGGCAAAGAGTTCCACAGATTCACCTCCCTCTGGCTGGAGAAATTCCTCCCCATCTCTGTTTTAAAGATCGTCCCTTCAGTCTGAGATGGTGCCCTCTGCTTCTAGTTTTTCCTACAAGTGGAAACATCCTCTCCACATCCACTCTATCCAGGCCTCGCAGTATCCTGGAAGTTTCAAAAAAACTTATGAAAAAGTCTGTTTTTACAGTCACATCACTTAAACACTCGCTGAATTGGCAAACATTTTCTTTTAAAATCGGACCTGTTTCGGTCAAACAAGGAGTGGGGCATAGAGTGAGCCGCCCGATTGTGACAATACCAGGGCTTTACCGATCACGTGTAACATGAATCTCCATGCCTGCCCACAAGCTTTTCATCATTTCTGGACTTTGATTCCTATTCCACTGTCCCTAGCAGCTCAGCACCATTTAGAAAATGTTGTGAGTGATAGAGCTGCCCCATTGAGGCTAATGCAGGTAGGGAATATACAGTGAATGGTAGAACCCTCAAGAGTATTGAAAGTCAAAGAGATCTAGGAGTACAGGTCCACAGGTCACTGAAAGGGGCAACACAGGTGGAGAAGGTAGTCAAGAAGGCATACGGCATGCTTGCCTTCATTGGCCGGGGCATTGAGTATAAGAATTGGCAAGTCATGTTGCAGCTGTGTAGAACCTTAGTTAGGTCACACTTGGAGTATAGTGTTCAATTCTGGTCGCCACACTACCAGAAGGATGTGGAGGCTTTAGAGAGGGGGCAGAAGAGATTTACCAGAATGTTGCCTGGTATGGAAGGCATAAGCTATGAGGAGCGGTTGAATAAACTCGGTTTGTTCTCACTGGAACGAAGGAGGTTGAGGGGAGACCTGATAGAGGTCTACAAAATTGAGGGGCGTAGACAGAGTGGATAGTCAGAGGCTTTTCCCCAGGGTAGAGGGGTCAATTACTAGGGGGCATAGGTTTAAGGTGTGAGGGGCAAGGTTTAGAGTAGATGTACGAGGCAAGGTTTTTACGCAGAGGGTAGTGGGTGCCTGGAACTCGCTACCGGAGGAGGTGGTGGAAGCAGGGACGATAGTGACATTTAAGGGGCATCTTGACAAATTCATGAATAGGATGGGATTAGAAGGATACGGACCCAGGAAGTGTAGAAGATTATAGTTTAGTCGGGCAGTATGGTCGGCACGGGCTTGGAGGGCCGAAGGGCCTGTTCCTGTGCTGTACATTTCTTTGTTCTTTGTAATCGCAATGACTCTTGACGCTCATTCAGAAATTTCTCCTCATCCCAAGTCCTAAGTGGCTGACCCTTTACTCTGAGAGTATAAACTGGCTGTAGATTCTCCAGCGAAATAGCCTCTTGACGTGTGGAGCCTGCCGAGTCGTCGAGGAATTTTTTATACATCAATGAAATCACGTCCTAATCTTCTGGGTTTCACTTTGGTTCGATCCAGTTTGTTCAAGATTTCCAACGGTATGAATCATGACCCAGTTGGAATGTATTCTCCTGAGAGTTTATTCTGGCTTCTGTATCGGGAGCGGACGCTGTGCCGCTCAGACACTACGTCCTCTGTCGTGCGGAGTCTCCAAGCCAGCCTGAGCTCCTCCAAATCTGCGCAGTTTCCCCCCCAGCACGCGTGTGCTGGATTTACTGAGGTTGAAAGCAGCTGCTGTTTTTAAATTTGTATTTCCCCAGCTACTGCAGGCTGGACCTGGCTTGTGGAGACACACAGAGACGATCGGAGCAGGAGGAGGCCCTTCGAGCCTGCTCCGCCATTCATCACCATCATGGCTGACCATCCAACTCAATAGCCTAATCCTGCTTTCTCCCCATAGCCTTCGATCCCATTCTCCCCAAGTGCTGTATCCAGCCGTCTCTTGAATAGATTCAAAGTTTTAGCATCAACTACTTCCTGTGGTAATGAATTCCACAGGCTCACCGCTCTCTGGGTGAAGAAATGTCTCCTTATCTCTGTCCGAAATGGTTTACCCTGAATCCCCAGGCTGTGACCCCTGGTTCTGGACACACCCATCATTGGTAACACCTTCCCTGCATCTACCCTGTCCAGTCCTGTTCGAGGAGGGCAGCACGAGCTGGTTAATGGATACAAGAGCTTGGTGAAATTTGGAGAGAAATGATAATGGACAGGATTTGCCCCCAAGTGTCTCCTGGGGCAAAGGTCCTGGTGTAACAAACAAGCCACTGGAATCAGCAGGGTCCTAGAACCCATCCAATGGGGCATTCATAATTCGCTTCAGTGCCCCAGGCTAACGAGGGCAAATAACGAGGGGCTGTTTAGCACAGGGCTAAATCGCTGGCTTTGAAAGCAGACCAAGGCAGCAGGCCAGCAGCACGGTGCAATTCCTGTACCAGCCTCCCCGAACAGGCGCCGGAATGTGGCGACTAGGGGCTTTTCACAGTAACTTCATTGAAGCCGACTTGCGACAATAAGCGATTTTCATTTCATTTTCATCAGACTGTGAGCGTGGCTGGAGTCCGAATGGTCTCTGATTGCTTTCAATTAATCCTGTTAACGAACTCTCTGCCCAGTCTTCTGCTTAAAGAGTGACCCTCCCCGAGAGTGACAGGTCTCGAACAACCCAAAGGTCACAGCTCGTCTGTGTGTGTGTGTGTGTGTGTGTGTGTGTGTGTGGCTGTGTTCGCGTGTGCGTCTGTGACTCTGTGTCTGTATCTGTCTGCCTGCGTGTCTGTCTGTGTTTGTGTGTCTGTGTTTGTGTGTATGTGTGTCTGTGTTTGTGTGTGTCTGTGATGGTGTAAATTAGGTCCCGAATGAACCTGTTTCTTCTATTTTCTTGGCAGGGGTTTTGCCCGCACTGAAGACAGAGGAAGATGTTGTGTCGCAGCCTGTCCAGATCCTTGCTTACCTCCGGAAACGGGTGCAGCTCTATTTCTATTACAATTGTTTGTCATCGAGGTTTGGTAATCTGCGTTGTAATGTTGCTGGACACATTAGATTTGTCTCGCAAAGTCTTAACTCCCAATGGAACGTTTTTTCACTTAATATTTAAAGCCTTTTAAAACTTTAATTAGTGTGTTTTTGGCTGGCACCCCAGATAGAACAGTTAATGATCTGTATACTTTTGTATGGTCTGTTAGCTTTCACAAAATAATATTCATTAACTCCAGACAAGGTATTTCTCACTCTTCTGATTCAATGACAGCCAGTACAGGACTGAGCTTAACACGTGTACAGGTGCTGCAAGCTCCCAGCGTTACCATTCAGCTGTTGCACATGGCCCTGGATGTGTTGACCATGGTACAGAAGGCACCAGCACCAAATTTCTCACATCCAGAAATTACTGGGGTATCAAGTGGGGTTGCAGTAAATTCAGCTTCAGTGCAACTTGAACAAGCGTTGAACAATAGTAAGGAAGTGGGCCAGTTCAGACAACTTGAAGCGCTGGGAAATGCTGTATATCTAAGGTGAAAAAAATGAAAATCGCTTGTTGTCACAAGTAGACTTCAAATGAAGTTACTGTGAAAAGCCCCTAGTCGCCACATTCCACCGCCTGTTCGGGGAGGCTGGGACGGGAATTGAACCGTGCTGCTGGCCTGCCTGGGTCTGCTTTAAAAGCCAGCCATTTAGCCCAGTGTGCTAAACCAGCCCGAGGTGGTGCTGCTGTTGGAGACCCACTGCTCGTGCGGTGCAGTGGTTAGCACTGCTGCCTCACGGCGCCGAGGACCCGGGTTCGATCCTGGCCCCGGGTCCGATCCCGGCCCCGGGTCACTGTCCGTGTGGAGTTTGCACATTCTCCCTGTGTCTGCGTGGGTCTCGCCCCCACAACCCAAAGGTGTGCCGGGTGGGTGGATTGGCCGCGCTAAATTGCCCCTGAATTGTGGAAACAAAGAAACGGGCACTCCAAATTTTTTTTTTTTAAAGACCGACTGTTTTACGGGTCGTGTAAGCGCGTCTCTGTCTCCGAAGGGATGTGATTTCCCCCGAAGGGGTGCCTCTACTCCGGCCCACAGCGGCACTTGGACGCTTTTGTCCTTGGCGATGAACATCCCGTCGAGGTCGAAGTTAACAGATTTCCTGCGAGGTCAAACTTGCCACCGTCTGGGTGAACACAGACCTCATCTCGGTCCCTCTTGTCATAGTTGCATCTCCCAATTTGGTGCCTTGGAATTTTGGAATCACAGGATAGATTTGGAATGCTGAAATGGGAATACTGTTGCTTGCTGGTTAGTCGTTGGGGGTGCAGAGGCGTAGGTCCGATCTGCGTGTGCACCCGCGCGGCCGGGGGGGGGCGGTGCGCACTAGAAAGGATCAGGGGACCTTCCCTTACACCCTATCCTGGCTGAGATCCGGACGGAGTGGCACTGGAGCCTCTCTGGGCTGGTCAAGTCCGCTTTGTGTGATTCAGCTCAGCGCTTACTGGAATTCGCTCCCGTCACCAGAGGTCTGGTAATTCCACGAGTGCAGCGCTGGTAACCACGGCAACCCACTATTTACACAAACAGGGCAGGAATGTCATTCCTTCCCGAGGAAATTCCTCCCGCCCTGAAATGCTTCCAAATTGCAGATCGCTGGCAGGGGGAGGGACCAGTTTTACATTTCCCGTTTCTTGCCTCAAACCTGAACTTTTTAACCATTTACAGGTCATTTAAATATCGATCAAATAAAAATATTGAACTGATGTGTGTATAAACTCACTGGCTGTGCAAGTATTCTGTATGTAAGTCGATCGAGCGTCTTGGTTATACCCCAGCTGTTAAACACACTTGGCTGTTATTCTGTGTATAAATCCCTCGATTCAATCCAGACCCATAACTCATTCTATTTGTTATGCCACAAGCGATGTGGATGCACCGGCTGCTGTGGCCTGCCTGCTTACGTTTACTGATATTGCCATGTCTCTTACTCTTTTTAGAAATACAATGCTGACTATGGGCTATCGGCAACTCAGGGCGCTGATACCCTCGCCTTTGCCTCGCTCATTGAAGAGAAGCTACTCCCTGCGTTGGTGGGTGTTTCATCATTTCTAGCCGTCGGTCGCCCTCTCCTTTGTTCTTTCGGAGCTGATGGTGGCGCCCAGAGCTGAGTTTAATCTTTCTGCCTTTTCTTTGGTCAGATCTACATGTTTTGGGTTGACTCCAAGAATTACGTGTCATTCACGCGGCCCTGGTACGGCGAGGCGATACCATTCCCCCTCAATTTCTTCCTCCCAAACCGGATGCACACCCGCTTCCTGGAGCGCCTTCGCCTGATTCGGGGTGGCCAGTGGAATGACAATGAAGAGGAGGCAGAGAATGAGGCAGGTGGAATGACTCTAGCACGTTTTTGCCGGTGAAATGTGCAGCACGGTAGCACAGTGGTTGGTACAACAGCTTCACAGCGCCAGGGTCCCAGGTTCGATTCCGGCTTGGGTCACTGTCTGTGCGGAGTCTGCACGTCCTCCCTGTGTGTGCGTGGGTTTCCTCCGGGAGCTCCGGTTTCCTCCCACAGTCCAAAGATTTGCAAGTTAGGTGGATTGGCCATGGTAAATTGCCCTTACTGTCCAAAAAAGGTTGGGTGGGGTTGCCGGGTTATGGGGATAGGTTGGAGGTGTGGGGTGCTCTTTCCAAGAGCCGGTGCAGACCCGATGGGCCGAATGGCCTCCTTCTGCACTGTAAATTCTATGAAATTCGGGAGTATTGTTCAGGAAAGCTGCCGGTTGATGGAGCCCATGCTGTGAAGTCAAAACCGAGACACACAGCTTCCCATTCTTGAGAGTTTATTGACTTTGTTAAGCCTCCCCGCTCAGCCAGTGTCCCAGCTATAGCCTATTCATAGTCTCTTTTCAGAAAGGAAATGGATGGGGGAGACGGCCTCTGGTGAGCCACTGTAACCAAAAAAATACGTAAAAGGAAACTTAATTAACGAAACTAAAATATAATTCCCGGGGCTGGTGATGTACCCCAGCCCCCGCAGCACCAACCGATCGCAGACGGCCGCAAGTGTACCGATGATCACTGCGTACCCTCTCTATGTGACCACTCGGCCATCAACACAGCTGCAGTAGAGGGGCGGGCAGTTCGGTCGGATGGCCCCCCGGACCACCCGTTGCCTGGACCGGTTGATGGATCCCCTATTTGTAAAGCAAAAAAAATCAAGAAATCAAATTAATGAGAAGGCCTGTGGGGGGGGGCACTATAACAAAAAAATTCGGAGCTCGATGGATTATCAACCCATTAAGAGACAATTCATAGCATTTACAGTGCAGAAGGAAGCCATTTGGCCCATTGAGTCTGCACCGGCTCTTGGGAAGAGCACCCTACCCAAGGTAAACACCTCTCCCCCATCCCTGTAACCCCACCTACCATTTGTTGGAGACTTGGGACAATTTTAGTTCAGTCAATCCCCCTAACCCGCACATCTTTGGACTGTGGGAGGAAACCGGAGCACCCGGAGGAAACCCACGCAGACACGGGGAGGACGTGCAGACTCCGCACAGACAGTGACCCAAGCCGGAATCGAACCCGGGACCCTGGAGCTGTGAAGCAACAGTGCTGACCACTGTGGTACCGTGCTGCCCATTGGGGTCACAAATTCATCCTGTCCTGTTATACACTACTCGGATCAAAAATAGATTGTACTCTGCTTGGCTCCAGAATGTATTGTCCTCAGAAACTGTCTCGATTACACTCAGTGAATTCATCCTCCAGTCTACCTTTGACCATTTGATTCATCCAATCTCTCACAAAGTTTAAAATCTCTCTCGGTTATTGCAGCATCTTTCTTATAAGACCCCATTATTTTAGATTTATACACTGCCCTCCAATGCAGCCATTGTCAGGAGGCCAAGAAACTATTTCCACAAGTGACTTCTATGGACAGCACGGTAACACAGTGGTTAGCACTGTGGCTTCACAGCGCCAGGGTCCCGGGTTCGATTCCGGCTTGGGTCACTGTCTGTGCGGAGTCTGCACATCCTCCCCGTGTGTGCGTGGGTTTCCTCCGGGTGCTCCGGTTTCCTCCTACAGTCCAAAGACGTGCAGGTTAGGTGGATTGGCCATGATAAATTGCCCTTAGTGTCCAAAAAGGTTGGATGGGGTTATTGGGTTACGGGAATAGGGTGGAAGTGAGTGGGTCGGTGCAGACTCGATGGGCCGAATGGCCTCTTTCTGCACGGTGTTCTTCCTTTGCTATTTCTTATTTGTGCCCAAATCTCTGAACCCAAGATCATTTCTCACTGATTGTGTCCTTCAGTAACAGTGCTTCCCGTCAGTAACAGTGCTATCCCACCTCCATTCCCCAACTTCCCGTCAGCAACAGTGCTATCCCACCTCCATTCCCCAACTTCCTGTCAGTAACAGTGTACCCCACCTCCATTCCCCAACTTCCTGTCAGTAACAGTGTACCCCACCTCCATTCCCTAACTTCCTGTCAGTAACAGTGTACCCCACCTCCATTCCCTAACTCCCTGTCAGTAACAGTGTACCCCACCTCCATTCCCCAACTTCCTGTCAGTAACAGTGTACCCCACCTCCATTCCCCAACTTCCTGTCAGTAACAGTGTACCCCACCTCCATTCCCTAACTCCCTGTCAGTAACAGTGTACCCCACCTCCATTCCCCAACTTCCTGTCAGTAACAGTGTACCCCACCTCCATTCCCTAACTTCCTGTCAGTAACAGTGTACCCCACCTCCATTCCCTAACTTCCTGTCAGTAACAGTGTACCCCACCTCCATTCCCTAACTTCCTGTCAGTAACAGTGTACCCCACCTCCATTCCCCAACTTCCTGTCAGTAACAGTGTACCCCACCTCCATTCCCCAACTTCCTGTCAGTAACAGTGTATCCCACCTCCATTCCCCAACTTCCTGTCAGTAACAGTGTACCCCACCTCCATTCCCCAACTCCCTGTCAGTAACAGTGTACCCCACCTCCATTCCCCAACTTCCTGTCAGTAACAGTGTACCCCACCTCCATTCCCTAACTCCCTGTCAGTAACAGTGCTACCCCACCTCCATTCCCCAACTTCCTGTCAGTAACAGTGTACCCCACCTCCATTCCCTAACTCCCTGTCAGTAACAGTGTACCCCACCTCCATTCCCTAACTTCCTGTCAGTAACAGTGTACCCCACCTCCATTCCCTAACTTCCTGTCAGTAACAGTGTACCCCACCTCCATTCCCTAACTTCCTGTCAGTAACAGTGTACCCCACCTCCATTCCCCAACTTCCTGTCAGTAACAGTGTACCCCACCTCCATTCCCCAACTTCCTGTCAGTAACAGTGTACCCCACCTCCATTCCCTAACTTCCTGTCAGTAACAGTGTACCCCACCTCCACTCCCTAACTTCCTGTCAGTAACAGTGTACCCCACCTCCATTCCCTAACTTCCTGTCAGTAACAGTGTACCCCACCTCCATTCCCTAACTTCCTGTCAGTAACAGTGTACCCCACCTCCATTCCCTAACTTCCTGTCAGTAACAGTGTACCCCACCTCCATTCCCTAACTTCCTGTCAGTAACAGTGTACCCCACCTCCATTCCCTAACTTCCTGTCAGTAACAGTGTACCCCACCTCCATTCCCTAACTTCCTGTCAGTAACAGTGTACCACACCTCCATTCCCCAACTTCCTGTCAGTAACAGTGTACCCCACCTCCATTCCCCAACTTCCTGTCAGTAACAGTGTACCCCACCTCCATTCCCCAACTTCCTGTCAGTAACAGTGTACCCCACCTCCATTCCCCAACTTCCTGTCAGTAACAGTGTACCCCACCTCCATTCCCTAACTTCCTGTCAGTAACAGTGTACCCCACCTCCATTCCCTAACTTCCTGTCAGTAACAGTGCTACCCCACCTCCATTCCCCAACTTCCTGTCAGTAACAGTGTACCCCACCTCCATTCCCCAACTTCCTGTCAGTAACAGTGTACCCCACCTCCATTCCCTAACTTCCTGTCAGTAACAGTGTACCCCACCTCCATTCCCTAACTTCCTGTCAGTAACAGTGCTATCCCACCTCCATTCCCCAACTCCCTGTCAGTAACAGTGTACCCCACCTCCACTCCCTAACTTCCTGTCAGTAACAGTGTACCCCACCTCCATTCCCTAACTTCCTGTCAGTAACAGTGCTACCCCACCTCCATTCCCTAACTTCCTGTCAGTAACAGTGTACCCCACCTCCATTCCCAACTTCCTGTCAGTAACAGTGTACCCCACCTCCATTCCCTAACTTCCTGTCAGTAACAGTGTACCCCACCTCCACTCCCCAACTTCCTGTCAGTAACAGTGTACCTCACCTCCATTCCCTAACTTCCTGTCAGTAACAGTGTACCCCACCTCCATTCCCTAACTTCCTGTCAGTAACAGTGTACCCCACCTCCATTCCCCAACTTCCTGTCAGTAACAGTGTACCCCACCTCCATTCCCTAACTCCCTGTCAGTAACAGTGTACCCCACCTCCATTCCCTAACTCCCTGTCAGTAACAGTGTACCCCACCTCCATTCCCTAACTCCCTGTCAGTAACAGTGTACCCCACCTCCATTCCCTAACTCCCTGTCAGTAACAGTATACCCCACCTCCATTCCCCAACTTCCTGTCAGTAACAGTGTACCCCACCTCCATTCCCTAACTTCCTGTCAGTAACAGTGTACCCCACCTCCATTCCCTAACTTCCTGTCAGTAACAGTGTACCTCACCTCCATTCCCTAACTTCCTGTCAGTAACAGTGTACCCCACCTCCATTCCCTAACTTCCTGTCAGTAACAGTGTACCCCACCTCCATTCCCCAACTTCCTGTCAGTAACAGTGTACCCCACCTCCATTCCCCAACTTCCTGTCAGTAACAGTGTACCCCACCTCCATTCCCCAACTTCCCGTCAGTAACAGTGTACCCCACCTCCATTCCCCAACTTCCTGTCAGTAACAGTGTACCCCACCTCCATTCCCTAACTTCCTGTCAGTAACAGTGCTACCCCACCTCCACTCCCCAACTCCCTGTCAGTAACAGTGTACCCCACCTCCATTCCCCAACTTCCTGTCAGTAACAGTGTACCCCACCTCCATTCCCCAACTTCCTGTCAGTAACAGTGTACCTCACCTCCATTCCCTAACTTCCTGTCAGTAACAGTGTACCCCACCTCCATTCCCTAACTTCCTGTCAGTAACAGTGTACCCCACCTCCATTCCCCAACTTCCTGTCAGTAACAGTGTACCCCACCTCCATTCCCCAACTTCCTGTCAGTAACAGTGTACCCCACCTCCATTCCCCAACTTCCTGTCAGTAACAGTGTACCCCACCTCCATTCCCTAACTTCCTGTCAGTAACAGTGTACCCCACCTCCATTCCCTAACTTCCTGTCAGTAACAGTGTACCCCACCTCCATTCCCTAACTTCCTGTCAGTAACAGTGTACCCCACCTCCACTCCCCAACTCCCTGTCAGTAACAGTGCTACCCCACCTCCATTCCCCAACTTCCTGTCAGTAACAGTGTACCCCACCTCCATTCCCCAACTTCCTGTCAGTAACAGTGTACCCCACCTCCATTCCCCAACTTCCTGTCAGTAACAGTGTACCCCACCTCCATTCCCCAACTCCCTGTCAGTAACAGTGCTACCCCACCTCCATTCCCCAACTTCCTGTCAGCAACAGTGTACCCCACCTCCATTCCCTAACTTCCCGTCAGTAACAGTGTACCCCACCTCCATTCCCTAACTTCCTGTCAGTAACAGTGTACCCCACCTCCATTCCCTAACTTCCTGTCAGTAACAGTGTACCCCACCTCCATTCCCCAACTTCCTGTCAGTAACAGTGTACCCCACCTCCATTCCCTAACTTCCTGTCAGTAACAGTGTACCCCACCTCCATTCCCCAACTTCCTGTCAGTAACAGTGTACCCCACCTCCATTCCCCAACTTCCTGTCAGTAACAGTGTACCCCACCTCCATTCCCCAACTTCCTGTCAGTAACAGTGTACCCCACCTCCATTCCCTAACTTCCTGTCAGTAACAGTGTACCCCACCTCCATTCCCCAACTTCCTGTCAGTAACAGTGTACCCCACCTCCATTCCCTAACTTCCTGTCAGTAACAGTGTACCCCACCTCCATTCCCTAACTCCCTGTCAGTAACAGTGTACCCCACCTCCATTCCCCAACTTCCTGTCAGTAACAGTGTACCCACCTCCATTCCCTAACTTCCTGTCAGTAACAGTGTACCCCACCTCCATTCCCCAACTTCCTGTCAGTAACAGTGTACCCCACCTCCATTCCCCAACTTCCTGTCAGTAACAGTGTACCCCACCTCCATTCCCTAACTTCCTGTCAGTAACAGTGTACCCCACCTCCACTCCCTAACTCCCTGTCAGTAACAGTGTACCCCCACCTCCTCTCCCCAACTCCCTGTCAGTAACAGTGTACCCCACCTCCATTCCCCAACTTCCTGTCAGTAACAGTGTACCCCACCTCCATTCCCTAACTTCCTGTCAGTAACAGTGTACCCCACCTCCATTCCCCAACTTCCTGTCAGTAACAGTGCTACCCCACCTCCATTCCCCAACTTCCTGTCAGTAACAGTGTACCCCACCTCCATTCCCCAACTTCCTGTCAGTAACAGTGCTACCCCCACCTCCTCTCCCCAACTCCCTGTCAGTAACAGTGTACCCCACCTCCATTCCCCAACTTCCTGTCAGTAACAGTGCTATCCCACCTCCACTCCCTAACATCCTGTCAGTAACAGTGTACCCCACCTCCATTCCCTAACATCCTGTCAGTAACAGTGCTACCCCACCTCCATTCCCCAACTTCCTGTCAGTAACAGTGTATCCCACCTCCATTCCCTAACTTCCTGTCAGTAACAGTGTACCCCACCTCCATTCCCCAACTTCCTGTCAGTAACAGTGTACCCCACCTCCATTCCCCAACTTCCTGTCAGTAACAGTGTACCCCACCTCCATTCCCCAACTTCCTGCCAGTAACAGTGTACCCGACCTCCATTCCCCAACTTCCTGTCAGTAACAGTGCTACCCCACCTCCATTCCCCAACTTCCTGTCAGTAACAGTGCTGCCCCACCTCCACTCCCTAACTTCCTGTCAGTAACAGTGTACCCCACCTCCATTCCCCAACTTCCTGTCAGTAACAGTGTACCCCACCTCCATTCCCCAACTTCCTGTCAGTAACAGTGCTACCCCACCTCCATTCCCAACTTCCTGTCAGTAACAGTGTACCCCACCTCCATTCCCTAACTTCCTGTCAGTAACAGTGTACCCCACCTCCATTCCCTAACTTCCTGTCAGTAACAGTGTACCCCACCTCCATTCCCCAACTTCCTGTCAGTAACAGTGTACCCCACCTCCATTCCCCAACTTCCTGTCAGTAACAGTGTACCCCACCTCCATTCCCCAACTTCCTGTCAGTAACAGTGTACCCCACCTCCATTCCCCAACTTCCTGTCAGTAACAGTGTACCCCACCTCCATTCCCTAACTTCCTGTCAGTAACAGTGTACCCACCTCCATTCCCTAACTTCCTGTCAGTAACAGTGTACCCCACCTCCATTCCCCAACTTCCTGTCAGTAACAGTGTACCCCCACCTCCATTCCCTAACTTCCTGTCAGTAACAGTGTACCCCCACCTCCATTCCCTAACTTCCTGTCAGTAACAGTGTACCCCACCTCCATTCCCCTAACTTCCTGTCAGTAACAGTGTACCCCACCTCCATTCCCTAACTTCCTGTCAGTAACAGTGTACCCCACCTCCACTCCCTAAATTCCTGTCAGTAACAGTTTACCCCACCTCCATTCCCCAACTTCCTGTCAGTAACTGAGTACCCCACCTCCACTCCCCAACTTCCTGTCAGTAACAGTGTACCCCACCTCCATTCCCCAACTCCCTGTCAGTAACAGTTTACCCCACCTCCATTCCCCAACTTCCTGTCAGTAAAAGTGTACCCCACCTCCATTCCCTAACTTCCTGTCAGTAACAGTGTACCCCACCTCCACTCCCCAACTTCCTGTCAGTAACAGTGTACCCCACCTCCATTCCCCAACTCCCTGTCAGTAACAGTGTACCCCACCTCCATTCCCCAACTTCCTGTCAGTAACAGTGCTACCCCACCTCCATTCCCCAACTTCCTGTCAGTAACAGTGTACCCCACCTCCATTCCCCAACTTCCTGTCAGTAACAGTGTACCCCACCTCCATTCCCTAACTCCCTGTCAGTAACAGTGTACCCCACCTCCATTCCCTAACTTGCTGTCAGTAACAGTGTACCCCACCTCCATTCCCCAACTCCCTGTCAGTAACAGTGTACCCCACCTCCATTCCCCAACTTCCTGTCAGTAACAGTGTACCCCACCTCCATTCCCCAACTTCCTGTCAGTAACAGTGTACCCCACCTCCATTCCCCAACTTCCTGTCAGTAACAGTGTACCCCACCTCCACTCCCTAACTCCCTGTCAGTAACAGTGTACCCCACCTCCATTCCCCAACTTCCTGTCAGTAACAGTGTACCCCACCTCCATTCCCCAACTTCCTGTCAGTAACAGTGTACCCCACCTCCATTCCCTAACTTCCTGTCAGTAACAGTGTACCCCACCTCCATTCCCCAACTTCCTGTCAGTAACAGTGTACCCCACCTCCACTCCCCAACTTCCTGTCAGTAACAGTGTACCCCACCTCCATTCCCTAACTTCCTGTCAGTAACAGTGTACCCCACCTCCACTCCCCAACTTCCTGTCAGTAACAGTGCTATCCCACCTCCATTCCCCAACTTCCTGTCAGTAACAGTGTACCCCACCTCCATTCCCCAACTTCCTGTCAGTAACAGTGTACCCCACCTCCATTCCCTAACTTCCTGTCAGTAACAGTGTACCCCACCTCCATTCCCTAACTTCCTGTCAGTAACAGTTTACCCCAACTCCATTCCCCAACTTCCTGTCAGTAACAGTGTACCCCACCTCCATTCCCTAACTTCCTGTCAGTAACAGTGCTACCCCACCTCCATTCCCCAACTTCCTGTCAGTAACAGTGTACCCACCTCCATTCCCCAACTTCCTGTCAGTAACAGTGTACCCCACCTCCATTCCCTAACTTCCTGTCAGTAACAGTGTACCCCACCTCCATTCCCCAACTTCCTGTCAGTAACAGTGCTACCCCACCTCCATTCCCCAACTTCCTGTCAGTAACAGTGTACCCCACCTCCATTCCCCAACTTCCTGTCAGTAACAGTGTACCCCACCTCCATTCCCCAACTTCCTGTCAGTAACAGTGTACCCCACCTCCATTCCCCAACTTCCTGTCAGTAACAGTGTACCCCACCTCCATTCCCTAACTTCCTGTCAGTAACAGTGTACCCCACCTCCATTCCCTAACTTCCTGTCAGTAACAGTTTACCCCAACTCCATTCCCCAACTTCCTGTCAGTAACAGTGTACCCCACCTCCATTCCCTAACTTCCTGTCAGTAACAGTGCTACCCCACCTCCATTCCCCAACTTCCTGTCAGTAACAGTGTACCCACCTCCATTCCCCAACTTCCTGTCAGTAACAGTGTACCCCACCTCCATTCCCTAACTTCCTGTCAGTAACAGTGTACCCCACCTCCATTCCCCAACTTCCTGTCAGTAACAGTGCTACCCCACCTCCATTCCCCAACTTCCTGTCAGTAACAGTGTACCCCACCTCCATTCCCCAACTTCCTGTCAGTAACAGTGTACCCCACCTCCATTCCCCAACTTCCTGTCAGTAACAGTGTACCCCACCTCCATTCCCCAACTTCCTGTCAGTAACAGTGTACCCCACCTCCATTCCCCAACTTCCTGTCAGTAACAGTGTACCCCACCTCCATTCCCTAACTCCCTGTCAGTAACAGTGCTACCCCACCTCCATTCCCCAACTTCCTGTCAGTAACAGTGCTATCCCACCTCCATTCCCTAACTCCCTGTCAGTAACAGTGTACCCCACCTCCATTCCCCAACTTCCTGTCAGTAACAGTGTACCCCACCTCCATTCCCTAACTTCCTGTCAGTAACAGTGTACCCCACCTCCATTCCCCAACTTCCTGTCAGTAACAGTGTACCCCCACCTCCATTCCCCAACTTCCAGTCAGTAACAGTGTACCCCCACCTCCATTCCCCAACTTCCAGTCAGTAACAGTGTACTCCCACCTCCATTCCCCAACTTCCTGTCAGTAACAGTGTACCCCACCTCCATTCCCTAACTCCCTGTCAGTAACAGTGTACCCCACCTCCATTCCCCAACTTCCTGTCAGTAACAGTGTACCCCACCTCCATTCCCCAACTTCCTGTCAGTAACAGTGTACCCCACCTCCACTCCCCAACTTCCTGTCAGTAACAGTGTACCCCACCTCCACTCCCCAACTTCCTGTCAGTAACAGTGTACCCCACCTCCATTCCCTAACTTCCTGTCAGTAACAGTGTACCCCACCTCCATTCCCCAACTTCCTGTCAGTAACAGTGTACCCCACCTCCCCTCCCTAACTCCCTGTCAGTAACAGTGCTACCCCACCTCCCCTCCCTAACTCCCTGTCATTCTGCAACGTCCATTCTTTTGAATATTTATTTTTTAAATTTAGAGTGCCCAATTCATTGTTTCCAATTAAGGGGCAATTTAGCGTGGCCAATCCACCTACCCTGCACATCTTTGGGTTGTGGGGGCGAGACCCACGCAGACACGGGGAGAATGTGCAAATGTCCTAACAGCACGTCTTTTGGGAGTTGTGGGAGGAAACCGGAGCACCCGGAGGAAACACACGCAGACACGGGGAGGATGTGCAAACTCCACACGGACAGTGACCCAGAGTCGGGATCGAACCTGGGACCTCGGCGCCGTGAGGCAGCAGGGCTAACCCACTGAGCCACCGTGCTGCCTTTTCCTTTGAATATTGAGGTCCCAATCGTGGTCACTTTGTAATCGTGCCTCTATAATGGTTTGATCGTAATTTATTTATATTTCTGCAGTCAATTCATTTACGCGCTGTGCATTCGATAAAGAGCCTTTAGGCTCTTTAAGACCGCACCTGGACTGTGCAGTTTTGGTCCCCGTATTTGAGGAAAGATGTGGTGACATCGGAGGCGGCTCAGAGGAGGGTCACCAGATTGATTCCAGAGATCAGGAGTTTGTCGTATGAGGAGAGATTGAACAGTTTTGGCCGATACTCTCTACATTATCGAAGAAAGAGGGGAGATCTAATTGAGTATACAAGATGCTAAAAGGGATGGATAAAGTAGACGTGGAGCTGGCCCTTCCTCTTGTGGGGCATTCTAGAACGAGAGGTCATAATC
Organism: Scyliorhinus torazame; assembly: GCF_047496885.1. Taxonomy (NCBI): domain Eukaryota; kingdom Metazoa; phylum Chordata; class Chondrichthyes; order Carcharhiniformes; family Scyliorhinidae; genus Scyliorhinus; species Scyliorhinus torazame. Next base: position 43,953,866 of record NC_092732.1, on the reverse strand, counting down.
TTGGAATAAGATGCAGCAAACTCAGCCGAAACCTGTACTTTATGGTGAACTCTGACTGTTTGTTTTCAGATCTACAAAGAGGCGCGGGAGTGCCTGACGCTGCTGTCCCAGAGGCTAGGGTCTGACAAGTTCTTTTTTGGAAACTCGTGAGTGGTTTGTTTTTTTGCCCTGCCGTGGAGCTGGAAGGGGGAGTTATTTTTTGTTCTGGATGCGTGTGGTGAGAGAGGAGGGTCATGGCAAACGGCTCGACCTGGCCACAGGTTTCGGGTTGTGCAGGTGCTGGGCCAGCCTCGCACGTCTGGCTGCGTAGTAAGCAAAAGAAAGAGGAGCTTTGAAGGGAAACGAGAAATTTGAAGGGAAACGAGACGCGCTACTTCCTCCCTGACCTGTGCCAAATCAAATACCTAAATCAGTGCCCGAGGTAGGAAGCCAGAACCTGGCACCCCTCGATCTGCGTACACAGTTTAGCAGCTGCCAAGAGTTTTGAGATCTGGGGCCAGAATCCTTTGTGTCCTCGACGTTCAGATTGACATTGTTGCTCTGGTTGGTGAGTTTATTTATTTAGCGCGGCCAATCCACCCACCCTGCACATCTTTGGGTTGTGGGGACGAAACCCACGCGGACACGGGGAGAATGTGCAAACTCCACACGGACAGTGACCCGGGGCCAGGATCGAACCTGGGACCTCGGCGACATGAGGCAGCAGGGCTAACCACTGTACCACCTCGCCGCCCCATAATAATAATAATAGTGTTTGCAGTCAGATGCTGTTGCCGTATCTTCGTGCCCATGTACTGTTTATTTGACCCTTTGGGGAATAGTGGGGGAAGCGCTGGAAGGGTTTCTGAGCGATTATCAGGCGGCTGAGTCCCTTTGAACACTTCTTCCGTGGTCCTGACATTGGACTCGAACCCAGAGCTTGTGGCCACCCTCGGAAAAGCGGATAGCTGGGCTCAGTCTCCCATCAGCCCTGCCATTGTAGTTCTGTATTTAGACAGAATCTAGGGCCCAGAATCCTTTTTTAAAAATAAATGTTTTATTAAAGTTTTTCCAATGCGCGTTTTTACATTACATAAAAATAGAAATACAGACAGTAATTTTTTTTATTTTTTAAATAATTTTTATTAAAGGTTTTCATAAAATATCAATAACAAAATGAGAAAGAAAAAAGAACCCAACAGGGTTAAGTACAAAACACAATCCAGAAAAGCAACGCCTCCCCCCTCCCCCCGTACCTAAATAATAAATTAACATTAACACCCCGACTGAACACAACATGTGTATACACCCCCTCAGACCCTCCAGTGTAAATAACATAAACAAAAATAAAGTAACCCCCCCACCCCCCGAGCTGCTGCTGCCATTGACCAATGTCTATCGTTCTGCCAGAAAGTCTAAGAACGGTTGCCCCCGTCTAAAGAACCCTTGTACCGACCCTCCCAAGGCGAATTTCACCCTCTCCAATTTAATAAACCCCGCCATATCGCTGATCCAGGATTCCACGCTTGGGGGCCTCGCATCTTTCCACTGAAGGAGAATCCTTCGCCGGGCTACCAGGGACGCAAAGGCCAGAATTCCGGCCTCTTTCGCCTCCTGCACTCCCGGCTCCTCTGCCACCCCAAATATTGCGAGCCCCCAGCCCGGTCTGACCCTGGATCCTACCACCCTCGACACCGTCCTCGCTACGCCCTTCCAAAATTCCTCCAGCGCTGGGCATGCCCAGAACATATGGGTGTGATTTGCTGGGCTCCCTGAGCACCTAACACACCTGTCCTCACCCCCAAAGACCCGGCTCATCCTTGTCCCGGTCATGTGTGCCCTGTGCAGCACCTTAAACTGTATGAGGCTGAGCCTCGCGCACGAGGAGGAAGAGTTCACCCTCCCTAGGGCATCTGCCACGTCCCCTCTTCGATCACCTCTCCCAACTTCTCCTCCCACTTACCTTTCAACTCCACCACCGGGGCCTCCTCCTCCTCCTGCATCACCTGGTAAGTTGCCGAGATCTTCCCCTCTCCCCCCGAGAGCACTCGGTCCTGTGTGTGGCAGTAGCCGCGGGAATTCCACCTCTTGCCACCTGGCAAACGCCCTTACCTGTAAGGACCTGAAGGTGTTCCCCGGGGGGAGCCCGTACTTCTCCTCCAGTTCACCCAAGCTCGCGAACTTCCCGTCCACAAACAGGTCCCCCAACCTTCGTATCCCTGCCCTGTGCCACCCTGAAAACCCTCCATCTGTCCTCCCTGGGACGAACCGGTGGTTCCCCCGTATCGGGGTCCACACCGAGGCCCCCACTTCTCCCCCCCGTGCCGCCTCCACTGTCCCCAAATTTTGAGGGCCGCCACCACCACCGGGCTCGTGGTATACCTCCTTGGAGGGAGCGGCAGCGGCGCCGTTGCCAGCGCCTCCAGACTCGTACCCACACAGGACGCCGTCTCCAGCCTCTTCCATGCAGCCCCCTCCCCTTCCATCACCCACTTGCGCACCATCGTCGCATTGGCGGCCCAGTAGTACCCATAGAGGTTGGGCAGCGCCAGCCCCCCCTATCTCTACTCCGCTCCAGGAACACCCTTCTCACCCTCGGAGTCCCACAAACCCCATTATACTCCTGTTAACTCGCCTGAAAAAAGCATTCGGGATAAACACGGGGAGGCACTGGAACAGGAACAAAAACCTTGGGAGCACCGTCATTTTGACTAACTGCACCCTACCCGCCAGGGACAGCGGCAACGCGTCCCACTTCTTGAACTCCTCCTCCATTTGCTCCACCAGCCTTGTAAAGTTAAGCCGATGCAGGGTCCCCCAGCTCTTGGCCACCTGGACCCCCAAATATCTGAAGCTCCTTGCCGCCCTTTTTAGTGGGAGCTCGCCAATCCCCCTCTCCTGGTCCCCTGGCTGAACTACGAACATCCCTGTCTCGTCCCTCGGTGCAACCGAAAGTACTCGGACCTCCTCCTATTTGTGGCCACACTCGCCGTCGGGACCTCATACAACAGCCTAACCCACCTGACAAACCCCTCCCCAAACCCGAACCTCTTCAGCACCTCCCACAGGTACCCCCACTCTACCCTATCGAAGGCTTTCTCAGCGTCCATCGCCACCACTATCTCCGCCTCCCCCTCCCTCGCCGGCATCATGATAACGTTCAAAAGCCTCCGCACATTCGCGTTCAACTGCCTCCCCTTCACAAACCCCGTCTGGTCTTCATGGATGATCTGCGGCACACAATCCTCAATCCTCGTGGCTAAGACCTTCGCCAGCACCTTGGCATCTACGTTTAAGAATGAAATCGGCCTGGAAGACCCACATTGCAGGGGATCCTTGTCCCACTTCAGGATCAAGGAGATCAGTGCCCGGGACATCGTCGGGGGCGAGGCCCCCCCCTCCCTTGCCTCATTAAAGGTCCTAACTAACAGCGGGCCCAACAGGTCCATATATTTTTTTAGAATTCGACTGGGAAACTGTCCGGCCCCAGTGCCTTCCCCGCCTGCATGCTTCCTATCCCTTTGATCAGCTCCTCCAGCCCAATCGGGGCCCCCAGTCCCACCACCAGTCCCTCTTCCACCTTTGGAAACCTCAATTGGTCCAGGAAACGGCCCATCCCCCCCTCCTCCCGTGGGGGCTCGGATCGGTACAATTCCTCGTAGAAGTCCCTGAAGACCCCATTGATGCCAACCCCACTCCGCACCACGCTCCCTCCCCTATCCATAACTCCCCTGATCGCCCTAGCTGCGTCCCGCTTCCGAAGCTGATGCGCCAGCATCCGGCTTGCCTTTTCCCCATACTCGTAGACCGCCCCCTGGGCCTTCCCCCACTGCACCTCCGCCTTCCTGGTGGTCACCAGGTCGAATTCGGCCTGGAGGCTGCACCTCTTCCTCAACAATCCTTCCTCAGGCTCTTCCGCATACCTCCTGTCTACCCTCGCCATCTCCCCCACCAGCCTCTCCCTCTCCCCCCGCTCCCTCCGCTCCTTGTGGGCCCTAATGGAGATCAGCTCTCCCCTCACCACCGCCTTCAGTGCCTCCCATACCATCCCCACTCGGACCTCCCCGTTGTCGTTGGTCTCCAAGTACCTCTCTATACTTCCTCGGACCCGCTCGCTCACCTCCTCGTCCGCCAACAGCCCCACCTCCAAGTGCCACAGCGGGCGCTGGTCCGAAATGGCTATTGCCGAATACTCAGTATCCTCTACTCTCGCTATCTATCAGCGCCCTACTCAAAATGAAAAAGTCGATTCGAGAATAAGCCTTATGGACATGTGAAAAGAATGTCCCCCCCCCCGGCCTTGCAAATCTCCAAGAGTCCACCCCTCCCATTTGGTCCATAAACCCCTCAGCACTCTAGCCACCGCCGGCTTCCTACCCGTCCTACACCTGGAGCGATCCAGTGCCGGATCCAGCACCGTGTTAAAGTCTCCCCCCATTATCAGGCCCCCCACTTCCAAGTCTGGGATCCGACCCAACATATGCCGCATAAAACCCGCATCGTCCCAGTTCGGAGCATACACATTGACCAGTACCACCCTCTCTCCCTGCAACTTACCACTTACCATTATGTACCTACCGCCATTATCTGCCACAATGCTCGACGCCTCGAATGACACCTTCTTTCCCACCAAGATCGCCACCCCTCGATTTTTGGCATCCAGCCCTGAGTGAAACACCTGACCTACCCACCCTTTCCTCAGTCTTACCTGGTCTGCCACCTTCATACAGACAGTAATAAAAAATAACAAACATATCCCAAAGTTTACAGTGAAACTACTTACACAACAGAATTATTTTGTTTTAAACAGAACCAGGTGGGTTTTGCCTCCATGCCCAACTCACATTGTATCAACAGTACCCCCACCTGAACCCCCCCCACCTGAACCACCCCTCCCGCCCCCAGGATGCTGCTGCTGCTGACAGTTACGGCTCCGCTAGAAAGTCAAGGAAAGGTTGCCACCGCCGGGAGAACCCCATCAAGGACCCTCTCGAGGCGAACTTTATTCGCTCCAGGCTGAGGACCCCAGCCATGTCGCTAACCCAGGTCTCCACACCCGGGGGGTTCGAGTCCCTCCACATTAACAAGATCCGTCTCCGGGCTACCAGGGAGGCAAAGGCCAGGGCCTCGGCCTCTTCCGCTTCCTGCACTCCCGGATCCTCCGCTACCCCAAGTATCGCTACTGTTGGACTCGCCTTCACCCGAGTGTCCAAAACCCTGGACAACACCCTCGCAAACCCCTGCCAGAACCCTTTAAGCGCCGGGCATGCCCAAAACATATGGGCATGATTCACCGGACTCCCTGCACACCTCGGGCACCTGCCCTCCACCCCAAACAGGGCCCATAATCCTTGACATTCAGACATAGTCCAATGCCTAGTCAGGGTGGTGAAGGAGGCATTCAGAATGCTTGGTTTCATTGGTCAGAACATTGAATACAGGAGTTGGGACGTCTTGTTGAAGTTGTACAAGACATTGGTATGGCCACACTTGGAATACTGTGTGCAGTTCTGGTCACCCTATTATAGAAAGGATATTATTAAACTAGAAAGAGTGCAGAAGAGATTGACGAGGATGGTACCAGGACTTAATGGTCTGAGTTATAAGGAGAGGCTGGATAGACTGGGACTTTTTTCCCAGGAGCGTAGGAGGCTTAGGGGTGAACTTATAGAGGTCTATAAAATAATGAGGGGCATAGATAAGGTAGATAGTCAACATCTTTTCCCAAAGGTAGCGGAGTCTAGAACTAGAGGGCAGAGGTTTAAGGTGAGAGGGGAGAGATACAAAAGAGACCAGAGGGGGAATTTCTTCCCACAGAGGGTGGTGAGTGTCTGGAACGGGCTGCCAGAGGCAGTGGTAGAGGCGGGGACGATTTTGTCCTTTATAAAGCAGTTAGACAGATACATGGGGCAGGGTGGGTGTAGAGGGATATGGGCCAAATGTGGGCAAGTGGGACTAGCTCAGTGATATAAACCGGGCGGCATGGACAAGCTGGGCCGAAGGGCCTGTTTCAATGCTGTAAACATCTCTGACTCTTATCACCAAAGAGCAATACCTTTATCTTTAACACAAAAGAAATACAGTTGAAAAATGTTTTCCCCGTTTTGCCTCCATTCCTGAAGGTGCTGACTCTCACTGGGGTACAGGGCCCCCCTCCTCTCCTGAAGGTGCTGACTCTCACTGGGGTACAGGGTCCCCCTCCTCTCCTGAAGGGGCTGACTCTCACTGGGGTACAGGGTCCCCCTCCTCTCCAGAAGGTGCTGACTCTCACTGGGGTACAGACTCCTCCTCCTCTCCTGAAGGTGCTGACTCTCACTGGGGTACAGGGTCCCCCTCCTCTCCTGAAGGTGCTGACTCTCACTGGGGTACAGACTCCCCCTCCTCTCCTGAAGGTGCTGACTCTCACTGGGGTACAGGGTCCCCCTCCTCTCCTGAAGGTGCTGACTCTCACTGGGGTACAGACTCCCCCTCCTGTCCTGAAGGTGCTGACTCTCACCGGGGTACAGACTCCCCCCTCCTCTCCTGAAGGTGCTGACTCTCACTGGGGTACAGGGTCCCCCTCCTCTCCAGAAGGTGCTGACTCTCACTGGGGTACAGACTCCTCCTCCTCTCCTGAAGGTGCTGACTCTCACTGGGGTACAGGGTCCCCCTCCTCTCCTGAAGGTGCTGACTCTCACTGGGGTACAGACTCCCCCTCCTCTCCTGAAGGTGCTGACTCTCACTGGGGTACAGGGTCCCCCTCCTCTCCTGAAGGTGCTGACTCTCACTGGGGTACAGACTCCCCCTCCTGTCCTGAAGGTGCTGACTCTCACCGGGGTACAGACTCCCCCCTCCTCTCCTGAAGGTGCTGACTCTCACTGGGGTACAGACTCCCCCCTCCTCTCCTGAAGGTGCTGACTCTCACTGGGGTACAGGGTCCCCCTCCTCTCCTGAAGGTGCTGACTCTCACTGGGGTACAGACTCCCCCTCCTCTCCTGAAGGTGCTGACTCTCACTGGGGTACAGACTCCCCCTCCTCTCCTGAAGGTGCTGACTCTCACTGGGGTACAGACTCCCCCTCCTCTCCTGAAGGTGCTGACTCTCACTGGGGTACAGACTCCCCCTTCTCTCCTGAAGGTGCTGACTCTCACTGGGGTACAGACTCCCCCTCCTCTCCTGAAGGTGCTGACTCTCACTGGGGTACAGGGTCCCCCTTCTCTCCTGAAGGTGCTGATTCTCACTGGGGTACAGACTCCCCCCTCCTCTCCTGATGGTGCTGACTCTCACTGGGGTACAGGGTCCCCCTCCTCTCCTGAAGGTGCTGACTCTCACTGGGGTACAGACTCCCCCTCCTCTCCTGAAGGTGCTGACTCTCACTGGGGTACAGGGTCCCCCTCCTCTCCTGAAGGTGCTGACTCTCACTGGGGTACAGGGTCCCCCTCCTCTCCTGAAGGTGCTGACTCCCACTGGGGTTGTGGGGGTGAGACCCACGCAGACACGGGGAGAATATGCAAACTCCTCATGGACAGTGACCCGGAGCCAGGATCGAACCTGGGACCTCGGAGCCGTGAGGCAGCATTGCTAACTACTCTGCCACCCTTTGAAACCCCGAGGTGAGCAACATTTGGTCTCCCTTCACCACAGGGGTTGCAGGTCCGCAGGGGTTGAAGACGGCAGCTGTCCACCGTCTTCTCAAGGGCACCTGGGGATAGGTAATCGATGCCGCCTTTGTCAGCAAAGCCCTAATTCCATGTGTGTATTTAAAACTCGCATTACCCAGACCTGCGCCTGCACAGTGTGGACCTGCTTTATTGGACAGGAGCGTCGCGTGACTGTCTGGAACAGGAATGGGTGTTGCCTGCAGTGTGCCGTGTGCTGGGATGGCTGTGTCGAATGATGCGTCTGCTCTTCTGTTTTAGACCCAGCTCCCTAGATGCCATTGTCTTTGGGCACCTGGCTCCGCTTCTGAAGGCAAAACTGCCCAACAGCAAACTCCAGCAACACCTGCGCTCGCTCGACAACCTGTGTATTCTCTGTACGTCCATCCTGGGGCTTTACTTCCCAAACGATGGCTCAGGTAACCCACGGCGATCCGTGCTCAGCTTCCCTCCGCCTGCGTCACTGTGTGTTTTTTGCCTGTGGGGGATTTTGCTGGGACTCGATGCTAAGTTTGCCGATGAATTGACAATAACTTAACCTGAAAGAGCGCTCGGCGGCGGGGGTGGGGGTTGGGGGGGTTATTCGAAGGACAATAACGATTGACACGAACGTAAATCCCCCCCTAATTTCCGTTGCTCTCACTCCTGTTTGTTTCAGAGCCTGAATGCAGCTCAAAGAAAATCCCCCAGAGTAACTCCTCGGATTCTGATGAAGACCCTCACAAGAGACGCAAGCAGATCTTATCGGTGATCGTGGGGTTCTCCGCCATGATCAGCTATGCTTTCCTTAGCGGGATTCTGTCCATTCAGCGGGTAACGACCCACAATGCACTGAGACAGCCCTCCCCACTGGAAGATGATGATGTCGATGAGGGACAGTGAGGGTGTGGAGTGGGGGGGGGTGAGGGGACAGAGAGACGGGGCAGTGAAGGGGTGGGCTACGAGGTGCTGGGGAGGGGACTCTGACCAGTTGGGACCATTTCTGTGAGCGTACTGCCCCAGGGCAGCACGGTAGCATTGTGGTTAGCACAATTGCTTCACAGCTCCAGGGTCCCAGGTTCGATTCCGGCTTGGGTCATTGTCTGTGCGGAGTCTGCACATCCTCCCCGTGTGTGCGTGGGTTTCCTCCGGGTGCTCCGGTTTCCTCCCACAGTCCAAAGATGTGCAGTTTAGGTGGATTGGCCGTGATAAATTGACCTTCGTGTCCAAAATTGCCCTTAGTGTTGGGTGGGGTTACTGGGTTATGGGGATAGGGTGGGGGTGTTGACCTTGGGTAGGGTGCTCTTTCCAAGAGCCGGTGCAGACTCGATGGGCCGAATGGCCTCCTTCTGCACTGTAAATTCTCAGATAATCTATGAAGATATGGCAAGTGGAAATTGTCCGGCCCAAAGACAGACTGCCAGCAGATTCCAGGTCTTCGTGTTATTACTGTTTGTTTTGTTTAAACGTTGAAAGCCTCGATTAGCTCCGGCTCTCCAACCTGCAGCACAGGTCAGGGACAAAGGAAATTACAGTTCGCACCTTTCTGACCCCCGCGAAGAATGTTATGTTGTGCGGGGCAGTGCGACGGCCGCTGTAATACTGAGTTGATGGGAACAGCGTCTCGCTGCTTTGACAATTCATTTCTAGCTATCAAAATAAAATTCCATTGCCAATTATTTGTGTAGTTCACTGCAGGGAGCGGATACTCTACAACACACACACTCAAGGTTAGATTCTGGTTTGAGGCATTCGGCCAAGAACAAATGATTGTAATGGTGGACTGAAGTCTCCACCTTGATGCTCGTTAACTCCGAGGGTTTTGCTTTGGGTTGTAACCACACTTCCTTGAGCTATATGGAATATCTCGGATCCCACTGTGTTGTGACAATCTGCTTGTTCCCTGGTCAGTTGAGGCTTCAGAATAAGATCATCTCTTGACTGTACATGTACTGTTCCAAGTCCCAGGTATCCCGCTTTCTGGAAAGCGGTGTATTGACCAGATTCCACAGAGAGCCTCTTCCTCAGTTCAGTTTATCCAGCAGTGACAGGGAGATGAGAGAGCTGTGTGTGGGTGGTGGGTACGGACAGGAGTGTCGCACCTAAGCACAGTTCCTTCCTCACCGGTACTATCGAGGAGGTTGTCACGGGCATGTGAAACTGAGAACCTCAGTGCCACTTGATACAGAAAAGCTCTTTCATTTACTCTCAGGCTCGGTGTCAGTTGTCTAATATTAAAGGATGATATTTTTCTGCTGCTAAATTGCCTGTTTTTTCGGGACAATGATCTGTTTTTAACTGTGGAAAAACAACCGGTGAATAAATTGAACGTTGGAAAGTAGAGTGTGTCCAGAAGCGCCCTTTTATTTTTGTGACCATAGCTGGGAGGATGGGGGCAGTGTCGGGTCACAGCCACTGAGCTTGTTTGCACTCCGTACCGACACTCCCTCCATCGTGCTGCAGATGGTTTTGTCGAACAGGTTTCTCACTGGCTGTTGTACCTTGACTGTGACCACAGCCCATGTCTTGTACCATTCTCCTGTTAACGCGGCTTGTCTATTCAGGCCACACGTGGAGCTTCATTTATTGGCTTGAGTGAGATTCTGTGCTACAGCACTACTGCAGGTCGGAGGGTGTAATTACAGTGTGACAAGCTTACATAGGAAAATCCCATTATAAATATAGACTAAAGGGAGAAAAGTGTATTCTAGATAGGAATGCAGTCAGACATGCTGTAATATGGACATTATATTGGGGCCATTGAGGGTAAACTCCGCTGTTAACCTCCACACTCCTCAAATTATTTATTCCTTTGTCCCTGTACAGTTCCCTGTTTATTCCTTCCTCCTTTACATACGCCACCTGCCATAATGATCCCAATGTATCAGGAAAAACACATGGGTACGCTTCCAGGCGCTGCCTGAGCAGCAGGAGACAACCAATCCTGACCCTTGTACAGCCCCCAGCTTGCGTCCTTCTAACAGAAACCTGAGCTCATCCAAAGCTCTACTGCCCATCTCCTAACTTCAGTAAGTCTTGTTGAGTCATTATCTCAATGTTCACTGACTTGAATTGCTTCCTAGTCTGCCAATGCCTTGAATTTAACCTGGTTTTCAAATCCCTCCAGGGCCCCATCCCATCCTGTCTGTCACCTTCAGTCCTTCATTGGCTTCTGTGTCTGTCTGTGTGTCTCTCTATGTATGGGTGTCACTGTGTGTGTGTCTGTCTGTCTCTCGGCCTCTGTGTTTGCGTGTGTGTCTCTGTGTTTGTGTGTGTCTCTGTCTGTGTGTGTCTCTGTTTGCGTGTGTCTCTGTTTGCGTGTGCCTGTTTGCGGGTGTCTGTTTGCGTGTGCCTGTTTGCGGGTATCTCTGTTTGCGGGTGTGTGTTTGCGGGTGTCTGTGTTTGCTTGCGTCTGTGTTTGCTTGCGTGTGTCTGTGTTTGCGTGTGCCTGTCTCTGTCTGCGTGTGTCTGTGTTTGCGTGTGCCTGTGTTTGCGTGTGACTGTGTTTGCAGGTATCTCTGTTTGCGTGTGTATGTGTTTGCGTGTGCGTGTGTCTCTGTGTTTGCGTGTGTCTGTCTGTCTCCCTGTTTAAAGCACGCCTTGGAACTTGCCTCATGGCCTGAGCTTTTGACTATCCGCTCGAACATCTGCGTGGGCTCTCGGGGTCAGAGCTCGTTCCACAAGATCCTGCAGCAGCAGCTGTTGCTTTGCAAATTGGGAACAGAATCTGAATTGTAACTTTTCTCATTTCTCTCTGAAATTCACAATTTATTGACCCCTTTCCAGCTGCCACAGGGATTGTGTGTGATGTGAATTCGAGTATTTGGAGAGGATTCTGTTTAAACTCGATCTCAAATTTTGCCAGTAGAAGGAAAAAGTCCCATCGGTACATAGAATATCATAGAATTTACAGTGCAGAAGGAGGCCATTCGGCCCATCGAGTCCGCACCGGCTCTTTGAAAGAGCACCCCACCCAAGCCTCCACCCCATCCCCACAACCCAGTTACCCCACCCAACACTAAGGGCAATTTGGGACCTCAATGTTTCTCTCTCCTGATTCTGCCATTTAAGAAAATATAATTTACTCTTCGGTTTAAATTCAATCATTTGCATGAAATTAAAGTTGCTGCGAGTGTACAGGGCATTGGCGTCCCGCCGCTGGAGTACAGAGTGTACAGGGCATTGGCGTACCGCCCCTGGAGTACTGAGTGTACAGGGCATTGGCGTCCCGCCCCTGGAGTACATAGTGTACAGGGCATTGGTGTACAGCCCCTGGAGTACTGAGCGTACAGGGCATTGGCGTACCGCCCCTGGAGTAGTGAGTGTACAGGGCATTGGCGTCCCGCCCCTGGAGTACAGAGTGTACAGGGCATTGGCGTACAGCCCCTGGAGCACGGAGTACTGAGTGTACAGGGCATTGGCGTACCGCCCCTGGAGTACAGAGTGTACAGGGCATTGGCGTCCCGCCCCTGGAGTACAGAGTGTACAGGGCATTGGCGTCCCGCCCCTGGAGTACAGAGTGTACAGGGCATTGGCGTCCCGCCCCTGGAGCACTGAGTGTAGAGGGCATTGGCTAACCACCCCTGGAGTACTGAATGTACAGGGCATTGGCGTACCGCCCCTGGAGTACTGAGTGTACAGGGCATTGGCGTCCCGCCCCTGGAGTACATAGTGTACAGGGCATTGGTGTACAGCCCCTGGAGTACTGAGCGTACAGGGCATTGGCGTACCGCCCCTGGAGTAGTGAGTGTACAGGGCATTGGCGTCCCGCCGCTGGAGTACAGAGTGTACAGGGCATTGGCGTCCCGCCCCTAGTGTACAGGGCATTGGCGTACAGCCCCTGGAGCACGGAGTACTGAGTGTACAGGGCATTGGCGTCCCGCCCCTGGAGTACAGAGTGTACAGGGCATTGGCGTCCCGCCCCTGGAGTACAGAGTGTACAGGGCATTGGCGTCCCGCCCCTGGAGTACAGAGTGTACAGGGCATTGGCGTACAGCCCCTGGAGCACTGAGTGTACAGGGCATTAGCGTCCCGCCCCTGGAGCACTGAGTGTAGAGGGCATTGGCTAACCACCCCTGGAGTACTGAGTGTACAGGGCATTGGCGTACCGCCCCTGGAGTACAGAGTGTACAGGGCATTGGCGTACCGCCCCTGGAGCACTGAGTGCTGAGCGTACAGGGCATTGGCGTACCGCCCCTGGAGTACAGAGTGTACATGGCATTGGCATCCCGCCCCTGGAGTACTGAGTGTACAGGGCATTGGCGTACCGCCCCTGGAGTACAGAGTGTACAGGGCATTGGCATCCCGCCCCTGGAGTACTGAGTGTACAGGGCATTGGCGTACAGCCCCTGGAGTACTGAGCGTACAGGGCATTGGCATCCCGCCCCTGGAGTACTGAGCGTACAGGGCATTGGCGTCCCGCCCCTGGAGTACTGAGCGTACAGGGCATTGGCGTACCGCCCCTGGAGCACTGAGTGCTGAGCGTACAGGGCATTGGCGTACCGCCCCTGGAGTACAGAGTGTACAGGGCATTGGCGTCCCGCCCCTGGAGCACTGAGTGCTGAGCGTACAGGGCATTGGCGTACCGCCCCTGGAGTACAGAGTGTACAGGGCATTGGCGTACCGCCCCTGGAGAACCACCCCTGGAGTACTGAGTGTACAGGGCATTGGCGTACCGCCCCTGGAGTACAGAGCGTACAGGGCATTGGCGTACCGCCCCTGGAGTACAGAGTGTACAGGGCATTGGCGTACCGCCCCTGGAGTACAGAGTGTACAGGGCATTGGCGTCCCGCCCCTGGAGTACTGAGCGTACTTGGCATTGGCATCCCGCCCCTGGAGTACAGAGTGGACAGGGCATTGGCGTCCCGCCCCTGGAGTACTGAGCGTACAGGGCATTGGCATCCCGCCCCTGGAGTACTGAGTGTACAGGGCATTGGCGTCCCGCCCCTGGAGCACTGAGTACGGAGTGTACAGGGCATTGGCGTACCGCCCCTGGAGTACTTTGTGTACAGGGCATTGGCGTACCGCCCCTGGAGCACAGTGTACAGGGCATTGGCATCCCGCCCCTGGAGTACTGAGCGTACAGGGCATTGGCGTACCGCCCCTGGAGTACAGAGTGTACAGGGCATTGGCGTCCCGCCCCTGGAGTACTGAGTGTACAGGGCATTGGCATCCCGCCCCTGGAGTACTGAGTGTACAGGGCATTGGCGTACCGCCCCTGGAGTACAGAGTGTACAGGGCATTGGCGTCCCGCCCCTGGAGTACTGAGCGTACAGGGCATTGGCGTACAGCCCCTGGAGTAGAGTGTACAGGGCATTGGCGTCCCGCCCCTGGAGTACTGAGCGTACTTGGCATTGGCATCCCGCCCCTGGAGTACAGAGTGGACAGGGCATTGGCGTACCGCCCCTGGAGCACTGAGTGCTGAGCGTACAGGGCATTGGCGTACCGCCCCTGGAGCACCACCCCTGGAGTACAGAGTGTACAGGGCATTGGCGTACCGCCCCTGGAGCACTGAGTGCTGAGCGTACAGGGCATTGGCGTACCACCCCTGGAGTACTGAGTGTACAGGGCATTGGCGTACCGCCCCTGGAGTACAGAGTGTACAGGGCATTGGCATCCCGCCCCTGGAGTACTGAGTGTACAGGGCATTGGCGTACTGCCCCTGGAGCACTGAGTGTACAGGGCATTGGCGTCCCGCCCCTGGAGTACTGAGCGTACAGGGCATTGGCATCCCGCCCCTGGAGTACTGAGTGTACAGGGCATTGGCGTCCCGCCCCTGGAGCACTGAGTACGGAGTGTACAGGGCATTGGCGTACCGCCCCTGGAGTACTGTGTGTACAGGGCATTGGCGTACCGCCCCTGGAGCACAGTGTACAGGGCATTGGCGTACCGCCCCTGGAGTACTGAGTGTACAGGGCATTGGCGTCCCGCCCCTGGAGCACTGAGTACGGAGTGTACAGGGCATTGGCGTACCGCCCCTGGAGTACTGTGTGTACAGGGCATTGGCGTACCGCCCCTGGAGCACTGAGTACGGAGTGTACAGGGCATTGGCGTCCCGCCCCTGGAGCACTGAGTACGGAGTGTACAGGGCATTGGCGTACCGCGCCTGGAGTACAGAGTGTACAGGGCATTGGCGTGTACCGCCCCTGGAGTACAGAGTGTACAGGGCATTGGTATACCATCCCTGGAGTACTGAGTACAGAGTGTACAGGGCATTGGCGTCCCGCCCCTGGAGCACTGAGTGCTGAGTGTACAGGGCATTGGCGTCCCGCCCCTGGAGTACTGAGTGTACAGGGCATTGGCGTCCCGCCCCTGGAGCACTGAGTACGGAGTGTACAGGGCATTGGCGTACCGCCCCTGGAGTACTGTGTGTACAGGGCATTGGCGTACCGCCCCTGGAGCACAGTGTACAGGGCATTGGCGTACCGCCCCTGGAGTACTGAGTGTACAGGGCATTGGCGTCCCGCCCCTGGAGCACTGAGTACGGAGTGTACAGGGCATTGGCGTACCGCCCCTGGAGTACTGTGTGTACAGGGCATTGGCGTACCGCCCCTGGAGCACTGAGTACGGAGTGTACAGGGCATTGGCGTCCCGCCCCTGGAGCACTGAGTACGGAGTGTACAGGGCATTGGCGTACCGCGCCTGGAGTACAGAGTGTACAGGGCATTGGCGTGTACCGCCCCTGGAGTACAGAGTGTACAGGGCATTGGTATACCATCCCTGGAGTACTGAGTACAGAGTGTACAGGGCATTGGCGTCCCGCCCCTGGAGCACTGAGTGCTGAGTGTACAGGGCATTGGCGTCCCGCCCCTGGAGCACTGAGTACAGAGTGTACAGGGCATTGGCGTCCCGCCCCTGGAGTATTGAGTACTGAGCGTACAGGGCATTGGCTTACCGCCCCTGGAGCACTGAGCGTACAGGGCATTGGTATACCATCCCTGGAGCACTGAGTACAGAGCGTACAGGGCATTGGTATACCATCCCTGGAGCACTGAGTACAGAGCGTACAGGGCATTGGCGTACCGCCCCTGGAGCACTGAGCGTACAGGGCATTGGCGTACTTCCCCTGGAGTACAGAGTGTACAGGGCATTGGCGTGTACAGCCCCTGGAGTACAGAGTGTACAGGGCATTGGCGGGTCTGGTGGCCTGAAGTGCATATGTTTTAATGCAAGAAGTATAACGGGTAAGGCGGATGAACTTAGAGCTTGGATTAGTACTTGGAACTATGATGTTGTTGCCATTACAGAGACCTGGTTGAGGGAAGGGCAGGTTTGGCAGCTAAACGTTCCAGGATTTAGATGTTTCAGGCGGGATAGAGGGGGATGTAAAAGGGGAGGCGGAGTTGCGCTACTTGTTAGGGAGGATATCACAGCTGTACTGCAAGAGGACACCTCAGAGGGCAGTGAGGCTATATGGGTAGAGATCAGGAATAAGAAGGGTGCAGTCACAATGTTGGGGGTTTACTACAGGCCTCCCAACAGCCAGCGGGAGATAGAGGAGCAGATAGGTAGACAGATTTTGGAAGAGTAAAAACAACAGGGTTGTGGTGATGGGAGACTTCAACTTCCCCAATATTGACTGGGACTCACTTAGTGCCAGGGGCTTAGACGGGGCGGAGTTTGTAAGGAGCATCCAGGAGGGCTTCTTAAAACAATTTGTAGACAGTCCAACTAGGGAAGGGGCGGGACTGGACCTGGTATTGGGGAATGAGCCCGGCCAGGTGGTAGAAGTTTCAGTAGGGTCCTCAACACCATCAGGCAGCAGTGCTAACCACTGTCACGGTGCAAGGAGGCAGCAGTGCTAACCACTGTCACCGTGCCCTCTCCTCGGCACTGTCAGGCAGCAGTGCTAACCACTATCACCGTGCCCTCCCTCGGCACTGTCAGGCAGCAGTGCTAACCACTGTCACGGTGCCGCCGAAGACAGATTTTTCAGTAATAATGGGTTATGGAGAACTTGCTGGAAAGGAGTTGAGGCCGGGAGGAGATGATATTGAATGTCGGAGCGAGCGGAGGGGCTGAATGGCCCACTCCCACTTTTTAATGTTCAGTTTTGTTTCTTGTGATCTTTGCTCGACTGACCAGGGCGTGAGTTGGCACAACAACAGTTTTGATTCGAGTCCAGTAACAAGGGCAGGCACCCGGTTAACACTCTGCCAGGGCAGGCACCGGTTAACACACTGCCAGGGCAGGCACCGGTTAACACACTGCCAGGGCAGGCACCCGGTTAACACACTGCCAGGGCAGGCACCGGTTAACACTCTGCCAGGGCAGGCACCGGTTAACACACTGCCAGGGCAGGCACCCGGTTAACACACTGCCAGGGCAGGCACCGGTTAACACTCTGCCAGGGCAGGCACCCGGTTAACACTCTGCCAGGGCAGGCACCGGTTAACACACTGCCAGGGCAGGCCCCGGTTAACACACTGCCAGGGCAGGCCCCGGTTAACACACTGCCAGGGCAGGCCCCGGTTAACACACTGCCAGGGCAGGCCCCGGTTAACACACTGCCAGGGCAGGCCCCGGTTAACACACTGCCAGGGCAGGCACCCGGTTAACACACTGCCAGGGCAGGCACCGGTTAACACACTGCCAGGGCAGGCACCGGTTAACACACTGCCAGGGCAGGCACCCGGTTAACACTCTGCCAGGGCAGGCCCCGGTTAGCACTCTGCCAGGGCAGGCCCCGGTTAGCACACTGCCAGGGCAGGCACCCGGTTAACACTCTGCCAGGGCAGGCACCCGGTTAACACACTGCCAGGGCAGGCACCCGGTTAACACTCTGCCAAGGCAGACACCGGTTAACACTCTGCCAAGGCAGACACCGGTTAACACACTGCCTGGGCAGGCCCCGGTTAACACACTGCCAGGGCAGGCACCCGGTTAACACACTGCCAGGACAGGCACCGGTTAACACACTGCCAGGGCAGGCACCGGTTAACACACTGCCAGGGCAGGCACCGGTTAACACTCTGCCAGGGCAGGCACCGGTTAACACACTGCCAGGGCAGGCACCGGTTAACACACTGCCAGGGCAGGCCCCGGTTAGCACTGCCAGGGCAGGCCCCGGTTAACACACTGCCAGGACAGGCACCAGTTAACACACTGCCAGGACAGGCACCGGTTAACACACTGCCAGGGCAGGCACCGGTTAACACACTGCCAGGGCAGGCACCGGTTAACACACTGCCAGGGCAGGCCCCGGTTAACACACTGCCAGGGCAGGCCCCGGTTAACACACTGCCAGGACAGGCACCGGTTAACACACTGCCAGGACAGGCACCGGTTAGCACACTGCCAGGACAGGCACCGGTTAGCACACTGCCAGGGCAGGCCCCGGTTAGCACTGCCAGGGCAGGCACCCGGTTAACACTCTGCCAGGGCAGGCACCCGGTTAACACACTGCCAGGGCAGGCACCCGGTTAACACTCTGCCAGGGCAGGCACCCGGTTAACACACTGCCAGGGCAGGCACCGGTTAACACTCTGCCAGGGCAGGCACCCGGTTAACACACTGCCAGGGCAGGCACCCGGTTAACACTCTGCCAGGGCAGGCACCGGTTAACACTCTGCCAGGGCAGGCACCCGGTTAACACACTGCCAGGGCAGGCACCCGGTTAACACACTGCCAGGGCAGGCACCCGGTTAACACACTGCCAGGGCAGGCACCGGTTAACACACTGCCAGGGCAGGCACCCGGTTAACACACTGCCAGGGCAGGCACCCGGTTAACACACTGCCAGGGCAGGCACCCGGTTAACACTCTGCCAGGGCAGGCACCGGTTAACACTCTGCCAGGGCAGGCACCCGGTTAACACTGCCAGGGCAGGCACCCGGTTAACACACGGCCAGGGCAGGCACCCGGTTAACACACGGCCAGGGCAGGCACCCGGTTAACACACTGCCAGGGCAGGCACCGGTTAACACACTGCCAGGGCAGGCACCGGTTAACACTCTGCCAGGGCAGGCACCCGGTTAACACTCTGCCAGGGCAGGCACCCGGTTAACACACTGCCAGGGCAGGCACCGGTTAACACACTGCCAGGGCAGGCACCGGGTTAACACACTGCCAGGGCAGGCACCGGTTAACACTCTGCCAGGGCAGGCACCCGGTTAACACTCTGCCAGGGCAGGCACCCGGTTAACACTCTGCCAGGGCAGGCACCGGTTAACACACTGCCAGGGCAGGCACCGGTTAACACTCTGCCAGGGCAGGCCCCGGTTAACACTCTGCCAGGGCAGGCCCCGGTTAACACTCTGCCAGGGCAGGCACCGGTTAACACTCTGCCAGGGCAGGCACAGAGTTTGGCCAACCCAAGGCTGGATCAGCACAGGTGACCGTGACAGCGGTTAAAGGAACATACCTGCAGTCCAGGCCCCTGACCGCTTTCCCCCAAGACGGCCGAGTCTCATTCCCCAGCAAGCCACTGAGCTCCAGTGGGAACGGATAGCCTTGGCCCAACACTACCACCTACTGGGGGACATGCACCACTACAGTTCATGTGTGTCTGTACCCGAGACCGGGCCTGTGCCACAGGAGAGGCCATCGTCGTAATGCCTCTTCAGAGTGGAATGGAAGAGAAACGGATAGAAGGCTATAGTGAAGTTAAAGAGGGGGTGAGGATGGTTGTGGGTCAGCTGGTTGCCGCAGAGGGGTGGGTTACTACTTAGTGACTCCCCAAGGTCCAGGAGAGGCAGCTGGGGGAACACACCTGACATTTCTCAAAAACGGATGCAAAAGGCACTATACAAATGCAAATCTCTCAAAAATCTGAGGCAGTGACTTGCGGAGAAAGAGTTTTGTCTGGTTGCTGGGTGTGCGACCAAAACTAATTCCATCGAGACGAGCGACAAAGAAATGAAATGAAAATCGCTTATTGTCACAAGTAGGCTTCAATGAAGTTACTGTGAAAAGCCCCTAGTCGCCACATTCCGGCGCCTGTTCGGGGAGGCTGGCACGGGAATCGAACCGTGCTGCTGGCCTGCTTTCAAAGCCAGCGCTTTAGCCCTGTGCTAAACAGCCCTGTAGAAACAACATCAAAGGGCTCGTCCGGGATTTGAACCCGGGACCTCTCACATTTCCATGTAGCACAAACCCCGAAGCGAGAATCTTACCCTAACCGGCCCGTTGGTATCGGGGTAAGACAAACCACTCTATCTGCCTTTTGTTCCATGGCACCTTTGTCATTTAATCTCTCTTTTTCCCTGAATGTGCCTGGTGTTCTTCCTTCACCTCCCCTCTTCAATGACACAAAACCCATCACACTTTTACCTTCCAGGTACGCAGACATAGAACATAGAGGCCATTCGGCCCATCGCGTCTGCACCAACCCCCTTAAGCCATCCCATCCACCCTGTCCCCCTAACCCAATGACCTCGCCAAGCCTTTTTTGGTCACTAAGGGCAATTTAGCATGTCCAATCCACCTAACCTGCACATCTTTGGACGGTGGGGGGGAAACAGGAGGAAACTCACGCAGACACGGGGAGAACGTGCAGACTCCGCACAGAGTGACCCAGCGGGGAATCGAACCTGGGACCCTGGCGCTGTGACGCTTACGGAAAGATGCCTTTGGGCCTATCGTGTCTGCACCGGCCATCGGGCATCCAGCTCTCCTAACCCCACTTTTCCAGCACTTCATAGCCTTTGAAGTGCTCATTTAAATACTTCTTAAATGCTGGGATGTCCCCGACTTGGCTATCCTTTCACGCAGCGAGTTCCAGATTCCCACCAACCTCCGGGTGAAAAAGGTTTTCCTCACATCCCTCTAAATCTCCTGTCCCCGGTTATTCTCTAAGGGGAAGAGTTTTAGGCCCCGTATCTGCGGAAGGATGTGCTGGCCTTGGAAAGGGTCCAGAGGAGGTTCACAAGAACGATCCCTGGAATGAAGAGCTTGTCGTATGAGGAACGGTCGAGGACTCTGGGTCTGTACTCGTTGGAGTTTAGAAGGACGAGGGGGGATCTTATTGAAACTTACAGGATACTGCGAGGCCTGGATAGAGTGGACGTGGAGAGGATGTTTCCACTTGTAGGAAAAACTAGAAGCAGAGGACACAATCTCAGATTAAAGGGACGATCCTTTAAAACAGAGATGAGGAGGACTTTCTCCAGCCAGAGGGTGGTGAATCTGTGGAACTCTTTGCCGCAGAAGGCTGTGGAGGCCAAATCACTGAGTGTCTTTAAGACAGAGATCGATAGGTTCTTGATTAATAAGGGATCAGGGGTTATGGGGAGAAGGCAGGAGAATGGGGATGAGAAAATATCAGCCATGATTGACTGGCGGAGCAGACTCGATGGGCCGAGTGGCCGAATTCTGCTCCTATGTCTTATACTCGTCCTGTCTATGTCCCTCATAATATTGTACATCTCAATCCGGTACCCCTCTGTTCCAAAGAAAACATCCCAGCCTATCCAGACTCTTCACACGGACACTCCAGCCCAGGCAACATCCTGGTGAATCTCCTCTGCGTCCTCTCTAGGACAATCACATCCTTCCCACAGTGGGGCAACCAGAAACTGGTAGGACTGCGAGGAAGTGTAGAGGAGAAGAAGGCCCTTGGGGTGCACATCCATAGATGCCCGAAGGCAGGACAGGTAGATCAGGTGGTTAAGGCAGCATGTGAAATACCTGCCTTTATTTTTTTAAAATATAAATTTGAGTACCCAATTCATTTTTTTCCAATTCAGGGGCAATGTAGCGCGGCCAATCCACCGGCCCTGCACATCTTTGGGTTGTGGGGGTGAGACCCACGCAGACACGGGGAGAATGTGCAAACTCCACACGGACAGTGACCCGGGGCCGGGATCGAACCCGGGACCTCGCCGCCGTGAGGCAGCAGTGCTAACCACTCCGCCACCGTGCTGCCTATGCCTTTATTAGCTGAAGCATAGAATATAAGATCAGGGAGGTTATGATGGCGCTGTATAAAACACCAGGCTAGAGGACAAGTGTGCAGTTCTGGTCACCACACTGCAAAAGAAATGTCGCCAGAGGACCACCGACTGCTCTCCCTTTATGAGAGAGAGCTGACTGGTGGTGATTTAATCAGGGTCACCACACCCCAGGCGAGGGGCAAAGTTGAGAAGGTGTGGCCACACCATAGATATGATTGCACTAGAGAGAGTGCACAGGAGATTCACCAGGATGTTGCCTGGGGTGGAACGTTTCAGCTGTGAAGAGAGACTGGTTAGGTTGTGGTCGTTTTCCTTGGAGCGGAGAAGGCTGGGGGGCTGGTGACCTGTCCGAGATGTGAGGAAAACCTTTCTCTCTTGGCGGGTGAGAGGACTCTGGGACTCACTGCCTGAAAGGATGATGGAGGCAGGAACCCTCAAACACATTTAAATGAAGCATTTAGACGAGCACCTGAAACGCCGCAGCAGACAAGGTTACGGACAAGTGCTAGAAAATGGGATTAAGATAGTGTAGTGATACCGTGGTTGTAATCCGCTGACTGACCACTAGGAGTCTCCCTAGTCTATATGTGAATGTTAAAATCAGCTGGCCTCAGACTGGCTGGAGGAAGTTAAGAGAGAGGTTGCTTGGCATGATTTTACTGTTTTTCACCTGCGGTCTTGTATATAGTTTCCCCACAACTAATGTTAATAAATCGTTTATACCTTTAGCTACAAGTGTTCTTGTAGGCCATCTGACAAGAACATTACAGATAGGTGCTTGGCGGACGGCACACACAATGGACCTAAGGGGCTCTTGTTATGCTGTGAAACTTTATGACTCAGTAACTTTAATACAACTGCCACTGGCTACAACCATTCCCCAGGCTCACCTGGAACCTCAGCCACTCAACCATGCTCACCATGAGAATGTGACATACTGTAGAAGCTGTAGCCATCTCAGATGGCCACCTGCAAAGGACAATGGGAATTATGGCCAACCCAGGACTCAGAGCTTGTGCGTGTATTTGCAACCAGATAGCGAGACGTGATCGAAACCCCCGCTCGTTTGCATTCTAATGGCCCATTTCCCCAGAACAGGACTGTACTCGGGTAACCGATGCAGACTAACCGCCACCACTCCCTTTGTTAAGTAAGCCCAAACAGCTAATGTCAATGACCGCTCAGGACACGCCCAGCCATCAAGGCACCCGCCCCTTTATTGGCCAAAATCAAAGGCAGTGATCGAAACCTGTCGAATTATTGGGTCCAAAGCTAAGGACCGCCCTAAAGAGCACGATATCCCAGAGGGATAAAAAGAGACACAGCCATGTGTTCGGTCTCTCTTGGTCCCGGCCTTTGCCTAAAACCAAGTGTAGCATTACGACCAGAAGACAAGTTCAAGACCAACGATCGCTACCAGACGGATGAGCCCAGCAGAAACGAAGCCACTTCTCCAGACCCAGCCACGCAAGATCCAAACAAAGGCCTTGTTCATCTGCATAGAGCCGGTTGCCCTGACGTTAAGTACAGGTTATTGTAGTTGTTAGGTATAGTTTAACTTGTAGTGTTTTATGTTGCATGTCGAAGTAATCCTTGTGTGTAAATAAACTATCTTTGAACTTGAACTGACTAACTGGTTGTTTGGTCTTTGATCGATATCCGGTAAAACCTTGTGGTGGTATCATTTGATACCTGGCGACTCTGAAAAGCAATATTATCATTAATAACTGCCATATCTAATTCATTTGGCAACATTATTGGTGATGCTGGTGGGATAGTATTCCACTCATTAAAAAGAGCATCATTATTAATTGGCAACATTACTCTGGTGCCGATTGGCAACAAAGCCAACTGTTTTCTAACACACCGAATAAGTAAAAGATAGCTAAATATTAAGCCCCTGTCTTACTAAATACCCATGTTAAATTCACTCATAACCTCAGGTCATCTCAAAACATACAGCTTACAAACAACATGACACAGCACAAATTCTACAACATAAAAACAATTCAACACAAACACAGAAGAACCTGATAGATTAAAACAAACACTTTGACAAGACAGTGTCCAAGGACAGGGCAGGCTTTGTGGCAACAGCACAGCAACGACATGGTAATATCAAGGCACCATGTTGATAACAGCTAAGTCAGCAAAATGTCAGTTCAAGCCAGTCGCAATCACAGCATAGAATCGCATTCCATAACACATACAAGAATTCATTTATGAAACATTTCAAGTTAATGTTGCACATTAAAGACTGACAGCTAACCGTCAAATCAAACTCATTTGATTTTTACCCAAACCAATCAAGATTACCTGGGGGTGTAGATAGATGGCTAAAGACTGATATGATTTAGTATAACCGTGCTGGTCTGTACGGCCATCTTTTTCCCGGATCATTCTATACTTTGATCTAACTTGCTCGCTGTCTATATTTTTCATATTTTCACTTTTCCACTCGAACTCTTGGAAGTAAATGCAAGCTGTTTGCCGTAAGCAAGAAAATCATTTCTGTATCATTTAAAAGTTAAATTGTGTACGAATTACTTCTCTTTGAGTCCTTTTGCATGCCAGACTTATTAGAGAATAAGATTTAAGTGATTCTCAATTGTCATCAAATAGAAGACAATAAACAATTCTTATTTGCCCCTGAGAAGTGTTAACTCAAATTTCTACTGAGTTTTAGTGTTTGCAAGTGCCACTAGATTCGCATGGTTGATCTCTACACATGTTAGTTCACATGCTTTGACCAAAAAAACCACAATTTTAATAACGGGGATGAAAATTGTCTCGAGTTAAATACAATTCTATTTCCTTTAATATGTGCAAGTTGTCTCCACTTTGTGGTTTTGTCAAGGTGAAGATTATATGAAATGTTGCAACTGTGTGGGTTCCCTGTTGTTCTCATGCTGTGAAACTCAATCTCGTGTTTCTGGAAAGTTAGAATTTGTCTCCGGTTACCCTCCCTCTCTGATAAAGATAGATTTGAATTAACATTATTTATTTGTCTCCGGAGTTTAGTGTCCCACAAACATTTTTAGTGCTAGCTCTGTATTCTTCCTTAATCAGTTTGGGGTCTGTTTCTAACTCGGGAGGAATACATTTTGATTGTCATCAACATGAACAGTAGATGCCCTGCACTATCTAAAAAATATTTTCAATTATTATTGTGCTCAAGTTAACAGTTTAAAAAGTGTTTTCCTTTGAAGATTTATTTTAAAGTTAAATATTTCTGTTCTGCTGTCCATATTCATGCCCTCATAAACAGTCAAGTTTGAATATCATATTCACTGAAGTTTAGATGCTCCCAAATTTCCACCATATTTCAGAATTGACTGAGTCTTCAACAAACTAGAGTAAGAACTTTTCTGCAGCAACATAGAATATACAAAATCTAGTTTATCCAGGCTATTCGTCTGGAGACAATATGCTTGGATCAACCAATCTCCCAGTCTTAAGAGGTAAAGCCGTACACCGTTCCAGACAAAAACTCTGGGAAATTCCATCCAAAGAATCCCTACAGTGCAGAAGGGGGCCATTCAGCCCATCGAGTCCACACTGACCCTCCGAAAGAACACCCCACCTCGGCCCACTCTATCCTTGTAACCTCACCTGACCTGCGCATCTTTGGAGCACCCGGAGGGAACCTATGCAGACAAGGGGAGAACGTGCAAACGCCACAGTCACCCGAGGTCGAAATTGAACCCGGGTCCCTGGCACTGTGAGGAACCACTGTGCCATTCCCCCCCCCCCAAATTATCAAACAAGCACCAGGAAATTATAGTACTTGTCACTACTGACACACCTTCCTTCCAAAACTCCAGGTGTCTTCCACTCGGAGTAATCAATCTTTTCTTTTGAAGTTTCGTACCCATCCATATTACTGCCACTAATTCTTGGCCGTTTAGGCGGTGCTCTGTAGACCCCCAGCCTTTGGCCTTACCAGCTTCTTAGTATTATTCTGCAGCCCTAGTCACATTTTCAAGTCACAAAATGTATCACAAACTGAGACAGGTCCAACGTATAAACATTAAGCTATGAGAAACAGAAACATAATAATGTCAAGTAATAGGTAATAAAATACAAGACTTAAAAGTGGATGAGCTACATGGAGCAAAAAGGACAAATCCAAAAAGCACACGAGCAGAAACACAGCTCGAACAGGCTTATTAGGCAGAAAGAAATATACAGAAACAGCGATGAGATGCAGTTCAGCTTCAAATAAAAAAAAACCCAAAGAATTATAGTGACAAAGAATATTCAAGGTACAGACAGATGAAGAGTGGAGAATACCCTTCACTTGCCTAGTGAGTGCAGTTCGAACACGGAGTTCAAATCATCCAGGAGAAAGCAGTCCTTGGCACCTCATCCATCACCTTAAACATTCCTTCCCTCCACCATCAATCAATCATGTCTGCAGTCTGTATCAAATAGAAGATGCTCTGCAGCAACTCGCTAAGACATCGTCAGCAGCACCTCCCAAACCTGCAACTTCTACTAACTAGAAGGACAAGAGCAACACATGTATGGGCATTCCCCTCCAAGTCAAACCATCCCGTGTTGGAAAATAATCGCTGTTTCTTCATCATCACTGGGTCAAAATACTGCAACTCCCAAACACCACTGTGGGAACCCCCTTTCCACTCAGACTGCAGTGGTTCAAGACATGCCTCATGACCACCTTCTTAAGTGGAATTAGGGATAGGCAAGAAATACTGACTCTTACCAGTGATAGAACATAGAACATAGAAAATACAGCACAGAACAGGCCCTTCGGCCCATGATGTTGTGCCGAACCTTTGTCCTAGATTAATCATAGATTATCATTGAATTTACAGTGTAGAAGGAGGCCATTCGGCCCTTTGAGTCTGCACCGGCTCTTGGAAAGAGCACCATACCCAAACTCAACACCTCCACCCAACACCAAGGGCAATTTTGGACACTAAGGGCAATTTATCATTGGCCAATTCACCTAACCCGCACATCTTTGGACTGTGGGAGGAAACCAGAGCACCCGGAGGAAACCCACGCAGACACGGGGAGGACGTGCAGACTCCTCACAGATGTCCACGTCCCATAAAAGGATAAAGAAAATCAGGTTCTGAGGAGTGTACATTTCTTTCTTACACTCAAACACAATGTTGTTATCAGCGCTAAGCTGATGTGCAGCGACACATCTGTTCCTGTCTCCATCCAACACCCAGTTACCCATTTTGGAAAATCTCAGCAGGGTGGTCAATCTAATCAGTTTTTAATTTTAATTTTTTTTTAAATTTAGAGTACCCAATTAATTTTTTTTCCAATTAAGAGCCAATTCAGCGAGGCCAAACCGCCTACCCTGCACATCTTTGGGTTGTGGGGGCGAAACCCACGCAGACACGGGGAGAATGTGCAAACTCCACACGGACAGTGACCCAGAGCCGGGATCGAACCTGGGACCTCGGCGCCGTGAGGCAGCAGTGCTAACCACTGCGCCAGTGTTGCCCCGTCAGTTTTTAATTCTAAATATTAGGCTCAACGCCAATAGAGCATTTCTCCAAATCTACCACTTGCTACTCACCAAGCCCTATTCTCAATGTTGATTTTCATCAGCCAGTCCTCTTTTTGCAGGTGAAGATCATGACTCTGGGTTCTATGGTGGGGGGGGGGGGGGGGGGAAGAGTTCTTCAGGTGGCATCCCAGGCTACCAACAGCTTCAAAGAACTAACTTGAATAGCTTCAAGCATTGTACCTCGGAGGGTGTTCCCAATGTGACCCCCTGCCTCACACCTACACATTCCTTCCAGCCAGACGGACAATAGTTAGCCACTCTACCCTGCTATCTAGCCCAAGAATGCTCAATTGTTGTATTGCCAAGACTGATATCCACAGAGTCAATGCATTCACATCGGGATCTTCCTTCAGTATAACTCAAAACTATAAACAGGCAGGGGAAATAATGGGATGAACAACTGTTTACAATTGACAAATCTAATTTCTCACATGCACTTAACAAAAGGCAAAAAAATACACAGATAGAACATAGAACGATACAGCGCAGTACAGGCCCTTCGGCCCACGATGTTGCACCGAAACAAAAGCCATCTAACCTACACAGATTTGTGACAAAAGACTTTATACCCGTGAGCTGGGCAGTTTAAACCTCTTCTATCCATACTAACAATCCTATAACTGCTTGCCAGGTACAATACACATACAACAGGGTCTGGATAAATTTGCACATAAGAAACAGCCCACCTGCACTGATTTTTACCACAGCCTGTCATTTTAACTGCTTACTCCGTAAATCAGATACTAGAAGCAGAACAGAAAATAAATCTTAAATTTAAAATGTAATTAAAAGTATAGATGTTGCTGTATCTTATTACAGGTGCTGGGGTACAATCTATATTAGGACCTTAGGACCAGCGACATTAACATGGAATGCAATGGTACTGAGGAATTTCTCCTACTAAAATCTTAAGGACTAACTCCCAGGATATCGAGAACAGAATATTTCTTCTCTCCCAAACATCTGCTGTTGCAAGAGGAATATGGAAGCGCAATGCGAGTAAATGTTTCACGAGGGATAAGTCTGCACACTCAACTAGTCACAAGCAGTTTATCTATTTAGCATGACTTTTTTGGGGGGGAAGGGGGAGCTGGAGAAAGAGGTTAAGTAATGCAGCATCAATTGACTCCTGGGTGATTGATAATGCAGTTTCCCATAGTTTTGAAGGATCAGTATTCAGCAAGGAGACTGGTTGTTCTTTACCGTCTAGGTTGGTATTGTCTCGTGATGCTAAACCTTGAATTGATGATGCAATTGCAAATATTACAAACTAAGTCAGCATCGGAGGGGGGAGTGAAGATACTGGCATTACTGCGCATTCGCTTGTCCTATAGGGCCCGGACTCTATTCTCCGCAAATGTTGGGATTGCTTGACAGAAATCTTTCCACTTGTATCTGTCCAGGGTTGTGTTTTCCTATACAATGGGGTTCAACTTCGCAGGCACTGTGATAAATACAAAACTATTCTGAAGATCTAAGTTTAGGACATACTCTTATGCAGGCTCAGTCAGTATTCCACCTTTGGCATGCGAACTTACACGACCAACACAGTCAGCTGAGTTCTGATGAGCATGACCTCAACATCAGGTGTGTGGCACCTCGGAAGAATTTCAGTATTTGGGATTTATGCATCCAGCTGCTTTACGTGACACTGGTAGGTTGTCGTTGCCTCTCAGCCTTGGTTAAGTGGTGTGAGAACCTCTGCATGGTAAACTTTGATCTTTGTTTTGAGATTAAACTCCAGACTTTCGCCAAAGGCTGGGGTGAGCCTTTCAAATGCTGGGGTTGTCTTTCCCAGGCGATGTCATCATTCAACGTGGTGTCGTTGGAGGGGGAACACCAAGATAGCAAACTGATTTGAGGGGCTTATCGCTGATAGTGACTATGAAGTCTTGAGTTTGTGGTCATGGGCAGTTTGGTGCAAGATCTCTTCCTTTTTCAGACTTAAATGTAAAGCCAAAGCATTCCCGAGGCTTGGGAAAGAGAGTTGACAAGCAGTTGGACATTAGTAGTCGTTCTGTGATCCTTGCATGAGCCTTGAGGCAGATTGAAGAGGATGTCGGTTGGCCTGAACGCTGGAGCGGGCGATAAACTGGCAGATAGAATTTAACAGAAAAAAGTGTGAGGTCAGCATTTAGGGAGATCAAACAGTTGTAGGGAGTACACAATAAATGGTAGTACACGAAGAGGGGTAGATGAAGTGAGAGATCTCGGCGTACAGGTACACAGGCCCCTAAAGGAGGCAGTTCAAGTAGACAAGGTTGTAAAGAAAGCCTTTGGAATGCTCTCCTTCATTGGCAGAGATATAGAATATAAAAGGATATAATGTTGGAATTGTATAAGACACTGGTGGGGCCACAGCTGGACTAGTGTGGCAGCTCTGGTCACTCACTAGATTGCAGGAAGGAGGTTATCGCTCTTGTGAGAGAGTGCAGAATAGGATGTTGCCAGGGCTACTAAAGTGCAGCTTTGAGGAGAGATTGGATAGGTTGGGGTTATTTTCCTTGGATCAAAGAAGGCTGAGGGGTGAATGAATTGAGGTGCACAACAGTATGAGGGGAAGAGAGAGGGTGGACAGAATAAAACTGTTTCCCTTGGTGTAGAATCCTTGAACCAGGGACATAGATTCAAGATGTGGCAGAAGGTGTAGAGGGGACACGAGGAAGAAACTTTTTAAGCAGAAGGTATTGGGAGTCTGGAATTCGCTGCCAGAGTTGCTGGTGGAGGTAGGGACCCTAAATGCTTTAAAATGTACCTGGACCTAGTTCTGTAAGCTACAGGGGACGGATAGGGTGCAGGAAGGTGGGATTAGAGTTTCCCGCTGGCTCTGCCAGTAAGTTGCTCATCGCTTTCAAACTCCTGGGAGTTTCTCGCCGGTTTAGCACTGGGGAGCTGAACCCAGAGGTTGGGCCGCCATTTTGAAATGGTGCCCCAGTCTCTAAGTAAGCTTGTGGGTCCCCCACACATTGGCGATGCCCCCCCCCCCCCCCCCCAAAGTTGAGGACACCCTGCTATGTGGTTCCCCCCCCCCCTTTCGGCCCCTCCGCATCCCTTCACAACCCCTCCCTCCGAGCCCCCAGGCCCAAAGGCCCCTACTTACCTGCCCTGTAACACCCCTCATCTCCCCCCCCCCCCCCCCCCCCCCCCCCACCCCCGCCCTGGCTGCCGTTCCACCTGATCCACTTTTGTGTGGACCATTTGTGAAAAGTAGATGACAAACAGGACTGGGTGCATTACGCAGCCCTGCCTGGTGACAGGGAAGAGGTGGCACAAGGCACCATTCGGCATCACACCGACCATCATATCATGAAAGGAGCGGGTGATCCCGATAGGGGCAACCGGACGCGTACTGCACCTTCCACAGGCCATCAGGTTACTGTATTGACTGCCTGGGTCAGGCCACCAAACACCATGTAGACAGAGGTCGTTGTTTGGTTCGTGCGACTCCTCTTGAATTTCATATGATACAAAGATCCTATTGACCGTTTTTCATCAAGAATTAAAGCCCCCCCCCCCCCCCACTGGGTGATAAGACAATGACCTGGAAATAAGCACCTAGGTTCCTCTCTTGCAATGAATTGAGATATAACAGTAAATCCAGTCACAGTACAGTGTACACTTAGTCAGGTATCTCGACAATAACTATTTGCCAATAAGCCCAGAAGAATGCCTGAAAACCGCAAGCTGCTGAAATTGACTTTAATCTTTGGTAAGGTTCTATTGTTTATGGTGCCGACAGCTGATGATTATCTGTCAACCTCCACCATGTTCAGATCAGACTGATTTACATATCACAATACAAAATTTAAACCAACTTTAAAAAAATCCACTTGGGTTCAGTTCAAAATTCAGACAACTTAAAAACCTTTTATTTAGTTACGACAGCTTAGCGAGCTTCCTGCACCACGAGATCCAGGCCACTGAAGTGTGACAACATATCTTGTGGATACGGGGGTATCAGGCAGGGAGGTTGGGGGTGGAGTGGCAGGATTTCTGACTGGATCCATCAGCATGAGGTAACTGAAGAATACACTACTTCCAGTACACTGCAGGGGAAATCTTTCCTTTACCCGTCCCATCCAGGTCATCAAAGATTAGATAAAGTAACACTTGTAAATTTGCCTCATTTAATATTTCTAGTTTAGGGACAATAAGTGTTGAATGCAGCTGGTATATAGTTCTCACTGCATTGTCCAAATAACACAAAACCATGGAGATATCACAATTAAAATCCTTTGACATTTGTGTAACAGTTTGAGTATTGCTCAGTGCTCACAGGAGCTTGCAGTAAATCAGAAGAATACACTGGCTCAGTCCCCCAATTCAATGAGTCTAATGTTTGCCTTTGCAACCAGTCTCGCAGAGATGCAAACTGAAAGTCAGGACACTTAATAGAAATTCAATGTTTATCGTGATCAAGACAATCCTCAGTCATATACGGGCACCTGGTTCAGTGTTCTTATTCATTCAATATCTCCTTTTCCTGAAGGCACCAGCTCTTGCTCGGGTTTGGTTCGACAGACCTTTGTTTCGAGGCAGGCAACAGTTTTCATGGATAAACCTCGATAACGAGCATCAGCGGGCTATCTGACAGTAGAAAGTGTCACAATTGAGCCTGATCCTGCTATTATTTGAAGCATAGAATGAATCACTTCACAGTGATGAGGAGCAAGATGTACAACTCTGGGTGAAACTGAAATTGGGAGGACGCTAATGATTTAAACAGAAATTCTGGGCTGTATGCAGTGTTGAAATAGCACAGTGGAGCAGTGATTAGGAAAAGTCTATACTGGCTACTGCAGTGCATCTCCTGGTCATATTAGCATGAATACATCACAGAAAGGTCATGTTTTAACTACAAGTGTGTCGAAGGAACTAAACTTGAAATGAATCCAGACAGATACAGCACCAGCTGATTGTGAACAGCTGTTACATTCCTGTCACAACAGGAAAGCTCGGTGTAAATTGGTGTATGCTAGTGTCATGAAAGTTACAACGTCACACTAGCATAATACTCAGCATTAAGTCAGGTAGAAACTCTTTGTTTTGGCCCCCACATTACCTGCTGAAAGGTGATATGGATTATAATTAAACCCTCAGATGTTATGTTATTGGGAGTCTCAAGCTGGAGGGAGGGAAGGGAAAGAGGTGAGACACCGAGGTCTTAAAGAATCGATAATATTTTAGATAACATCCATGAACAATCTAATAGAACCTAAATGAAAATCCCTGGGGCTGAGTGCTCTTTCACACAAATGAGGATTTGGGATATCAGAGTATGTGCCATCATTGGGACTTTGCGGAGGAGCTAATGGACATGATCTGCTCAATCTGTTCTCAAGTTGATCCTCGAATCTGAAATTCTGCCTAATAAAATTGACGAGGAAAGGGCTTGATGCGACGGAAGGGGTTAGCTGCAGTGGTACAAGGTAATGGGGCTACTTTCAAACAGCTGACCCTCAGTCCTCTCTGCAAGCAAGTTCATTACCCCGTGCAACACCTTT
The DNA here is from genome assembly GCF_047496885.1 of Scyliorhinus torazame. Classification (NCBI taxonomy): domain Eukaryota; kingdom Metazoa; phylum Chordata; class Chondrichthyes; order Carcharhiniformes; family Scyliorhinidae; genus Scyliorhinus; species Scyliorhinus torazame. The sequence continues at coordinate 43,921,325 of NC_092732.1, read as the reverse complement.
ACCTGGTCGTGGAGAAACTTCATTCAGAAAATATGTGCAGCACAAGATCTTGCACAATATTATTAGATTAGATTAGTTAAAACGGATCTCAGATCTTTCAGCCTGAGTTTAAGCTAAACTGGGGCACGATAGAGTGACGTCTAGCAGTAACGGGGCTTAAATTCCCCCAAATAAAAATTACTGCTCACGCAGAAGTCCACAAAGAGTTTGGAGATTCTTGTCTGATAAACTGGTCAGGTGGAAAATCCAGAGTCAGAACCAGCAAATGCTGATCAAACTCCACACCGGCAACTGAACGAGAACCAGATGGTTTGTTGCTGAACTACTTGCTGTAAATCCTAAATAAGAGACTAAATAAATACATTGAGTAGAGGTAAGGGGAGCAAATGCCAGAAGTGTCTCCAATGCGGTTGTAGTGTTAATTTTCCAAGACCACGTTTTTATGCAAATGGTCAATAAGCAATAAGATAAAACTTATATAAAAATAAAGTTATGTTGCATTTGTCTGATGTGACTGCAGAGGTCCCCAGATTCAAGTGATGAGTTTACAAGTCTGATAATAATTAAGTGGAAGAAGAGAACAAAGATACGAAGGCAACCGATATCAGTTGACAGATCCTGGATCAGTGATGGGCATGGTGTGCAGAACCTCATCCAGGAGCTGCAGGGCCCGGTGTAGGTGGACCTCGATCCAGCAGGGTGTGTGCTTGATGCTCTGCCGTGGATAGTCTGGCCCCCAACCCTTTACAAAGCTCAGGCGGAGGATGCAGAGCCGCCTCAGGTCATCAACGCCAATCCCCGCAGCTGCAGAAAGACCTGAAACAAGAGAGACGCTTCAGCAATGCAGGATGTCAGCAACAGCGGAAGGCAAAGCCACAGAGAGACTCTCAACATCAGGCACTCACAACAGACTGGTGCCGCATGCAGGCGGACAAGACCTCACTACGGGAGCCCTGATACAACCTTCAAAAGCTGCTTAATCCCAGAAATGAACCAGAATAATTGATTCAGTCATAAATAACGGAGTGGAAAATTGAAATGCTCTAGATTTAGCTGAACTGAGTTATTCATATTGTCTTCAGAATAGCCTCAGAAGTTTAAAAATAAAGGTGATATCTTAATATTCATCTCTGCCCATCAGAACAGTTTAGTACTCAAGAATTGAAACCTATACATCCCACTATAAAAGACACATTCATTTACAATGGTCAAGTTACATTCAAACTTTGAGTTTGCTATTTTGCAATTCTTGAGCAGGAAGTTGTTCATCCTCCGAGATGCGAGTAATGTGAGGTATGCGGTGTGGCTCCAGGCAGCCGGCCTGTCCTTGTCTGGGAGATAACTTCGAAGAATTTCTCCAGCGAGGGTTGAAACTGGCAAGATGATAAATCACAAACCAAGCTGCCGGAATGAAGGTAAACACCCAAACCATGTGACTGCACACGCCTAAGATGGGCATTGGAGCAGGACGCAGAGCTCTGTCATACAATAGGTTACATTTTCAGCTAGAATGAATGGACCGTTGTACTGTGGCTATCTAAACCCCACAGTAGTAAATGGACAATGCAAATGGCAATTTACTAAAGGTGGCTCTTTTAAAAAAATAAATAAATTTAGAGTACCCAATTAATTTTTTCCAATTAAGGGGCGATTTAGCGTGGCCAATCCACCTACCCTGCACATCTTTGGGTTGTAGGGGTGAAACCCACGCAGACACGGGGAGAATGTGCAAACTCCACACGGACAGTGACCCAGAGCCGGGATCGAACCCGGGACCTCGGCGCGGTGAGGCAGCAGTGCTAACCACTCCGCCACCGTGCTGCTACAGGTGGTTCTTTTAAGGACAAGCTGCCATTTTAGAAACAGGTAGAGCAGATGCCCAAGGACTTCAGTATCCAGCTATTTGCCTTCTGCTACATCCTCAAACTCTGAGTTCTGTTCAGGCCACAACTAGAGTAATACATCCAAGTCTGGTCACCACACTGTTAGCACTGTTGCTTCACAGCACCAGGGTCCCAGGTTCGATTCCCGGCTTGGGTCACTGTCTGTGCGGAGTCTGCACGTTCTCCCCGTGCCTGCGTGGGTTTCCTCCGGGTGCTCAGGTTTCCTCCCACAAGACCCGAAAAATGTGCTTGTTGGGTGAATTGGACATTCTGAATTCTCCCTCGGTGTACCCGAACAGGCACTGGAATGTGGCGACTAGGGGCTTTTTTTTTTTTTTACAGTAACTCAGGGGCTGGTTTAGCACACTGGGCTAAATCGCTGGCTTTGAAAGCAGACCAAGGCAGGCCAGCAGCACGGTTCAATTCCCGTACCAGCCTCCCCGAACAGGCGCCGGAATGTGGCGACTAGGGGCTTTTCACAGTAACTTCATTTGAAGCCTACTTGTGAGAATAATAAAAAAGATTATAAAGAAGGAGGGTGAGAGAGGATTTATTTTATTATTCCAGGGGATGTGGTCTTGGCTTGGTCGGCCATCCCAAATTGTCCTTGAGCGGAGTGGCCTGTTCGGCCATTTCAGAGGACAGTTAAGACCCAACCACATTACTGTGGGATGGAGTCACATGTAGGCCGGGGGCTAGTTTAGCTCAGTGGGCTAGGCAGCTAGAACGAGGCCAGCATCACGGGTTCAATCCCCGTACCGGCTGAGGTTATTCAGGAAGGCCCCGCCTTCTCACCCTTGCCCCTCGCCTGAGGTGTGGTGACCCCCAGGTTCCCCTCAAAGGGGAAAGCAGCCTGTGGTCATCTGGGACTGCGGTTCGGCGGACCAGGTAAGAATGGTAGGTCTCCTTCCCGAACGCACAGAGGCGATTTACCAAAATGGTTCCAGAGATTGAGGATTTTAGCTTCTGGATTCAGCAATTTGCACGACTCTTCTTTGAAGCTGAAAGTGGGTTTGCCGTCGGGGCTCTCTCTGGTGTGGGAGTCACAGCTTCCCCTTTCAAAAGCCAACGCTGAGCCATTCTGTTCAGCTTCCAGCTCCTCAACCTTATCCCATGTCTTTCGATGTTCAGGGCGGCGCGGTGGCGCAGTGGTTAGCACAGTAGCTTCACAGCGCCAGGGTCCTGGGTTCGATTCCCGGCTTGGGTCACTGTCTGTGCGGAGTCTGCACGTCCTCCCCGTGTGTGCGTGGGTTTCCTCCGGGCGCTCCGGTTTCCTCCCACAGTCCAAAGATGTACAGGTTAGGTGGATTGGCCGTGATAAATTGCCCTTTTAGTGTCCAAAGGTTGGGTGGGGTTACTGGGTTACGGAGAGAGGGGGAGGTGTGGGCTTAGGTAGGATGCTCTTTCCAAGGGCCAGTGTAAACTCGATGGGCCGAATGGCCTCCTTCTGCACTGTAAATTCTATGATCTACGATCATTATCCAGACTTGCACCTGAAACTGACCCACCACGTTCAAATTCAGGAGCATTTTCAACTGCAATTTCTTCTACATGAGCCCATCATTCGTAGCTGCCTCCTTTTGGGCAAGCAGCTCATTTCTCAGACAGGTATAGTCCTCTGGAGCTGCTTTGAGAACGTCACGTTCTGCTAAGGCGGCTTGACAATCCTCTTCATTTACTTCACAAATTCTATTGGTCGCTTCTCGTTTCCTATTATCCCACTGAGCTCAAACGTGCGACGATGCAGCTTTACAAACAGCTGCTGCTGATTTCGGAGGTTCTAATTTGCATTCAAAAACCAGTCATTTTGTTCCGCGGCTTTTCTACTGGACCCAGCTGCCTCAATGTTTTACAAAGCATGGTTCCTTCATTTCTCCATCATTCCTTTTGATTATTGTTGCCATCTGCCTTGTCACATCCTTGTCATGTTTTTTCTAAGTTGTTTTTCGGCTTCTCTGTTATTTTTTCTTGAGGTTCCAATACTTCTGGCACAATCAATCTTAGCAGCAGACTTCCGAGTGATGAGTTCCTTCATGTCGGCCAGTTTTGAGTAAAGCCTTCGTTTTAGCAGCCTCAGGAAGCTTCCCCACCGGAGGTGCCAATACCTTATCCCCAGCCAAGTCGTTTCCTTGCAAAGGAAAACAAATCCACATCTTCAACAGGAAAGCTCGGAATGATGACAACAGTGGCATGATCAATGACTAAGTCACGTCTCAAATCAGCCCGATGCAAGGGAATGGGCAAGCAATTTCCATCAATACCCTGGACCGCCTGGAAAGAAATTCATGTCAATTGCCAACATCAGTGACTGCGTCACCCCCTTGTTAAGTACGACTAGGGCGAAACTGAACCCGGGCCCTCGGGAGGCCATATTCGGGGTGTCGGACCAGCCGGGGTTGGAAAGGGGCGCGGAGGCAGATGTTGTAGCCTTCGCCTCGTTGATCGCCCGAAGGCTAGGGTGGAGATCGACCTCTCCACCCTGTGCCCTGGCGTGGCGGGGGGGGGGCGGGGGGACCTGCTGGAATTCTTGACGCTTGAAAAGGTCAAATTTGAACTGAGGGGAAGGGTGGAGGGGTTCTACAATTCATGGGCGTTATTCATTATGCACTTTCGAGAATTGGATCACATCGAACATTAGCGGGGTGGGGGCTGGGAGGGTTGGGGGGAGGGGGGACTGTATGTGTTAATAGTGACTATGGGTGATTCCGGATTCCTTTTTGTCATTTGTTTATGTTAACATGCGGGCTAAGTTTGGGGTTTAGTGGGAGGATAGGATCGTTGTTATTGATATGGCGATTGACATTGCATTCGTTACTGATTATTGTTTATTATTGGGTGTAAATTTGGGAGAAAATGTGAAAAAGGAGAATGAAAATATTTTTTTGAAAAAAGTATGACTAGGACGGCACGGTGGCTCAGTGGTTAGCACTACTGCCTGTGGTTAGCACTACTGCCTCACAGAGCTGAGGGAAAAAGAAGAATTGGATACTCTAAATTTATTTTTAATAAATGATTACGCTGCAGAGACAGACGATCTGTATTTTAAATATACTTGTACTTACTAACAGCGGGCGCTATGCCTCCCACAGAGCCAGGGCCCGGAATGTTCCCTGCCACGGCCGCCGCCTGCGCCGCTGCTGCAGCCTGTGCCGTCGCTGCCTGTTGCTGCATCTGTCGGTGACACTGACGCAAATCAAAGACCTGCAGAGAAAAAAGGTCACTGAAAAGTAACAAACCATTTCAAACAGTAAATATACTGCTCTGCACCTTGAAATGAGAGAAAGACTTTCATCTCTATCCTGCCTTTCATAACCTCAGGGTGTTCCAGAGCACTTTGCAGCCAGCAGGGTATTTTAGACGCGTCATCAGTGCTGAAATGGAGGAAACGCAGCAGCCAATAGGCGAACACCAAACTTCCACAAACAGCAATGATGACCAGTTAATCTGCTTTAGTGATGTTAATTAACCGATAAATATTGGCCAGGTCACCAGGACAGTTGGGACGGCACGGTGGCGCAGTGGTTAGCACTGCTGCCTCAGGGCGCCGAGGACCCGGGCTGCACGGTGGCGCAGTGGTTAGCACTGCTGCCTCAGGGCGCCGAGGACCCGGGCTGCACGGTGGCGCAGTGGGTTAGCGCTGCTGCCTCACGGCGCCGAGGTCCCGGGTTCGATCCCGGCTCTGGGTCATTGTCCGTCTGGAGTTTGCACATTCTCCCCGTGTCTGTGTGGGTTTCGCCCCCACAACCCAAAGATGTGCAGGGTAGGTGGATTGGCCACGCTAAATTGCCCCTTCCTTGGAAAAAAAAAGAATTGGGTACACTAAATTTTAAATAGAAAAAAAAAATCAGGACACGGGGATAGTTCAATTGTTCTTCGCAGTAGTGCAATGGGATATTTTAGGTTCACCCGAGACAGCAAACAGGGCCTCACTTTAAGATCTCAACCTGAAAGGTGGCATGTCTGACAGTGCAACATTCCCTCAGTACGGCACTAGAATGTCTGCCTCTATTTTTTTATTCTTTCAAGGGATGTGTGTGGTGCCGGCAAGGCAAGCATTTGTTTCCCATCACTATTTACCGTTGTGTAGGTGATGATGAACTGCCTTCTTGAACCACTGCGGTCCATTTAGTCTACGTATAACCCTTACCCCTCGCCTGAGGTACGGTGATCGTCAGGTTCAATCACCACCAGCCAGCTCTCCCCCTCAAAGGGAAAAGCAGCCTACGTCCATCTGACACTATGGCCGGTTTACCTTTACCCATGTGTTATGGGCGAGGCGTTTCAGAACCCCAAAATGTACCATGGAGTTCAACCAACCTCTCCCTTTAATGGATTTGTTGCTTTTCCGAGCACACGGCTTGTTCTCTAGGTGTGGGATTACAATTATGGACACGTGGGTTTTCTTAAACACAAAACACTGTTTATTCCATGAACTCAACTTAACATTTTAAATACACATTGGATCTCTTAACACCCCTTACTTCAAAGATAACTCAGAAAATATTGCAACAGTAAATACTTCCTTAAATTGTTCCTTCAAACTTCCAAGAGACTTAACACCTTTAAACAGTATCACATCAGGTTAAAGGATATATATATATTTTGTAGAATGCAGAGATATATTAGCTTGGTTGATTTCAGCTCCAGTACCTTGCTTTTCTTAATGCAGCTCTCTGGAAACCCACAGACACACGCAAACTGCTTTCTCAAACTGGCTTTCTACTTTTTAGCTGCTCTCAGCAAAACCAGCCAGGTTCTTTTCAAAACTGAAACTAAAAACCTGCAAAACACAGACTGCAAAATGGCTGAACTGCTGAGCTCCACCCACTCTATGACATCACTGTTTTCTTAAAGGTACATTGCTTAAACATCTAGTTCTTAAAGGCACTCTTGCATGACACCTTCCCCCCCCCCCCAAGAAAAAAAAACCCATCAACTTCAAGATGGTTTCATTTTTGCACCATCCACTAAGAAATGTACACAGTAAATATACATTTTCGTTTTAAAAAAAACCAACGCATGCAAACAGGTATAATAATATATTTATTTTCTTTGTTCTTCTTCCTCCAACCGAAATCCTTCTCGATTGACAGTCTCTTTGAACAAAGTCTCTGCACGATCCATCCATTCCTCTACTCCTCGGCATTTCTCTTTAGAATCAGATACTTTAGTTCAATCTGACCACAGAGTCACTTGCAATTCTCCAATACAGGAGCATTGGTGATCACAGCTTTCAGGCAGTTAAATGCCTGTTGAAAGTCCGCTGTCCCTTGAAACTTTTGACGTTTCTTTAGCAAGTCCATCAGTGGAGTAATCACGCCACAAAACCTTTGCACAACTGTTCGATCAAATTCATTCATGCTAGGAGATCGCATTATTTCCCTTTGTCGTGAGGATAACGGAAACTCCGCAAGGAAAGTGATTCGGGCTTCTCCAAATTCACTTTTGGCTGGGTTTATCACCAAACCCGCCTCCTGAAGTCGATCGAAGAACTCCATACAATGTTTTAAATGTTCTTTCCATGTCTGGAAGTTGAAAATAAAAGCAGATTGTCCCACTTTCTCCATGCAATCCTTCAATGGTGGGACAGGATAAGAGTCCGTTCTTGTAACTGCATTCTCCTTTCTATAGTCCACACACAACCGTTGGGTACCGTCTGGTTTAGGTACCATCACTATGGGTGAGCTCCATTGGCTGCAACCCACTTCATTTATGCCATTCTTCAGCATACTCTCAATCTCTCAGTTAACCTGTGCCAATTTTAAAGGATTAAGTCTATATGGATGTTGTTTGATTGGAACAGCATTTCCCACATCTACATCAGATATAGCCATTTTAGTACTTCCCAATTTATCTCTACAAAGTTGCCCCTGTGATATCAATAACTCTTTCAGGTCAGTTCGTTTTTCCTCTGGAAGATAACTTAACAATTCACCCAATTTTTAAGAACATCCTCATTTTCCAATTTAATTTGAGGTATGTCAAATTCACAGTCATCTGGATTTGGTTCATTACTTTGAGTTAGAATCATTAAAACCTCCTTTTTCTCTCCTTCCCTTTCAAAGTACCTTTTAAGCATATTCACATGACACACTCGGTGAGTCTTCCTTCTGTCTGGTGTTTTTAACCACATAATTCGCCTCACAATTTCCTTTCAATCTGATACGGTCCACAAAACCTAGCTTTTAAAGGCTCCCCTACCACTGGTAATAACACTAAAACTTTATCCCCATTGGCAAAACTACGAACTTTGGATTTCTTGTCCGCTACCCGTTTCATCACATTTTGTGCAACTTTCAAATGTTGTCTAGCCAATTCACCTGCTCTATTTAATCGTTCCCTAAAATTTGACACGTAATCTAATCATGCAATTTCCGATTTCTCACCCACCAATTTCTCCTTAATCAATTTAAGTGGTCCTCTTACCTCATGACCAAAAATTAGTTCAAAAGGACTAAATTTGGTAGACTCATTAGATGCATCCCTAATTGCAAACAATACGAATGGGATTCCTTTATCCCAATTTTCTGGATAATCTTGACAATACGCCCTCAACATGGTCTTTAATGTCTGATGCCACCTTTCTAACGCTCCCTGAGATTCTGGATGGTATGCAGTTGATTTAAATTGTTTTATTCCTAAGCTATCCATAACTTCTTTGAATAACTTTGAAGTAAAATTCGTTCCCTGATCCGATTGAATTTCTGTGGGTAGTCCATATCTAGTAAAGAATTTAAGTAACTCCTCCACAATCCTTTTAGCTGTAATATTACGTACTGGAAAGGCCTCTGGAAACCTAGTAGACACATCCAGTCAAAAGATATTGATTCCCACTTTTTGTTTTAGGAATCGGTCCTACACAATCGATTAGGACCCTTGTAAAAGGTTCCTCAAATGCTGGAATGGGTATTAAGGGCGCTGGTTTTATCACTGCTTGAGGTTTCCCTATCACTTGACATGTGTTACATGATTGACAAAATTTAACTCCATCTTTATGTAGTCCAAGCCAATAAAAATGTTTCTGGATTTTAGCCTGAGTTTTCCTCATTCCCAAATGACCTCCCACTGGTATCTCATGTGCAACTCGCAACACCTCCTTTCTATACCCTACCGGCAATACTACTTGATGAACTTCTGCCCACTTTTCATCCGCCTGCATATGTACAGGTCTCCATTTTCTCATCAAGACATCATTTTTACGGTAATAACACTCTGGTATACTCTCAGATTCCTCTTCCGTATATGCTTTCTGATATATCTGTTTTATTTCTACATCTTTCTGTTGTAACTCCGCCAATTTTCCTGAACTAAAAATATCCGCCTCATCCTCCACCTGTTCTTGTTCTTTTTCAACCATCTGATCAAAAATAGTTTCTGATATTTGCATTTCAACTTCATCTTCACTCCTCGATTTCTCCTCGTCTTAACCTGTGACTTTGCGACCTTGTTACTACACAATCCGGATAAATCCCAGGATATTCGTCCTTCAACTGTCTGATTTTCCACTGGCTTATCAACCACAGTAGGCATCACTCCCACCTGCGATCCAGCTGTATCATTACCCAATATAAACTGTATTCCTGGACAAGATAGTTTATCTATTACTCCTACTACCACTTCACCACTCTTCACTGGACTTTCCAACCTTACCTTATATAATGGAACGCTACTCCTCTCACCCTGAATTCCACATATCACCACCTTTTCTGGCAACATTCTTCCTAAACTACATAATTCCTCATCTCTTACCATTAAAGATTGACTAGCCCCTGTATCTCTTAAAATTGTGACTTCTTTACCTGCTCCTCCTGATACACATGAGTAAATTTTACCCACACAAGTAAATTCTTTAAAGACATCTGCACCTTCTTAACAATTACTTCTTGAACAGGCTGTACAATCGTTTGCACCTCCTTCGCTTCCCTTGACTACTCTAACAAACCCCACTGTCTTATCCTGTTTTACCACATCAGTCTTCCCAGTGCTATTATTCAACCACCAACACTGTGACTTTACATGGCCTAGTTTATTACAGTGAAAACATCTCAAACTTTTCATTTCTTTTCCACCCTCCTGGATTTATTTTTTAATCTGAGGTACACTCTCTTTATTGTCTCCCATCAGATCACCTTTACCTTTACCACTTGAGTATTTCTCATGTCCCCAGTTTCTATCCCTCACCGGCTGAAACTGATGTCGGAAACCAATCTTTGATTTATGAACTAATTCATAATCATCTGACATTTCCGCTGCTAATCTCGCAGTTTTAACCCTCTGTTCTTCCACATGAGTTCTCACTACATCAGGAATTGAATTTTTAAACTCCTCCAAAATTATAATTTCTCTGAGAGCTTCATACGTTTGGTCTATTTTCAAAGTCCTTATCCACCTATCAAAATTACTCTGTTTGAGCCTTTCAAACTCCATGTATGTTTGACCAAATTCTTTCCTTAAATTTCTAAACCTTTGTCTGTAAGCTTCAGGCACTAGCTCATATGCACTTAAGATGGATTTCTTCACCTCCTCATACGTTCCAGATACCTCCTCCGGTAGTGATGCAAACACTTCACTAGCTCTACCTACCAGCTTTGTTTGAATCAGTAACACCCGCATGTCCTGTGGCCATTTCATTTGTTTAGCTACCTTCTCAAATGAAATGCAAAAGGTTCCTCTTCCTTCTCGTCAAACCTCGGCAATGCTTGGACATATTTAAATAGATCCTCACCACGTCTTCGACTATGACGCGCTTTCTCACTATCCTCATCACTATCATCCAACTGTACGTTTCCCTTTACGTCTGCCAATTTTAACTGATTGTCATGTTTCATGGCCATTTTCTGAAGTTGAATCTCCCTCTCTTTATCTTTTTCCCTGATCTGTATCTCCCTTTCTTTTTCTTTTTGTTCTGCTAGGGCTATTCTTGCTTTTCTCCTTTCTTCTCTCTCCTTTTCTTTTTCCTGTCTCGCTCTTTCTTTTCCTCTCTCTCTCTCGTATTCCAGCCGCTTTAATTCTTTCTGATGTTCCATTTGTTTAATTTGCAACTGAATTTTTGCCATTTCCAATGAGTCAAACTCTATCTCAGGCAACTTTAAATGCTTAACCACCGCCATAATTACCTCATCTTTTCGCATTTTGTCAGGTAAGGTTAACTGCAATGTTTTTGCCAAATCTAACAGTCTGCTTTTTGTTTCTGTCCGTAAGGTACTACGTGTAACATTCTCCACCCCCAAAAACCTCTGAGCCTCTGAAAGAGCCATTGTTCACAACACTCTCCCCTCTTAAACTAAAATACCACACCGGAAAAGCAACAATCCTTCACTGTCTTTAAGTTCACAAAAGCTAATCCAATAGATAGACTTTTATCCCGGACGAGCCCCCAATTGTTATAGGCGAGGCTTTTCAGAACCCCAAAATGTATCATGGAGTTCAAGCAACCTCTCCCTTTAATGGATTTGTTGCTTTTCCGAGCACACGGCTTTTTCCCTAGGTGTGGGATTACAATTATGGACACGTGGGTTTTTAAACACAAAACACTGTTTATTCCATGAACTCAACTTACATCTTAAATAAACATTAGATCTCTTAACACCCCTTATTTCAAAGATAACTCAGAAAATATTGCAACAGTAAACACTTGCTTAAAATGTTCCTTCAAACTTCCAAGAGACTTAACACCTTTAAACAGTATCACATTAGGTTAAAGGATATACATATATTTTGTAGAATGGCAGAGATATATTACCTTGGTTGATTTCAGCTCCAGCACCTTGCTTTTCTTCATGCAGCTCTCTGGAAACCCACAGACACACGCAAACTGCTTTCTCAAACTGGCTTTCTACTTTTAAACTGCTCTCGGCAAAACCAGCCAGGTTCTTTTTTTAGCTGCTCTCAGCAAAACCAGCCAGGTTCTTTTCAAAACTGAAACTAAAAGCCTGCAAAGACACAGACTGCAAAATGGCTGAAATGCTGAGCTCCACCCACTCTGTGACATCACTGTTTTCTTAAAGGTACATTGCTTAAACATCCAGTTCTTAAAGGCACTCTTGCATGACACATGTGATAAAATGGCCAACGCCCTGAATCTTAGGCCCAACACAGAATTGGACACTTTAAATTAAACAGTCACCACCACAGACAGGCCTAAAGAGCCAAGTTTGAATACACTGGTCTGTGACAGGCAAGCCAGGGCAAGTCTTTACAGACAACACCCATAATTCTGCTTTGGTGTTCCAGGCTTTTGACCCAGCGACAGTGAGGGAATGACGATATAGTTCCAAATAAGGATGGTATGCAGCTTGAAGGGGAATCTTCAACAAGTGGTATTATCACGTCTCTGCTGCCCATGTCCTAGGTGTGGACATGCCGCCGTTGGCCGGGGTGAGCACAGTAAGAAGTCTTACAACACCAGGTTAAAGTCCAACCGGTTTGTTTCGAATCACTAGCTTTCGGAGCACTGCTCCTCCCTCAGGTGAATGAAGAGGTGGGTTCCAGAAACATATATATAGACAAAGTCAAGGATGCAAGACGATACATTGAATTCGAGTCTTTGCAGGTAATTAAGTCTTTACAGGTCCAGACGGAGCAACTGGAGAGAGGGATAATCACAGGTTAAAGAGGTGTGAATTGTACCAAGCCAGGACAGTTGGTAGGATTTCGCAGGCCAGATGGTGGGGGGTGAATGTAATGCGACATGAATCCCAGGTCCCGGTTGAGGCCGTACTCGTGTGCGCGGAACGTGGCTATAAGTTTCTGCTCGGCGATTCTGCTGACAACGGATGAACGGACATCGCGCGACAATCACCAGGCAGGAATGTTCCCTTCCAGTCGGGGAACACTTCAGCAGTCAAGGGCATTCAGCCTCTGATCTTCGGGTAGCATTCTCCAAGGCGGCCTTCAGGACCCGCGACAACGCAGAATCGCCGAGCAGCAACTTGTAGCTAAGTTCCACATGTGGGTACAGCCTCAACCGGGACCTTGGATTCATGTCGCATTACATTCACCCCCACCACCTGGCCTGCAAAATCCTACCAACTGTCCTGGTTTGAGACAATTCACACCTCTTTTTTTTTTAATATAAAATATTTTATTGAACATTTTTGGTCAACCAACACAGTACATTGTGCATCCTTTACACAATATTATAACAACACAAATAACAATGACCTATTTTATAAACAGAAAATGAATAAATAATAAATAACAAAAATGAAAACTAACCCTAATTGGCAACTGCCTTGTCACAAGTAACACTCTCCAAAAATATAATTTAACAGTCCGATATATAATTATCTGTAGCAACGACCTATACATATTATACAGTATATATTAACAACCCTGAGAGTCCTTCTGGTTCCTCCTCTCTCCACCCTCCCCCCCCCCCCCCCCCCCTCCGATCCTGGGCTGCTGCTGCTGCCTTCTTTTTTCCATTCCATCTATCTTTCTGCGAGGTATTCGACGAACGGTTGCCACCGCCTGGTGAACCCTTGAGCCGACCCCCTTAGAACGAACTTAATCCGCTCTGGCTTTATAAACCCTGCCATGTCATTTATCCAGGTCTCCACCCCCGGGGGCTTGGCTTCTTTCCACATTAACAATATCCTGCGCCGGGCTACTAGGGACGCAAAGGCCAAAACATCGGCCTCTCTCGCCTCCTGCACTCCCGGCTCTTGTGCAACCCCAAATATAGCCAACCCCCAGCTTGGTTCGACCCGGACCCCCACTACTTTTGAAAGCACCTTTGTCACCCCCATCCAAAACCCCTGCAGTGCCGGGCATGACCAAAACATATGGGTATGATTCGCTGGGCTTCTCGAGCACCTCGCACACCTATCCTCCACCCGAAAAAATTTGCAGAGCCGTGCTCCAGTCATATGCGCCCTGTGTAATACCTTAAACTGAATCAGGCTTAGCCTGGCACACGAGGACGAGTTTACCCTGCTTAGGGCATCTGCCCACAGCCCCTCCTCGATCTCCTCCCCCAGCTCTTCTTCCCATTTCCCTTTCAGCTCATCTACCATAATCTCCCCCTCGTCCCTCATTTCCCTATATATATCTGACACCTTACCATCCCCCACCCATGTCTTTGAGATCACTCTGTCCTGCACCTCTTGTGTCGGGAGCTGCGGGAATTCCCTCACCTGTTGCCTCGCAAAAGCCCTCAGTTGCATATACCTGAATGCATTCCCTTGGGGCAACCCATATTTCTCGGTCAGCGCTCCCAGACTCGCGAACTTCCCATCCACAAACAGATCTTTCAGTTGCGTTATTCCTGCTCTTTGCCACATTCCATATCCCCCATCCATTCCCCCCGGGGCAAACCTATGGTTGTTTCTTATCGGGGACCCCCCCCAAGGCTCCAGTCTTTCCCCTATGCCGTCTCCACTGTCCCCAAATCTTCAGTGTAGCCACCACCACCGGGCTTGTGGTGTAGTTCCTCGGTGAGAACGGCAATGGGGCTGTCACCATAGCCTGTAGGCTAGTCCCCCTACAGGACGCCCTCTCTAATCTCTTCCACGCCGCTCCCTCCTCCTCTCCCATCCACTTACTCACCATTGAAATATTAGCGGCCCAATAATACTCACTTAGGCTCGGTAGTGCCAGCCCCCCCTATCCCTGCTACGCTGTAAGAATCCCTTCCTCACTCTCGGGGTCTTCCCGGCCCACACAAAACCCATAATGCTCTTTTCAATCCTTTTAAAAAAAGCCTTCGTGATCACCACCGGGAGGCACTGAAACACAAAGAGGAATCTCGGGAGGACCACCATCTTAACCGCCTGCACCCTCCCTGCCAATGACAGGGATACCATATCCCATCTCTTGAAATCCTCCTCCATTTGTTCCACCAACCGCGTTAAATTTAACCGATGCAATGTGCCCCAATTCTTGGCTATCTGGATCCCCAGGTAACGAAAGTCCCTTGTTACCTTCCTCAACGGTAGGTCCTCTATTTCTCTACTCTGCTCCCCTGGATGCACCACAAACAACTCACTTTTCCCCATGTTCAATTTATACCCTGAAAAATCCCCAAACTCCCCAAGTATCCGCATTATTTCTGGCATCCCCTCCGCCGGGTCTGCCACGTATAGTAGCAAATCGTCCGCATACAAAGATACCTGGTGTTCTTCTCCTCCTCCAAGTACTCCCCTCCACTTCTTGGAACCCCTCAACGCTATCGCCAGGGGCTCAATCGCCAGTGCAAACAATAATGGGGACAGAGGGCATCCCTGCCTTGTCCCTCTATGGAGCCGAAAATATGCAGATCCCCGTCCATTCGTGACCACGCTCGCCATCGGGTCCCTATACAACAGCTGCACCCATCTAACATACCCCTCTCCAAAACCAAATCTCCTCAACACCTCCCACAAATAATCCCACTCCACTCTATCAAATGCTTTCTCGGCATCCATCGCCACTACTATCTCCGTTTCCCCCTCTGGTGGGGGCATCATCATTACCCCTAACAGCCTCCGTATATTCGTGTTCAGCTGTCTCCCCTTCACAAACCCAGTTTGGTCCTCGTGGACCACCCCCGGGACACATTCCTCTATTCTCATTGCCATTACCTTGGCCAGAATCTTGGCATCTACATTTAGGAGGGAAATAGGTCTATAGGACCCGCATTGTAGCGGGTCCTTTTCCTTCTTTAAGAGAAGCGATATCGTTGCTTCAGACATAGTCGGGGGCAGTTGTCCCCTTTCCTTTGCCTCATTAAAGGTCCTCGTCAATACCGGGGCGAGCAAGCCCACATATTTTCTATAGAATTCGACTGGGAATCCATCCGGTCCCGTGGCCTTTCCCGCCTGCATGCTCCTAATTCCTTTCACCACTTCTTCTACCTCGATCTGTGCTCCCAGTCCCACCCTTTCCTGCTCTTCCACCTTGGGAAATTCCAGCCGATCCAAAAAGCCCATCATTCTCTCCCTCCCATCCGGGGGTTGAGCTTCATATAATTTTTTATAAAATGTCTTGAACACTCCATTCACTCTCTCCGCTCCATCTCTCCTTCCTCATCCCTCACTCCCCCTATTTCCCTCGCTGCTCGCCTTTTCCTCAATTGGTGTGCCAGCAACCTGCTCGCCTTCTCCCCATATTCGTACTGTACACCCTGTGCCTTTCTCCATTGTGCCTCTGCAGTGCCCGTAGTTAGCAAGTCAAATTCTACATGTAGCCTTTGCCTTTCCCTGTACAGTCCCTCCTCCGGTGCTTCCGCATATTGTCTGTCCACCCTCAAAGGTTCTTGCAGCAACTGCTCCCGTTCCTTACTCTCCTGCTTCCCTTTATGTGCCCTTATTGATATCAGCTCCCCTCTAACCACCGCCTTCAGCGCCTCCCAGACCACTCCCACCTGGACCTCCCCATTATCATTGAGTTCCAAGTACTTTTCAATGCACCCCCTCACCCTTAGACACACCCCCTCATCTGCCATTAGTCCCATGTCCATTCTCCAGGGTGGGCGCCCTCCTGTTTCCTCCCCTATCTCCAAGTCTACCCAGTGTGGAGCGTGATCCGAAATGGCTATAGCCGTATACTCCGTTCCCCTCACCTTCGGGATCAACGCCCTTCCCAGCACAAAAAAGTCTATTCGCGAATAGACTTTATGGACATAGGAGAAAAACGAGAACTCCTTACTCCTAGGTCTGCTAAATTTCCACGGGTCTACACCTCCCACCTGCTCCATAAAATCTTTAAGTACCTTGGCTGCTGCCGGCCTCCTTCCAGTCCTGGACTTCGACCTATCCAGCCCTGGTTCCAACACCGTATTAAAATCTCCCCCCATTATCAGCTTTCCCATCTCTAGATCCGGTATGCGTCCTAGCATCCGCCTCATAAAATTGGCATCATCCCAGTTTGGGGCATATACGTTTACCAAAACCACCGTCTCCCCCTGTAGTTTGCCACTCACCATCACGTATCTGCCCCCGTTATCCGCCACTATAGTCTTTGCCTCGAACATTACCCGCTTCCCCACTAATATAGCCACCCCCCTGTTTTTCGCATCTAGCCCCGAATGGAACACCTGCCCCACCCATCCTTTGCGTAGCCTAACCTGGTCTATCAGTTTCAGGTGCGTTTCCTGTAACATAACCACATCTGCCTTAAGTTTCTTAAGGTGTGTGAGTACCCGTGCCCTCTTTATCGGCCCGTTCAGCCCTCTCACGTTCCATGTGATCAGCCGGGTTGGGGGGCTTCCCCCTTGTCGATTAGCCATCCCCTTTTTCCAGCTCCTCACCCGGTTCCCACGCAGCTGTATCTCCCCCAGGCGGTGCCCCCCCGCCCATCCCCTCCCATACCAGCTCCCCCCTCTCCCCAGCAGCAGCAACCCAGTAATTCCCCACTCCCCCCCCCCCCCGCTAGATCCCCCGCTAGCGTAATTACTCCCCCCATGTTGCTCCCAGAAGTCAGCAAACTCTGGCCGACCTCGGCTTCCCCCCGTGACCTCGGCTCGCACCGTGCGACGCCCCCTCCTTCCTGCTTCTCTATTCCCGCCATGATTATCATAGCGCGGGAACCAAGCCCGCGCTTCTCCCTTGGCCCCGCCCCCAATGGCCAACGCCCCATCTCCTCCACCTCCCCTCCTCCCCCCATCACCACCTGTGGAAGAGAGAAAAGTTACCACATCGCAGGATTAGTACATAAAACTCCTCTTTCCCCCCTTTTTAACCCCCCTCTTCGCCCCCCACATTCGCCCCACCACTTTGTTCAAACGTTCTTTTTAATAACCCGCTCATTCCAGTTTTTCTTCCACAATAAAAGTCCGCGCTTCATCCGCCGTCTCAAAGTAGTGGTGCCTCCCTCGATATGTGACCCACAGTCTTGCCGGTTGCAGCATTCCAAATTTTATCTTCTTTTTATGAAGCACCGCCTTGGCCCGATTAAAGCTCGTCCTCCTTCTCGCCACCTCCGCACTCCAGTCTTGATAAACGCGGATCACCGCGTTCTCCCATTTACTGCTCCGAGTTTTCTTTGCCCATCTAAGGACCATTTCTCTATCCTTAAAACGGAGGAATCTCACCACTATGGCTCTGGGAATTTCTCCTGCTCTCGGTCCTCGCGCCATCACTCGGTATGCTCCCTCCACCTCCAACGGACCCGCCGGGGCCTCCGCTCCCATTAACGAGTGCAGCATCGTGCTCACATATGCCCCGACGTCCGCTCCCTCCGCACCTTCAGGAAGACCAAGAATCCTCAAGTTGTTCCTCCTTGCGTTGTTCTCCAGTGCCTCCAACCTTTCCACACATCTTTTCTGATGTGCCTCATACATCTCCGTCTTCACCACCAGGCCCTGTATGTCGTCCTCATTCTCGGCTGCCTTTGCCTTCACGACCCGAAGCTCCCGCTCCTGGGTCTTTTGTTCCTCCTTTAGCCCTTCGATCGCCTGTAGTATCGGGGCCAACAGCTCTTTCTTCATTTCCTTTTTGAGCTCTTCCACACAGCATTTCAAGAACTCTTGTTGTTCAGGGCCCCATGTTAAACTGCCACCTTCCGACGCCATCTTGGTTTTTGCTTGCCTTCCTTGCCGCTGTTCTAAAGGATCCACTGCAATCCGGCCACTTTCTCCTCCTTTTTCCATCCGTATCCAGGGGGGATTCCCTTCTGGTTTACCGCACAGTGTTTTTAGCCGTCAAAATTGCCGTTGGGGCTCCTATCAAGAGCCCAAAAGTCCGTTTCACCGTGAGCTGCCGAAACGTGCGACTCAGCTGGTCATCGCCGCACCCGGAAGTCCAATTCACACCTCTTTAACCTGTTATTATCCCTCTCTCCAGTCTCACTGTCTGGACCTGTAAAGACTTAATTATCTGCAAAGACTCACATTCAAAGTATCGTCTTGCATCATTGACTTTGTCTATATAAATGTTTCTGGAACCCACCTCTTCATTCACCTGAGGAAGGAGCTGTGCTCCGAAAGCTAGTGATTCAAAACATACCTGTTGGACTTTAACTTGGTGTTGTAAGACTTCTTACCATCGAAGTTGCTGTTGAATGAGGCTTAGAAAGTTACTGTAGTGGTGTATATGGTTACAGCACAGGAGGAGGCCATTCAGATTGCATTTTTGCCAGCTCCCTGAGAAAGCAAATCATGGGCAGCACGGTGGCAAAGTGGTTAGCACAGCTGCCTCATGGCGCCGGGGTCCCAGGTTCGATCCCGGCTCTGGGTCACTGTCCGTGTGGAGTTTGCACATTCTCCCCGTGTCTGCGTGGGTTTCCTCCGGGTGCTCCGGTTTCCTCCCACAGTCCAAAGACGTGCAGGTTAGGTGGATTGGCCGTGATAAGTTGCCCTTAGTGACCAAAAATGTTAGGAGGGGTTATTGGGTTACAGGGATAGGGTGGAAGGGAGGGCTTAATGTGGGTCGGTGCAGACTCAATGGACCGAATGGCCTCCTTCTGCACTGTACGTTCTATGTTCAATAGAAAATTAATAATTCAGCCTCACCTTGATGTATGCACCAGGATAAATTTTATGTACAGCGTCTCCAGGTGCTCGGCCTGCCTCTCGGTCCAGGTAGTAGCTTTGCACAAACACGGCATGGTCACTCAGGCACCGCATCCAGACATCACCCTCACCCCGACACTCCAGCTGGATGCCCTTGCCAATGTGTAACCTGCAAAACCACAAACTCAGAAGCTGTTCTTTAATTTGCAATTACAGCCTCACAACTGCACTTCTAAACATGGGACATATTAAACAACACTCGGTAAACGTGCCTGTAGCGGGGTAAATACGCGGTTTGTTCACTTGAGAACTGTGTTACAATTCAGCCCAATAGTGAAGTGATTCTACAGATACCCATGTTCTTCGCTCCTACAACCCAGGGGAAAACCAGCAAAAAAAATAACCATGGCATTCTCAATCCAGTTTAGTATGTGCCAGTCGACAGTGCAACACTGCAAAAATACAATACTGAATTCTAAATCTGAATCGAGAGAGGATTCTGTGAGAAATGGGACTGGCTGAGAAATGCTCGAAGAGCACATTCTAAAGAAGGATAAAATGCACGTTGAGTTTTCTCCTTTCTACGGCAAGGTGCCCTGGATGTGTCAGCCAAGGCTACAAGGAATGACACCGAAACTTGGAATCCCCTGCTCTTGGTGGCTTACTATAGCAGTTGGTGGAATATTTACCCACGGAGATTGAGGAATCCAAGAAACCATAGAACAGTCCAGCACAGTACAGGCCCTTCGGCCCACCATGTTGTGCCGACCATTTATCCTAATCTGAGATCAACCTAATCTACACCCCTTCAATTTACTGCTGTCCATGTGCCTGTCCCAGAGTCGCTTAAATGTCCCGAATGACTCTGACTCCACCACCTCTGCTGGCAGTGCGTTCCACACACCCACCACTCTCTGTGTAAAGAACCTCTGACATCTCCCCTATACCTTCCTCCAATCACCTTAAAATTATGTCCCCTCGTGACAGCCATTTCCACCCTGGGGAAAAGTCTCTGGCTATCCACTCTATCCATGCCTCTCATCACCTTGTACACCTCTATCAAGTCACCTCTCTGTCCTCTTCGCTCCAGTGAGAAAAGCCCTAGCTCCCTCAACCTTTCTTCATAAGACATGCCCTCCAGTCCAGGCAGCATCTTGGTAAATCTCCTCTGTACCCTCTCCAAAGCATCCACATCCTTCCTATAATGAGGCGACCAGAACTGGACACAATATTCCAAGTGTGGTCTAACCAGGGTTTTATAAAGCTGCAGCAAAACCTCGCGGCTCTTAAACTCAATCCCCCTGTTAATGAAAGCCAACACACCATACGCCTTCTTAACAACCCTATCAACCTGGGTGGCAACTTTATGGGATCTATGCACGTGGACCCCAAGATCCCTCTGTTCCTCCACACTTCCAAGAATCCTGCCTTTAACCCTGTATTCAGCATTCAAATTCGACCTTCCAAAATGAATCACTTCACATTTATCAAGGTTGAACTCCATCTGCCACTTCTCAGCCCAGCTCTGCATCCTGTCAATGTCCTGTTGTAACCTGCAACAACCCTCAACACGATCTACAATTCCACCAACCTTCGTGTCATCGGCAAACTTACTAACCCACCCTTCCACTTCCTCATCCAAGTCATTTATAAAAACCACAAGGAGCAGAGGTCCCAGAACAGATCCCTGCGGGACACCACTGGTCACCGACCTCCAGGCGGAATACTTTCCATCCACCGCCACTCGCCGTCTTCTTTCGGCCAGCCAATTCTGATTCCAGACAGCCACATTTCCCTGTATCCCATGCCCCCTAACTTTCTTATTGAGCGTACCATGAGGAACCTTATCAAATGCCTTACTGAAATCCATACACACCACATCCACTGCCCGACCTTCATCAATGTGTCTCGTCACATCCTCAAAGAATTCAATGAGGCTTGTGAGGCATGACCTGCCCCTCACAAAGCCATGCTGACTATCTTTAATCAAACTATGTTTTTCTAAATAATCATAAATCCTATCTCTCAGAATCCTTTCCAATATTTTGCTCACCACAGACCTAAGACTGATGGGTCTGTAATTCCCAGGGATTTCCCTCTTCCTTTTCTTGAACAGGGGAACAAAATTTGCCTCCCTCCAATCATCCGGTACTACTCCAGAGGAGAGTGAGGACGCAAAGATCATCGCCAACGGCGCAGCAATCTCCTCCCTCGCTTTCCGTAGTAGCCTTGGGAATATCCCGTCAGGCCCAGGGGACTTATCTATCCTGACGCTTTTCAAAATTTCCAGAAAATGTACTAAACCAGAAATAGTACATTCATAGTTGGCACAGGCTTAGATCGCAGAGTTCTGGTCCAATTCTTAAGAGGGCAAACTTAAAAATTTGGGCAAAGGTCGTTTGACGTTGATTTGGACGTCTGGTCCAAAGAGAAACATGCAGCAGGCTGGGAATAGATCTTCCATCACCTGTGAGAGTCTAAATGTCCTTTAGACAGCGATAGCACCAGTCAGCCATACAGTCCTTTACACTAGCTTTTACAACATTGTCCTTTACACTAACCTGGCCTTCTCACTTGCGTCAGTGCGATGTACATTTGAAAGCTGGCCAAGGCAGAAGCGATCTCCTCCTGAAGGATCTACGTATCCATCAACGGTCACTATTGGACAGCTAGAGGGAACTTTAAACATCTCTCCCACCTGCACATCCATCTCAAAGTACGTGATCGAACACCAGAACTCGGGGCCTATGGAAGAGCAAACATGAGGGGGAATGGACAGACAGACAAGGAGCAAACTAATGGGGGGGAGCAATTGGAATAGAGTTGACACTTGCACAAACACTGAAATATCTGCTACACGCCAAGTGCTGCGCATCATATTGTATAACCATGGGCAATGTTGCAAAATAGATTCACAAAGTATTTTAATATAAATTTACAGTACCCAATTATTGTTTTCTAATGAAGGGGCAATTTAGCGTGGCCAATCCACCTGCCCTGCACATCTTTTTGGGTTGTGGGGGTGAGGCCCACGCAGACACTGGGAGAATGTGCAAACACCGCACGGACAGTGACCCAGAGCCGGGATCGAACCTGGGACCTTGCCGCCGTGAGGTAGCAGCGCTAACCACTGTGCTACCGTGCTGCCCCGATTCACAAAGATGGTACCAGAACTAAATGAATATCCTGAACAGGAAAGTTTGAAGCAGGTGCAAACATTTCTCTAGAATAGAGGCCTTCAAGACACTGGACAGACGTGATCATAGAATAATTTACATTCGGCCCATCGGGTCTGTACCGGCCCCTGGAAAGAGCACCCTACTTAAACCCACACTTCCACCCTATCCCCGTAACCCAACCCAACCGTTTTTGGACACCAAGGACAATTTATCACGGCCAATCCACCCAAGCTGCACATCTTTGGACTGTGGGAGGAAACCGGAGCACCCGGAGGAAACCCACGCAGACACGGGGAGGACGTGCAGACTCCGCACAGACAGTGACCCAAGCTGGAATCGAACCTGGGACCCTGGCGCTGTGAGTCAGTAGTGCGAACCACCGTGCTGGGTGGACGTTGAGAAAATATTTCCACCTTTACGGGGAGACCAGAACTATGGACGCAGCAGACCAGCTGCGGGACACCGCCAAACAGATGAGACAACAATACTATGCCACCTATATGCACACCAAGAACAGGAAGCTTGAGAAACTCGGCATCACCACCGGCAGCAACCAAGCCACCCCCGGTACCACAGTAGAAAACAATACAGGGAAATCTATTGTCAACATGCTGGACTACACCCTTCAACCAGACGGAATCGAAGTCCTCAGCAGAGGGCTCAATTTCTGCACCACCATCAAAATGGACCCCATCAGTCTCGCGGCAGACACAGAGGAATTCATCAGGCGAATGAGGCTCCGGGAATTCTTCCACAGACCCCAAGAGGCCAACAGCGAACCCAAGCAGACTATCAATGAACCGGAACAGCAGACCGAGAGATCTGCAGTGCGGCAACCGAAGAGGAATGAGTCGAATTGGACCCCTCCGGAAGGCCGCTGCCTTAGACTCGACATGTATGCTCAAGCCGTCAGGAGTCGTGTCGATGCCAGATTCATCAGTCGCATTCACAAGACAGTCCCGAACGTCACCCAAGCACAACGCAACGCCATCCACGCTCTCAAGGCCAACCGCAACATCGTCATCAAACCAGCAAAGGAGGGACCACCGTCATACTGAACAGAACGGACTACTGCAAAGTATATCGACAACTCAACAACCAGGAACACTACAGACAGTTACCTGCAGATCCGACCAAGGAACACATCCGCCAACTCAACAGACTGATCATACACAGAACATACATAGAATTTACAGTGCAGAAGGAAGCCATTCGGCCCATTGAGTCTGCACCGGCCCTTGGAAAGAGCACCCTACCCAAGGTCCACACCTCCACCCTATCCCCATAACCCAGTAACCCCACCCAACACGAAGGGCAATTTTGGACACCAAGGGCAATTTAGCATGGCCAATCCACCTAACCTGCACATCTTTGGACTGTGGGAGGAAACCGGAGCACCCGGAGGAAACCCACGCACACACGGGGAGGATGTGCAGACTCTGCACAGACAGTGACCCAGCGGGGAATCGAACCTGGGACCCTGGAGCTGTGAAGCAATTGTGCTATTCACAATGCTATCGTGCTGCCCATAATCAAGACCTTGGATCCAGACCTTCAGAGCACCCTACGTGCTCTCATCCCACGTACTCCCCGCATTGGAGATCTCTACTGCCTCCCGAAAATACACAAGGCCAACACACCAGGCCGTCCTATCGTTTCAGGCAATGGGACCCTGTGTGAGAAATTCTCTGGCTACATCGAGGGCATCTTGAAACCCATCATACAAGGTACGCCCAGCTTCTGTCGCGACACGACGGACTTCCTACAGAAACTCAGCACCCATGGACCAGTTGAACCAGGAACATTCCTCGTCACAATGGACGTCTCGGCACTCTACACCAGCATCCCCCATGACGACGGCATTGCTGCAACAGCCTCAGTACTCAACACCGACAACTGCCAATCTCCAGGCGCAATTCTGCAACTCATCCGCTTCATTCTGGATCACAACGTCTTCACCTTCGACAACAAGTTCTTCATCCAGACGCACGGAACAGCCATGGGGACCAAATTCGCACCTCAATATGCCAACATCTTCATGCACAAGTATGAACAAGACCTCCTCACCGCACAGGACCTTCAACCGACGTTATACACCAAATACATCGATGACATTTTTTCCCTTTGGACCCACGGCGAAGAATCACTGAAACGACTACACGATGACATTAATAAGTTCCATCCAACCATCAGACTCACCATGGACTACTCTCCAAAATCAGTTGCATTCTTGGACACACTCGTCTCCATCAAGGACGGTCACCTCAGCACTTCGCTTTACCGCAAACTCACGGATAACCTCATGATGCTCCACTTCTCCAGCTTCCACCCTAAACACGTTAAAGAAGCCATCCCCTATGGACAAGCCCTCCGTATACACAGGATCTGCTCAGACGAGGAGGAGCGTAACAGACATCTACAGACACGGAAAGATGCCCTCGTACGAACGGGATATGGCGCTCGACTCATCGATCGACAGTTCCAACACGCCACAGCGGAGAAACTACGACATCTTCTTCACAGCCTTCAACGCGTCATTGATGACGATGAACATCTTGCCAAGGTCATCCCCACACCCCCACTACTTGCCTTCAAACAACCGCGCAACCTCAAACAGACCATTGCTTGCAGCAAACTATCCAGCCTTCAGAACAGTGACCACGACACCAGACAACCCTGCCATGGCAATCTCTGCAAGACGTGCCAGATCATAGACATGGATACCACTATTACACGCGAGAACACCACCCACCAGGTACGCGGTACATACTCGTGCGACTCGGCCAACGTTGTCTACCTCATACGCTGCAGGAAAGGATGTCCCGAAGCGTGGTACATTGGCGAGACCATGCAGACGCTGCGACAACGAGTGAACGGACATCGCGCGACAATCACCAGGCAGGAATGTTCCCTTCCAGTCGGGGAACACTTCAGCAGTCAAGGACATTCAGCCTCTGATCTTCGGGTAAGCGTTCTCCAAGGCGGCCTTCAGGACGCGCGACAATGCAGAATCGCCGAGCAGAAACTTATAGCCAAGTTCCGCACACATGAGTACGGCCTCAACCGGGACCTTGGATTCATTTTTTTTTTTATAAATGTTTTATTGAAAATTTTTTCCCAAACAACAATTTTTCCCCTCTTACAAAGCAAACGCAACAATAACAATACAGAAATTTTAAACGATACACAAGTAACAAAACCCCTTTATCTTTGACCTAAACTAAACCCCACCCCCCCCCCCCCCGCCCCCCCTCCCCCTGGGTTGTTGCTGCTGCTGGTCATCTGTCTTCCCTCTAACGTTCCCCTAGGTAGTCGAGAAATGGCTGCCATCGCCTGGTGAACCCTTGAGCCGATCCTCTCAGGGCAAACTTTATCTGCTCCAGTTTAATGAACCCCGCCATATCATTTACCCAGGCCTCCAGTCCGGGGGGTTTCGCCTCCTTCCACATGAGTAGGATCCTGCGCCGGGCTACTAGGGACGCAAAGGCCACAACGTCGGCCTCTTTCGCCTCCTGCACTCCCGGCTCTTCCGCAACTCCAAATAGAGCTAACCCCCAGCCTGGTTTGACCCGGGCCTTCACCACCCGCGAAATCACTCCCGTCACTCCCTTCCAATACCCTTCCAGTGCCGGGCATGCCCAAAACATATGTGCGTGGTTTGCCGGGCTCCCGCCACACCTCCCACATTTGTCCTCCACTCCAAAGAACCTGCTCAATCTTGCTCCCGTTATGTGTGCTCTATGTAGCACCTTAAATTGAATCAGGCTAAGCCTGGCGCATGAGGAAGAGGAATTTACCCTGCTTAGGGCATCAGCCCACATACCCTCCCCTAGTTCTTCTTCCCACTTTCCTTTTAGTTCGCCCACCGACTCCTCCCCCTCTTCCCTCATCTCTCGGTAAATCTCTGACACCTTGCCCTCTCCGACCCACACCCCTGAAAGCACCCTGTCCTGTATCCCCTGTGTCGGGAGCAACGGAAATTCCCTCACCTGTTGTCTAGTAAATGCCCTCACCTGCATATATCTCAAGAAATTTCCCCGGGGCAACTTATACTTTTCCTCCAATGCTCCCAAGCTCGCAAAAGTCCCATCTATAAATAAATCTCCCACCCTCCTAATTCCCAACTGGAACCAGCTCTGAAATCCTCCATCCATTCTTCCTGGGGCAAACCTATGGTTGTTCCTGATTGGGGACCCCACCAGGGAATCCCCGCACCCCTCTCTGTCGCCTCCACTGTCCCCAGATATTCAATGTTGCCGCCGCCACCGGGTTCGTGGTAAACTTTTTAGGTGAGATCGGTAGCGGCGCCGTCACCAGCGCCTCTAAACCTGTCCCTTTACAGGACTTTCTCTCCAGTCTTTCCCACGCCGCTCCCTCACCCTCCATCATCCATCTACGTATCATTGCCACATTGGCGGCCCAATAGTAATCGCCCAAGTTCGGTAGTGCCAATCCTCCTCTGTCCCTACTACGCTGAAGGAACCCCCTCCTTACTCTCGGAACTTTCCCTGCCCACACGAAGCTCGTGATGCTCCTGTCTATTTTATTAAAAAAGGTCTTAGTGATTAGTATAGGGAGACATTGAAATACAAATAAGAACCTCGGGAGGACCATCATCTTAATTGCTTGCACCCTGCCCGCCAGCGATAGAGGCTGCATGTCCCACCTCTTGAAGTCCTCCTCCATTTGTTCTACCAACCGTGTCAGATTAAGTCTGTGCAAGGTTCCCCAGCTCCTAGCGATCTGAATCCCCAGGTATCGGAAGTTTCTTTCCACTTTCCTTAGAGGCAAGCCTTCTATCTCTCTACTCTGGTCCCCTGGATGTATCACAAATAATTCACTCTTCCCCATGTTTAGCCTATACCCCGAGAAATCCCCGAACCCCCTCAAAATTCGCATAACCTCTATCATTCCCCCGCTGGGTCCGACACGTATAACAATAGGTCATCCGCATATAACGAGACTCGGTGTTCTTCTCCCCCTCTAATCACCCCTCTCCATTTCCTGGAGTCTCTCAACGCCATGGCCAGAGGTTCAATTGCCAACGCGAACAACAATGGAGACAGCGGGCATCCCTGTCTTGTTCCCCTATATAGTCGGAAATACTCCGATCTATGTCGACCTGTAACTACGCTTGCCGTTGGAGCCCCATAAAGAAGTCTAACCCAGCTAATAAACCCGTTCCCAAACCCAAACCTCCTTAACACTTCCCATAAATACTCCCACTCCACCCTATCAAATGCCTTCTCTGCGTCCATTGCCGCCACTATCTCTGCCTCCCCCTCCACTGGGGGCATCATTATCACCCCTAATAGTCGTCGCACGTTAACATTCAGTTGTCTCCCTTTTACGAACCCTGTCTGGTCTTCGTGCACCACCCCCGGGACACAGTCCTCTATCCTCGATGCCAGTACCTTTGCCAACAATTTGGCGTCCATGTTCAACAATGAAATGGGTCTATAGGACCCGCACTGCAACGGATCTTTATCCCTCTTCAAAATTAACGATATCGTCGCCTCCGACATCGTCGGGGGTAGAGTCCCCCCTTTCCTGGCCTCATTGAACGTCCTCACCATCAACGGGGCCAACAAGTCCACATATTTTCTGTAATACTCCACCGGGAACCCGTCTGGTCCTGGGGCCTTCCCTGCTTCCCAGTCCCTTAATAACCTCGTCCACCCCAATCGGTGCCCCCAGGCCTACCACCCCCCGCTCCTCCACTTTCGGGAACCTCAATTGGTCCAGGAACTGCCGCATCCCCTCCTCTCCCTCTGGGGGTTGAGACCTATACAGTTCCTCATAGAAGGTCTTGAACACCTCATTTATCTTTCCTGCCCTTCGCACCGTGTCTCCCCTTTCGTCTCTAATTCCTCCTATCTCCCTCGCTGCTGCCCTCTTTCGCAATTGATGAGCCAACAGGCGACTCGCCTTTTCCCCATATTCATACCTCCTCCCCTGTGCCTTCCTCCACAGTACCTCCGCCTTTCTGGTGGTCAGAAGGTCAAATTCCGTCTGGAGTCGTCTCCTCTCCCTGTACAATTCCTCCTCCGGGGTCTCTGCAAATTCCCTATCCACCCTTAAAATCTCCCCCAGTAATCTTCCCCTTTCCTTGGCCTCTGTTTTCCTTTTGTGGGCCCCAATGGAGATCAGCTCTCCTCTGACCACCGCTTTTAGTGCTTCCCATACCACTCCCACAGGGACCTCGCCGTCGTCATTGACCTCCAGATATCTCTCAATACACCCCCGCACTCTTGCACACACTCCCTCATCCGCCATCAGTCCCACATCTAATCGCCAGAGTGTTCTCTGCTCCCTTTCCTCTCCTAATGGGACCTTGGATTCATGTTGCATTACATTCACCCCCCACCATCTGGCCTGGGCTTGCGAAATCCTACCAACTGTGTTGGTTTGAGACAATTCACACCTCTTTAACCTGGGGTTACCCTTATCTCTGGATCTGTAAACACTTAATTAACTGCAAACGCTCGCATTCTAAGCATTGTCTTGCATCTTTGAATCTGTCTATGTATATGTTTCTGGAACATACCTCTTCATTCACCTGAGGAAGGAGCAGCGCTCCGAAAGCTGGTGACATCGAAACAAACCTGTTGGACTTTAACCTGGTGTTGTAAGACTTCTTACTGTGCTCACCCCAGTCCAACGCCGGCATCTCCACATTATGAATAATAAATATAAGATAACAAGTACTAAATCTAATATATAATTCCCGAGACACTTTACCCAGAGAGTGGGGAGAATGTGAAATTCTCTACTACATGCAACAGCTGATACAAACGGCATTAACATATTTTACTGCAAAACTTGCTGAATACAGGAGGGAAAGTGAATAGAAAGACAGGTTGGTGGGGTTAGATCAGGAGGGGCTGGGAGAAGGCTCATGCAGAGCCTAAACAAGGTGTTTGGGAAGTTAATTACCTGGATGGTTGGAAATTGGCGGTTGGTAGGATGTTCCATTGTGATGTGAAGCCCCTAGAGACACAAATTTACTGTTAAAAAGCCCAAAATATCAAACATTAAAATACCAAATGCCAATTTTAACAGAGAGTTTTATAGTTTATTCTGAATTTCGCTCGCCATGGGGCTGGTGATAAATTGTTGAGACCCCTGGGCAAGTGCGCCGTCAATTCCAGCTCCACTGACCCAGAGTCACAACACAATTCAATTAACCAGTAATTCTTCGGAAAATTACACTGACCAGGTTTGTAAATTTAAACACAATTACTGTTATTTATAACAAAAACATTAATGAAAAAGGCAGCAAATACAACTGGCTAACTACTACCTAATTCCTAATCTCCCACTTTAACTTACCCTGCGCCCTCTACAGACAGACAGACAGACACAGACACACACACAGAGACACACACACACAGAGACACACACACAGACCGCCCCCCACACACAGACCCCCCCCACACACAGACCCCCCCCACACACACACACACAGACCCACCCCCCCACACACACATAGACAGATCCTCCCACACACACAGACCCCCCTACACACACACACATCCCCTCACACACAGAACCCCACCCACACACACAGAACCCCCCCTACACGCACAGAACCCCCCCTACACGCACAGAACCCCCTCCCCACACGCACAGAACCCCCTCCCCACACGCACAGAACCCCCTCCCCACACACACAGAACCCCCCCCCCACACACACAGAACCCCCCACACACACACACACAGAACCCCCCACACACACACAGAACACCCCCCACACACACAGAACCCCCCCACACACACAGAACCCCCCCACACACAGAACCCCCCCTACACACACAGAACCCCCCCTACACACACACAGAACCCACCCCACACACACAAAGAACCCCCTCCCACACGCACACAGAACCCCCTCCCCACACACACAGAACCCCCCCTACACACACATAACCCCCCCTACAAACACACAGACCCCTCCACACACACACAGACCCCTCCACACACACACATACCCCCACACACACACACATACCCCCACACACACACACCCCCACACACCCACACACACACCCCCCCCCACACACACCCCCCCCCCCCACACACACACACCCCCACACACACACACACCCCCACACACCCCCACACACACCCACACACACACACACCCCCCCACACACACACACACACCCCCACACACACACACACACACCCACACACACACACACCCCCACACACAGACCCCCCCACACACAGACCCCCCACACACACACAGACCCCCCCCCACACACACAGACCCCCCACACACACACAGACCCCCCCCACACACAGACCCCCCACACACACACATACCCCCCACACACACACATACCCCCCACACACACACATACCCCCCACACACACACATACCCCCCACACACACACATACCCCCCACACACACACAGACCCCCCCCACACACACAGACCCCCCCACACACACAGACCCCCCCACACACACAGACCCCCCCACACACACAGACCCCCCCACACACACACACACACCCACACACACAGACCCCCCACACACACAGACCCCCACACACACAGACCCCCCCCCACACACACACACAGACCCCCCCCACACACAGACCCCCCACACACACACAGACCCCCCCCCACACACACAGACCCCCCCCCACACACACAGACCCCCCACACACACACAGACCCCCCCACACACACACCCCCCCCACTCACAGACCCCCCACACACAGACCCCCCCACACACAGACCCCCCACACACACAGACCCCCCACACACACAGACCCCCCACACACACAGACCCACCCACACACAGACCCCCCCACACACAGACCCCCCCACACACACAGACCCCCCCCACACACACAGACCCCCCCACACACACACAGACCCCCCACACACACACAGATCCCCCCCACACACACAGACCCCCCCTCACACACAGACCCCCCCACACACACACAGACCCCCCACACACACAGACCCCCCACACACACACAGACCCCCCACACACACACAGACCCCCCACACACACACAGACCCCCCACACACACACAGACCCCCCCACACACACAGACCCCCTCACACACACAGACCCCTCCACACACACACACAGACCCCTCCACACACACACACAGACCCCTCCACACACACACACAGACCCCTCCACACACACACACAGACCCCTCCACACACACACACAGACCCCTCCACACACACACACAGACCCCTCCACACACACACACAGACCCCTCCACACACACACACACACAGACCCCTCCACACACACACACAGACCCCTCCACACACACACACACACAGACCCCCCCACACACACACAGACCCCCCCACACACACACAGACCCCCCACACACACACACAGACCCCCCACACACACACACAGAACCCCCCTGCACACACAGACCCCCCTGCACACACAGACCCCCCCCCCCCCACACAGACCAAAAAAACAGACCCACACACAGACACAGACAGAGACACACACACACCCACACCCACACGCACACAGACACAGAGGGGATCCTTTCAGATCCTTTCTCCTGTGTGCCCAGGAATGTATTTCTCCAATTCCTCTTTCGACCTGTTCTCTGTCTCGGTTATCGAGAAGGATTGGCCAACAGGTAATCTTGGATAAAATCCCCAGTTAAAATAAAGGGAAACCCAAGTCAAAGTTGTCACACCATTATCTCCATACCCCTGCCAGGGATTCCATCCAACTTCCTAAAGCATTCGCACAATTCATCTCTCTGGCTGATCAAACTGTTGGCAAACTTTTTCTAAATAAATTTAGAGTACCCAATTTATTTTTTCCAAGGGGCGATTTAGCGCGGCCAATCCACCTACCCTGCACATCTTTGGGTTGTGGGGGTGAAACCCACGCAGACACGGGGAGAATGTGCAAACTCCACACGGACAGTGACCCAGAGCCGGGATCGAACCTGGGACCTCAGCGCGGTGAGGCAGCAGTGCTAACCCACTGCGCCACCGTGCCGCCCCAACTGTTTGCAAACGTGGCATCCATACAACTCAAACTGAACTTCTAATCACATCATCGGCAGCAGGGAGCGAGCGCCGGCCGCCAGCGCGGGGAGGGAGCGAGCGCCGGGCTCCAGCGCGGGGAGGGAGCGGGCGCCGGCCGCCAGCGCGGGGAGGGTTCGAGCGCCGGCCGCCAGCGCGGGGTGGGAGCGAGCGGCGGCCTCCAGCGCGGGGAGGGAGCGGGCGAGCGCCGGCCTCCAGCGCGGGGTGGGAGCGAGCGGCGGCCTCCAGCGCGGGGAGGGAGCGAGCGCCGGCCGCCAGCGCAGGGAGGGTTCGAGCGCCGGCCGCCAGCGCGGGGAGGGAGCGAGCGGCGGCCTCCAGCGCGGGGAGGGAGCGAGCGGCGGCCTCCAGCGCGGGGAGGGTTCGAGCGCCGGCCGCCAGCGCAGGGAGGGTTCGAGCGCCGGCCTCCAGCGCGGGGAGGGAGCGAGCGGCGGCCTCCAGCGCGGGGAGGGTTCGAGCGCCGGCCGCCAGCGCAGGGAGGGTTCGAGCGCCGGCCGCCAGCGCGGGGAGGGAGCGAGCGGCGGCCTCCAGCGCGGGGAGGGTTCGAGCGCCGGCCTCCAGCGCGGGGAGGGAGCGAGCGCCGGCCGCCAGCGCAGGGAGGGTTCGAGCGCCGGCCTCCAGCGCGGGGAGGGAGCGGGCGAGCGCCGGCCGCCAGCGCGGGGAGGGAGCGGGCCGGCGCCGGCCGCCAACGTGGGGAGGGAGCGAGCGAGCGCCGGCCTCCAGCGCGGGGAGGGAGCGAGCGCCGGCCTCCAGCGCGGGGAGGGAGCGGGCCGGCGCCGGCCGCCAACGTGGGGAGGGAGCGAGCGAGCGCCGGCCTCCAGCGCGGGGAGGGAGCGAGCGCCGGCCTCCAGCGCGGGGAGGGAGCGAGCGCCGGCCGCCAGCGCGGGGAGGGAGCGAGCGCCGGCCGCCAGCGCGGGGAGGGAGCGAGCGCCGGCCTCCAGCGCGGGGAGGGAGCGAGCGCCGGCCTCCAGCGCGGGGAGGGAGCGAGCGCCGGCCTCCAGCGCGGGGAGGGAGCGAGCGCCGGCCTCCAGCGCGGGGAGGGAGCGAGCGCCGGCCTCCAGCGCGGGGAGGGAGCGAGCGCCGGCCTCCAGCGCGGGGAGGGAGCGAGCGCCGGCCTCCAGCGCGGGGAGGGAGCGAGCGCCGGCCTCCAGCGCGGGGAGGGAGCGAGCGCCGGCCTCCAGCGCAGGGAGGGTTCGAGCGCCGGCCGCCAGCGCGGGGAGGGAGCGGGCGGGCGCCGGCCGCCAGCGCGGGGAGGGATCGAGCGCCGGCCTCCAGCGCGGGGAGGGAGCGAGCGCCGGCCTCCGGCGCGGGGAGGGAGCGAGAGCCGGCCTCCGGCGCGGGGAGGGACCGAGCGAGCGCCGGCCTCCAGCGCGGGGAGGGAGCGAGCGCCGGCCGCCAGCGCGGGGAGGGAGCGAGCGAGCGCCGGCCTCCAGCGCGGGGAGGGAGCGAGCGCCGGCCTCCAGCGCGGGGAGGGAGCGAGCGCCGGCCGCCAGCGCGGGGAGGGAGCGAGCGCCGGCCGCCAGCGCGGGGAGGGAGCGAGCGAGCGCCGGCCTCCAGCGCGGGGGGGGAGCGAGCGCCGGCCTCCAGCGCGGGGAGGGAGCGAGCGCCGGCCTCCAGCGCGGGGAGGGAGCGAGCGCCGGCCTCCAGCGCGGGGAGGGAGCGAGCGCCGGCCTCCAGCGCGGGGAGGGAGCGAGCGCCGGCCTCCAGCGTGGGGAGGGAGCGAGCGAACGCCGGCCGCCAGCGCGGGGAGGGAGCGAGCGCCGGCCTCCAGCACGGGGAGTGAGCGCCGGCCTCCAGCGTGGGGAGTGAGCGCCGGCCTCCAGAGCAAATATGTGCGCAATGCACAGAGGTGTGTAAAAATAATAATAGGGTAATTATATGAGGCGATTTCAACTTTCCCATTGTGGGATAGTCATTGTGTTAAGGGCTTAGATGGAGTGGAGTGTGTACATGAGAACGTTTTAGCTCAACATGTTGAGGGTCCAACAAGGACGATGTAGAGCTGGACCTAATCTGGGGAACGAAGTTGGACAGGTGGGTGGTGTGATGGTCGAGGAGCATTTTGGTGATAGCGACCACAACATGGTTCAATTTAAATTTGTTACGGACAAGGAAATAATCGAGTTGCAACAAATGGTTTTGCATCGCGGGAGAGGGAATTTTAGTGAAATGAGGCAGGACCTGGCCAGGGTAGACTGGAGTTACTGGTGGGGGAATCTACAGAAGAGCAGTGGGGGTGGGGGGAGGCGCTCAAAAAGGAAATGGGGAGGGCAAAGGCCCAATATGTTCCCTCTGGGGTAATAGGAAGGAGTAACAAGTCCAGAGAACCATGGGTGACCAGAGATATTCAGCATACAATCAGAAGGAAAAGAGGGACTTTTTCGCAAATACAAAGGGAGCAAATCAACTGAGGTATTAGTGCAGTACAGAAAGTGCAGGATGGAGTATAAGAAAGCAATTCGGAGAGCAAAGAGGGGGTATGAGAAAGCTCTTGCTGGTAAAAGTAGGGAAAATCCCAAGATATTCCAATTATATCAATGGGAAGCGGGTAACCAGGGAAAGAGTGTGGCCCATTAGGGACCACGGGGGAATCTGT
The DNA here is from genome assembly GCF_047496885.1 of Scyliorhinus torazame. Taxonomy (NCBI): domain Eukaryota; kingdom Metazoa; phylum Chordata; class Chondrichthyes; order Carcharhiniformes; family Scyliorhinidae; genus Scyliorhinus; species Scyliorhinus torazame. Next base: position 43,886,182 of record NC_092732.1, on the reverse strand, counting down.
GGGCGGAGCCAGATGACATAGGTAGAATGTTGAACGAATATTTCACATCTGTCTTCACCCAAGAGAATGAGGTGGTAAACATGGAACTCCGGGAGAGAGACTGAGGGGATCTGGAGCAAGTTGTCATAGGGAGGGACAAGGTATTGGCGGACATAAAAGTGAGCGAATCTCCAGATAAATCAGGCTGCTGGGGGAGGCGAGGGAGGAGATTGCCGGGGCTCTGACCCAAATTTTTAATCCCTCTCTGGCCATGGGGACTGGAGAACGGTTAATGTGGTCCCACATTAAGAAAGGTTGCAGAAGCAAACCAGGGAACTACAGACCAGTGAGTCTCACATCAGTGGTGGGGAAACTAATGGTTAAGATTCTGAAGGAGAGAATCTATCTCCACTCGGAGAGGCAAGGTTTGATCAGGAATAGTCAGTGTGGCTTCGTCAGAGGGAGGTCACGCCGAACAAATTTGATTGCATTTTTTGAGGAGGTGACCAGGTGTGTAGATGAGGGTAGTGTAGTTGATGTAGTTTACATGGATTTCAGCAAAGCCTTTGACAAAGTCCCACATAGGAGACTTGTAAAGAAGGTAAATGCACTGGGATACAGGGGAACTTGACAAGGTGGATTCAAAGCTGGCTGAGCTGTAGGAGACAGAGGGTGATGACAGACGGCTGCCTTAGTGACTGGAAGCCAGTGAGCAGTGGGGTACCACAGGGATCTGTGCTGGGCCCCCTATTCGTCATTTATATAAATGACTTGGATGACTATGTTGTCCGGGGGGTTAACAGTGAGGCTGAGTGTCTTGGGGCACAGGAAGATGTAGACGGGATGGTCAAATGGCAGAAAGGTGGCAGATGGAATTTAACCCTGAAAAGTGTGAGGTGTTACACTTTGGAAGGAGAAATTTGACAAGAAATATTCAACGAATGGCCTGACACTGGGAAGTCCTGAGGAACAAAGGGACCTTGGTGTGTTTGTCCATAGATCTCTGAAGGCAGACGGGCAGGTTAATAGGGAGGTGAAAAAGGCAGATGGGACTCTTGCCGTTCTCAATCGAGGCAGAGATTACAAAAGCAGGGAGGTCCTGTTGGAGTTGTATAGAACTTTGGTCCCAGCTGGAGCACTGTGTGCAGTTCTGGTCGCCACATTATAGGAAGGATGGGATTGCACTGGAGGGGGTGCAGAGGAGATGTTGCCTGGGATGGAATGTTTAAGTTATGAAGAGAGGTTGGATAGGCTTGGGCTGTTTTCGCTGGAGCAGAGAAGACCGAGGGGTGACCTGATCGAGGTGGACAAGATTATGAGGGACGTGGACATGGTGGAGAGGGAGCAGCTGTTCCCCTGAGTTGAAGGTCAGTCATGAGGGGGACACAAGTTCAAGGTGAGGGGTGGGTGGATTTGAGGGAAAATCTTTTTCACCCAGAGGGTGGTGAGCGTCTGGAACGCACGGCCGGGGAGGGTCTGGAACGCACGGTCGGGGAGGGTCTGGAACGCACGGTCGGGGAGGGTGGGAGAGGCGGGTTGCACGGCCGGGGGGTGGGGTGGGGGAGGCGGGTTGCACGGCCTGGGGGAGGGGGGGGCGGGTTGCTTCACATCCTTTGAAAAGTACCTGGACGAGCTCTTGGCAACGTCTTCACATTCAAGGCTACGGGAACGGGCTGGCCAATGGGATTAGGAGGGGCAATGCTTTCATGCATCGCTGCAGACTCGATGGACTGAAGGGCCTCTTTTGCACTATTATTCTATGATACTTGTAGCATATCAAATGATTTTCTTCTAGAACCAGTACGGTGCAGGGAGACGCCATTCTGCCCATCGTGTCTGTGCCAGCCACAAAAAGAGAAAAAAGAAATTAGCCGCTCATTGTAATCCCACTTGCCAGCACCTGTTCTGTCGCCTTGCAGGTTCCAGCACTTCAGATCCAGATAACGGTTAAATTAAGCAAATTCTCCTCATGTCTCTTCTAATCCTTCTACCAATCACATTAAATCTATGCTCCCTGGTAACTGACCCCCTCAGCCAGGGGGATCTGTTCTGTCTACCCTATCTCAGTCCCTCATAATCGTGTACACCTCAATTAGATCACCCCTTAGCTGCCTCTATTTTAAGGAAAACGACCCTGTCCAATCTCTCCTTATAGCTGCAATTTTCAAGCCCCGGCAACGTTCTTGTAAATCTCCTTGGCACTCTCCAGAACCGTACACAAAGCCCCAGCTGTGGCCTAACCAGCATCTGGTACAGTTCCATCATTTCGTCCCTGCTTTTGTCTTCAATACCTCACCCTGTAGCCATCTGGGATGGCCACTTCCACAATTCAAAATGGATGTTTGCAAAGATTGCAGGGAACTATGGACAATGCTAAGAAAGCAGGCAGACACAGAGCCTGCATGCATATTGGAACCGCAGCTCCCAGACAAGACTGAAACTGGAGGACTATTAGCATATTGATGGTCCATCTCCGGGAACAGAGGAACCCACCCCTTTATTGGTCAAGACCAATACGAGTGATCAAGAAACGACCCAATTGATCGAGGCCAAGTTGAAGGCCCGCCCGAAAGCGCGCGAAACCCCTTTGGGTATAAGAAGAAGGCCCCGAGAGAGAATCGCTCTCTTGGAATCGGCTCTCAAAGCGGAGAGACCCTTCCACCAGCTACACCAGAAGCTCGCTACCAGACGGACGACCTTAGCTGCTCCCTTCACCACTTCGACCCCAGCAGCCTCAGAACCGAACAACGGCCATTGTTCCTCTGACTGAGTGGGCGCCCGAAGCTAAGTATAGGCGTTATCGTTAGAGATATTTGTGCATGAGTAGATATTACTGTGTGTGTAAATAAATAGTATTGACTTTGAACTAACTAACTGGTGTATCGGCTCTTTGATCAGTATTCGGGTTTGAACCTTGTGGTGGTATGGAACAATACCTGGCGACTCTAAAGCAAACATCATTAGGATTAAGGAAGGAGACCATATTGACCGCCATATTTTGAACCAAATAAAGAGAGCAGCAGCCCAATAAAGGAAAGCATTCCAGATGCTTTCTTCACTACCGTGCCCACCTCTTCTGCCACCTTCAAGGTTTTGTGGATAGACACGACAAGGTCTCTCACTCACTCAACCCCTCTCAATACCTTCCCCTTTACCGAGTATTCCCGTGCTTTGGTTTCCTTCAAATGCAGTAGCTCACACTTTTCCGGACACTTTTCCATTTGCCAATGAGGGTCAAGTATCCTTTATCCGTTAATCCGGAAACTGAACTTCGTCAGCGGTTAGAGCAGGAAGTCTGCTTGTTCGTCTACAATGTTTACCGTACTTTTGTGTGGACATGTCAAAAATAATCTGAATATTCAGTGATACAACTGACTTTTCTAGCCACTTTATTTACTTAAGGCCTAGGTTTAGGCTATTGGAATGCAAGTTTATATGTGGTATCCGAAAACCAAAATGATCTGAAATGCAAACGGCCTGAAGGGTTTCGGATTAAGGACACCTGCATTAATAATAAAAGTTCTATCAATTTCATATTGATAAGGTTGCCACACATTGTATAACAACCCTGCCCCTGTTTTCCTAAACAACTGCAATGAAGGTAAATAATGGACGTACACCATTGCTGCAAATGTACGTCCATTGTTTAGAAAAGTCAGGATAGCGTTTACTCACCGTTATGTGGTGTGCGAGGTTGAGAGGTGGAAGCAGTGTGACGCAAGAGGAATGGTATCACAGCTGATTGTGACGTCTGACCTGAAGGATCACATGATCATACTCAGTGTGCATATTACAAGATTTTGTAAAACAATTTATCAACTCAGAACGTGCATTATCGCCAGATAATTCATGCAGCAGCTAAAAGTTACTTCCCAATATTCCCTCCCTTCTTCAGGTAAAGTGCCCATGATCACCCAGATCAGCAAGGATGGCCGTGAAGAAATCAGCAAACAAGCTCAAGGATTAATAGCACTGTTGATATCTCTTTATATTGTAATAATAGTAACCGTTAAACCTCCCTCCAAACAGTCAAATAGTTAGTCAATTCACCAGTGAGCTACTGTAGTTGACATAGAACATACAGTGCAGGAGGCCATTCGGCCCATCGAGTCTGCACCGACCCACTTAAGCCCTCACTTCCACCCCATCCCCTTAACCCAATAACCTCATCTAATCTGTTTGGTCACTGAGGGCAATTTAGCACGGCCAATCCACCTGACCTGCACCTCTTTGGGCTGTGGGAGGAAACCGGAGCACCCGGAGGAAACCCACGCAGACACGGGGAGAACGTGCAGACTCCGCACAGACAGTGACCCAAGCCGGGAATCGAACCCGGGACCCTGGAGCTGTGAAGCCACAGTGCTAACCACTTGTGCTACCTGCTGCCCTTAAAAGTAATGCTCAGTTTAGTTTCTTTAGGCACCCTAATGATAGGACACACCAGTAAACAATATTCCAGAGAGCTGTAATCGGTTAATAACAAAGTGCAAACGAAGCAGTTGTTCTGCAAAGAAAAACATCTGATTGGTACAAAATCAAAGATGGACTTATAATAGCAATTGTATGCAACAACAGAAACTACAGAGAAAGCCGTCCTGCATGGGATCCAGGGTAATTTGGCAAATTGGATCCAAAATTGCCTTAGTGGCAGAAGGCAGAGAGTGATGGTCGAAGGTTGTTCTTGTGACTGGAAGCCTGTGTGTATCTTGGAGCGTGCCACAGGGGCCGGTGCTGCGTACCTTGCTGTTTGTAGCGTATATTAATGATCTAGGTGTGAATGTGGGAGGTATGATCAGTAAGTTGGCAGATGACACAAAAATTGGTGGTGTAAATAGTGTGGAGGAAAGCCTTGGGACTACTGGACGATATAGACAGGCTGGTCAGATCAGCAGTATGGTGGCAAATGGAATTTAACCCCGGAAAGTGGGAGGCGATGCATTTTGGGAGAACTAACAAGGCGATGAAATACTCAATGAACGGTAGAAAGGACAGAGGACCAGAGGGACCTTGGGGTGCATGTCCACACATCCCCGAAGACAACAGGTCAGGCAGATAAGGTGGTTAAGAAGGGATATGTGATACTTGCCTTTATTAGCTGAGGCATAGAATATAAGAGCGGGGAGGTTCTGATGGAGCTGTATAAAACACTGGTTAGGTCCCAGCGGGAGCACTGTGTCCAGTTCTGGTCACCACATTGTAGGAAGGACGTGACTACACTAGAGAAGGTGCAGAGGAGATTCACCAGATGCTGCTTGGGCTGGAACGTTTCAGCTCTGAAGCGAGGCTGGATAGGCTGGCGTTGTTTTCCTCAGAGCAGAGAAGGCTAATGGGGTACATTAATGTCAAGAGGGCTACATTACAAGACCAGGGATGTGCTTCTGAGGCTGTATAAGGCTCTGGTCAGACATCATTTGGAGTATTGTGAGCCGTTTTGGGCCCCGTATCTAAGGAAGGATGTGCTGGCCTTGGAAAGGGTCCAGAGGAGGTTCACAAGAATGATCCCTGGAATGAAGAACTTGTCGTATGAGGAACGTTTGAGGACTCTGGGTCTGTACTCGTTGGGATGAGGGGGGATCTTATTGAAACTTACAGGATACTGCGAGGCCTGGATAGAGTGGATGTGGAGAGGATGTTTCCACTTGTAGGAGAGACTAGAAGCAGAGGACACAATCTCAGATTAAAGGGACGATCCTTTAAAACAGAGATGAGGAGGAATTTCTTCAGCCAGAGGGTGGGGAATCTGTGGAACTCTTTGCCGCAGAAGGCTGTGGAGGCCAAATCACTGAGTGTATTTAAGACAGAGATAGATAGGTTCTTGATTAATAAGGGGATCAGGGGTTATGGGGAGAAGGCAGGAGAATGGGGATGAGAAAATATCAGCCATGATTGACTGGCGGAGCAGACTCGATGGGCCGAGTGGCCGAATTCCACTCCTATGTCTTATGGTCTTATGATCGAGATGTACAAAATTATGAGGGACAGAGATAGGAATGAACTTTTCCCCTTAGTAGAGGGTTCAATAACCAAGGGGCATAGATTTAAGGAGGTTAAGGCCACCTGGAGGGTGGTGGGAATCTGGAAGGGTGGCAGAGGTGGGAACCCTCGCAACATTTAAGAAGCATATAGATGAACACCGGAAATGCCATTGCAAACAAGGCTGGAGAATGGGATTAGGATAGGTGCTGGATCGCTGGCGCAGGGGTCGAAGGGCCTGTTTTTGTTGTAGAACAATGACCGTAATTGCACACGTTTTTATGGAGCTACATTCACATAATAATGCAGTGCAAAACTGTGTCGAAGGGAGTGACCATGTGAAAATGGTGTTGGAATTAAGTTTTGGATTTGCCAATTATATGGTGTTCAAAATTGGTTCAGTATTTAAATTCTCACACACACAGGCATGATGTACTCACAGTAATGGCTGGGGTGATGGAGTGCGGGTTGGTGATGCCCATGCCCATTTTGCTGGGGGACTATGTTTGGTGTATATGCTGCTGTACTGTTGCCGGTCCAAGTTGCTGTAGTATCTGCGGAAGAGGAAAAATACTGACCAAGTCTGTTACAAATGAACATCTCCAAAATTCCTGTTGGTCATTTCACAGAACAACTCAGAAAGCAAAGACTTAATAATAGGATGCTTCTAATTCTTTGACAGGAATTGGTCATCGCTGGCAAGGCCAGTATTTGTTGTCCATCCCCCATTGCCCAGGAAGGTGGTGGTGAGCTGCCTTATTGAACTGCCGCAGTCTATGTGGAGTAGGTAGGGAGTGTTGTTCAAAGAGAATTTCGATTCAGCGCCAATGAAGAAACGGTGATGGATTTCAGAGTAAGAATGGTGTGTGACTCGGAGGGGATTTTGCAGAACCACAGAATACTACAGCGGCCCTTCGGCCCATCGAGTCTGCACCAACGCATGAAAGACACCCTGACCTGCCTACCTAATCCCATTTTGCCAGCACCTGGCCCATCGCCTTGCATATTATGACGTTGCCAAGTACTCATCCAGGTACGTTTTAAAGGATGTGAGGCAACCCGCCTCTACCACGCTCCCAGGCCGTGCGTTCCAGACCCGCCTCTCCCACCCTCCCAGGCAGCGCGTTCCAGACCCGCCTCTCCCACCCTCCCAGGCAGCGCGTTCCAGACCCGCCTCTCCCCCCTCCCAGGCAGCACGTTCCAGACCCGCCTCTCCCCCCTCCCAGGCAGCGCGTTCCAGACCCGCCTCTCCCACCCTCCCAGGCAGTGCGTTCCAGACCGTCACCACTCTCTGGGTAAAGAGGTTTTCCCTCAAAACGGTTTTGTCATCGTGACTGTCGCCTTTTTGGTTGCTTTCTGCACTTGTTCCTGGCATTTTAAGGACCATGCACCTGAACCCCCGGGGCCTCTTTGGAAATCCACTGCACTTAATCTCTTTTCATTTATAAAGTACGCTGCTCTATACATTTTTGGCCCAAAATTGATAACCTCACACTTGCTTACATTAAATTCCATCTGCCACAATTTCGCCCATTCACCTCGTCTGTCAATATCTCCTTGCAATTTTATGCTATCATTATCATTTATGCTAAGTCATTGACATAGATTGTAAATGGCTCAGACCCCAGCACTGATCCTCTCAATGGGCTTTTCACCAACTCCAGCGGCATCCATCCCTAGTTGCTTAATTTGCAAATGTTGTTTTCTCCAATGTAAGGACTCTCCTGTTTAAACCCGGTTTTATCATAGAATTTACAGTGCAGAAGGAGGCCATTCGGCCCATCGAGTCTGCAACGCCCTTGTAAAAAGCACCCTACCTAAGTCTACACCTCTACCCCATCCCCCCAACCCTTTTGGACACTAAGGGCAATTTATCACGGCCAATCCACATAACCTGCACATCTTTGGACTGTGGGAGGAAACCGGAGCACCCGGAGGCAACCCACGCAGACATGGGGAGAACGTGCAGACTCCACACAGACAGTGACCCAAACGAACCTGGGACACTGGAGTTTTGAAGCGACAGTGATAACCACTATGCACCACGTATACTATGTATTCCCTTTATTTTCTGCTATTTTGTCTTTATATTTTTTGTACCTGGACAATTAATATGACCTACAGCTTTAAGACGGACCCTGGGGGAGACACGGTGATGCAGTGGTTAGCACTACTGCCTCATGGCACTGAAGACCCAGATTCGATCCCGGGTCACAGTCCGTATTGAGTTTGCACATTCGCCCCGTGTTTTTGTGGGTCTCACCCCCATAACCCAAAAGGTGTGCAGGCTAGGTGGATTGGCCACTCCGAAGCAAAGACACATCTTCCATCTCACATTAATCCTCTTATTTTCCCCTCCTTCTGCGCGTATGACGTGTGTGTGTGTTTGGGTAGAGGGCGGGACGGTAAAGGGGGGGGGGGGGGCGGCAGGGGAAGTGGCTAATCTACTAGATTAGAATTCCAATCTATTAGAATTAGATAAATTCTAGTGTAATTATTGCACGTCTTATCTCCATTTTTGTTATAAATAAACAGTTGTTGTGTTTCACTTACAAATCTGGTGCCTGTAACTCACTGGGGCAATCAAGGGCTAAAGATCTGAGAAACTTTATGCAAATTATTGGTGAATTCACTTGTGTTGGGACTCCGGGGCCTGGCGTTGACCGTGCACTCGCCCAGGGTGTCGTAACACCAAGACCAGTTAAGGACTGGAACAATCTTTCAGAAGGGCAGCACGGTAGCCTTGTGGATAGCGCAATTGCTTCACAGGGCCACGGTCCCGGGTTCGATTCCGGCTTGGGTCACTGTCTGTGCGGAGTCTGCACGTCCTCCCCGTGTCTGCGTGGGTTTCCTCCGGGTGCTCCGGTTTCCTCCCACAGTCCAAAGATGTGCAGGTTAGGTGGATTGGCCATGATAAATTGCCCCTTAGTGTCCAAAATTGCCCTTGGTGTTGGGTGGGGTTACTGGGTTATGGGGATAGAATGAAGGTGTTGGCCTTGGGTAGGGTGCTCTTTCCAAGAGCCGGTGCAGACTCGATGGGCTGAATGGCCTCCTTCTGCACTGCAAATTCTATGATAAATCTTAATCTCCTTGGACTCCAAGAATTAATTTCAGGAAAATTTGTTGTTAATCAGTACGACCACCGACTGCACTCATTGTGGACCTCCTGTGAAAATTCCCTGGAAGACTATGAAGGGAACCTTTACGACCAATTACAACCACCAACAGATTTCTCCGTTTCCAGGCATTTCCACATTTACAAATGCCCATGAAGTTTCGCTACTTACTTTGGTATGACTGTTTTGGCTGCGGATATCCGTTCTGCTGAGATGGATGAGGAGGGGCAGGAGGTGGCGGTGTTGGAGGAGGTGCCATCTGTTGCAGTGGTGGGACAATCTGTAACAATCCCTCACCGTGACTCATGGAAATGAGAGAATTGTTGGCAGCTGAAAGAGGGGGAGAAGAAGAGTTGAAGTTAATTAAATTTAGTTTATGAATGATGAAGCAATTCGTCGATCAAGATACTTCAAATGTGATAGCTCATTTGGTTGGACGGCTGATAAGTGACGTGGAGTGACGCTAACTATTCCCGTACCGCCGGAGATTATTCATGAAGGCTCCGCATTCTCAACCTTGCCACTCGCCCGAGATGTGGTGACCCTCAAGTTAAATCACCTCCAGTCAGCTCTCAAACTCAGCCCCCGGGTCCTCTGGGACTATGGCGATATTTACATTTACTCACTTACACTACTCCATGCAGGAAGAAAAGAGGATCAAGAGGGAGAGAGACAGACATGCAAGAAGCATGCAAGCACACACAGCAGAGCTAAGTAGTGCGCGCATAAGAGAGAGAGAGACGGGAGTGGGGTGGAAAGAGAAGTGGAGGAGAGTTCTACTTCTAATGTACCATTCCAAAGCACTGGACCATTCCAGGACAGGTCTTCGTTCGGAATGAAGCATAATGAAATATCCTGCAAGTAGGTACACAGTCTGAACTAAACATTTTTACTATTTCTTAAGTCCCATTTCCATTAATAATAATGGCACAAAAGTGCAGAATCTAACCAACTGTAATCCGGCATACGCAAGGTGCCAGAATGTCCTCTGGTAGCCAGTACTAAGCAGTACATTGTCCAGATCCTCAGCTGCCCTAATTATAATGTGGAAATGCTGGGTCGGACTGGGGTGAGCACAGTAAGAAGTCTTACAACACCAGGTTAAAGTCCAACAGGTTTGTTTCGAATCACTGGATTTTTCCGAGGTGCAACAGGCTAAGTTTAAAAAAAATACATTTAAAGTATCCAATTATTTTTTTCCCAATTAAGGGGCAATTTAGCGTGGCCAATCCACCTACCCTGCACATCTTTGGGTTGTGGGGGTGAAACCCATGCAGACACGGGGAGAATGTGCAAACTCCACACAGACAGAGACCTGGGGCCAGGATCGAACCCAGGTCCTCAGTGCTGTAGTCAGCAGTGCTAATCACTGTGCCGCCGTGCCATCCATAACATGCCAAGCTCACCAAAGCCTTCAAACAGCATTTTGGCAGGTATTTGACCGTGCCACTTAACCCACTAACACTGCAGCAAAACTGTTTGGCAATTCGTGATGAAGTTGATAAAACATACTGTACTTACGAGGAGGAGACATTGGAATGTTGGGATAACTGTGCACGCTTGCTCTGGACGCCTCTGCTAAGGTAAGTACTGGCGGTGGTAGAGGTTGGGAGTAGGTCTCAGAAGATGGTTGCGTGCTAGTTGAATGTTTGACAGACTGAAGCCCATGATCTTCAGGATGTGGCATAACTTGCGGTCCATCTAGCTGCACACACTCGTGGACAAATTCATCCTTCACCAAACGAGTGGGCGGAGCTAACACACACACATAAAGGAAACAATTTAGATGACATTCAGTTAGCGACCAGACTGACGACAAAAGCAGGAGGAGACAGTCCTGGAGGGCAGTGGTTCCCAACCTTTGCAGTAACACGGCACACTTCAATGAGAGAAACAACTCTGCAGCACAGCAACCGTTTTTCAGCTGAATTAATTGCTCATAAACCCCCCACAATGGCCACCCGGTGTCCTGTCTCCACGGAGATGGAACGTTGGTGCGTTCTGCAAAGATATTTGCCGTTCCAGACCATTGAAAAAGAAAGATTTGAAAGGCACAGCCAGCAACAAATCACAAATTATATTTATTTAATTAATTTTTTTTAATGCCCGTCTTAAATTACAAATAATTGAATAAAATAAGGGCATGGTCAGTGAGTGTCACGTCAGAGTACCTTTAAGAAATGGGTGTTTAAGAAATGTACCTTTAGGAAATGGGTGTTTATTACTGCAGTGATGTCAGAGAGTGGGTGGAGCTGGGCTGTCTGTCAGCTTTTTACTTTCGTTTTTGAGCAGGCTGCAGGGTGTGTTTTAGTTTCGTTTTCAGTGTTGGAGCCGAAACCAGCAGGTGCACTGCTGTTCTCTCTGCCATGAAAAGACTATCTCTTGATCATTTGGTGAATTCTGAATTATAAAAGTGTTCTCAGTAGTGAATGTAAACCTAATGTGCTTCTGGTAAAAGGAGTTTTAAGTCTTATGGATGTTAAAAGGAAAGCTTAAAGGATTACTTAGTGTTGTATTCTTTGGGGGTTGTATTTGAATTGATGGTTGCTAAGATGTTCACTGTATGTTTTAAAAAGGTTAACTTGAGTTCATAGAATAAACATTGTTTTACTTTTAAAAAATACTTTTCCATTTCTGCTGTCCCACACCTGTAGAGTGGACCGTGTGCTCCCCATACCACAATCTAGTAAAAGCTGTGGGTCAGGTGAACTCCACTTTGGGGTTCCCCAAACCCTGGCCCATAATGAGAAAGAGAAAATATCACAAACCATGACTTGCAAATTAAAATAGACAAAGTTTGTTGCATTCAAAAATAAAGCGGGAGAAAAAGATTCTGATAGATTTGGAATGTTGCTGAACTGTTGAGTTAAATGTTTTTTTAAAATAAATTTAGCGTACCCAATTAATTTTTTCCAATTAAGGGGCAATTTAGTGTGGCCAATCCACCTAGCCTGCACATTTTCTTTTGGGTTGTGGGAGCAAAACCCACGCAAACACGGGGAGAATGTGCAAACTCTACACAGTGACCCAGAGCCGGGATTGAACCCGGGACCTCGGCGCCATGAGGCTGCAGTGCTAACCACTGCGCCGCCGTGCTGCCCTTAAATATGTCAATATTTGTGACTATTCCCATTCTTGCCCGCATTTTTCAATTAAGTTGTGCATTTCTGTATGATTCCATAAAATAATTATAAAGACATTAAATTCATAATTATTTAGGATGGCACGGTGGTGCAGTGGTTAGCACTGCTGCCTCACGGCGCCGAGGTCCCGGGTTCGATCCCGGCCCCGGGTCACTGTCCGTGTGGAGTTTGCACATTCTCCCCGTGTCTGCGTGGGTTTCGCCCCCACAACCCAAAGATGTGCTGGTTGGGTGGACTGGCCACGCTAAATTGCCCCTTTTGAAAAAATAAATTCCTAATTATGGCTTTGACACGGCAAAAGGCAAAAGGCAAAGCTGTGTGTCCTTTTATACCAATGATGGGTGTGTCCAGAACCAGGGGTCACAGCCTGAGGATTCAGGGTAAACCATTTCGGACAGAGATAAGGAGACATTTCTTCACCCAGAGAGCGGTGAGCCTGTGGAATTCATTCCCACAGGAAGTAGTTGATGCTAAAACATTGAATCTATTCAAGAGGCGGCTGGATATAGCACTTGGGGAGAATGGGATCGAAGGCTATGGGGAGAGAGCAGGATTAGGCTATTGAGTTGGATGATCAGCCATGATGGTGATGAATGGCGGAGCAGGCTCGAGGGGCCAAAAGGCCTCCTCCTATCTTCTACATATCTATGTAATTTGCGTCTTTCACAAACCCGCCCGTTTTGAACTCAACAAACTCGACATTTTAAAAAAAAAACCCAGATGTTTGATAAATCGAGAGGGTGACGTTTGGCGGAAATATTTATTTAGTAAATGTTTATTTAAAAGGCAGTTTCTGGTAAAAGGGTTAGATCTTGAAGAATGTCGAGGTGCAGTTCAGGCCCTTGAATGAGCCGCTGAAATGTTCAAAGAGGAAGTTGGGATTGAGAAAATTTACAACCTTTCCAGAATGTACACAAAGGGCAGCTCCAGCCCAGAGGAGTGCAAGTGCAAAAAAAAACCCCGGAGCAAATTAAATTAATTTTCATTGAAGCCATTTAACGGAGTTCAGACTCTCTCCCACCTTCGCCGAATTGCTTTCAACGGTATACAGCTTTGCAATTCCGGCAAGGACTGAAGAACTGACGAATAAGCAAATTTAAAAGTGATTCCAGTTTCAGAACTTCCAGTTCAAGTTGATGAGCGTAGAGGCGGAGAAACACATTCAGATAATCATCCATGCTAAAGTCTCGTTCTGGGTTACTTATTCATCAATTGCTTTTTGGAAGGTTTTTAAAAAATACAAACACATCTGGATTTCGTTTTTTCTCCAATCCCTACTTTGGCTGTTTATTTGGTACTCTGGGGAAATCTAATTCAGTCTTTGAAATAAGCCGGGTTTATTTCACTTGCAGTACGGCTTCGGTGGTGAAAGGTTCAGATTTGGGTTTTTGTCTCTTATCTGGGCCACTCGGGAATGCTACTTATCGGAGTGATTTGATCCACGATTCTTCAAAATATTATGGGATATCGGTTAAACTGAGAATCTAGAATAGATTTCCCTTGCTAATCGAATCTGCCAATGAATAAAGACAATTGTGTCGGCAAGGTAATTGTCCCCACGTTAAATGAAAGAATTTGCAGCAAATAATAATTGCTGTATATTTTTAAACGATACGCGGCCACGCCAAATGATCCATCCGATGGTGACAGGTGATTCAGCCTGTCCTGTGCCTTGCTTTTTAAAAAAAAACTAATTAACTGGATTGAACAGTGTTGGAGGGAATCCTCACACCAATAGCTGTGAATCTCTTCACTCTCGACTGTGCAGTGCTGACGGTTCTGTTGGTAACTATTCTAGGACCGAGGACAAACTTCCAGGCAACACTTGGGACAGTTTTCATTACACACTCGTTGAAAACTACTGCTCTAGGACTCAAGACAAAAGGGACAAACACGGGGTCTGTCACAATTTATAGCACGACAGATTATCAGTATTTTTGGGGGTGGCTGATCACTGTGCACAATTGTTGCTGGCACATTACTGAATTTAGTTATAATCCATACCCCACAGCAACGTCTTCTAAGCACTCTGTATTCGACAACTCATTCTCCGCCATTTGTGTCCCCTCCTGGATGACACCACCAAACATGTCTTTGCCTCCCTCCCCCTTTTAAGTATCATGAAGCAACCATTTCCTCCATGACAACCTGTCTACTCAATCACGCCGACACCGATTTCCCTTCGCACAGCATCTTTCCGTTCAAATACAGGCCATGCAACACCTGCCTATTTACTTCCTGTGTCCTCCATCCGCAGACCCAAACACTTAGTCCAGCGAAATAAGGTGCCCTTCTTTCATAGAATCATAGAATTTACAGTGCAGAAGGAGGCCATTCGGCCCATCAAGTCTGCACCGGATCTTGGAAAGAGCACCCTACCTAAGCCCACACCTCCACCCTATCCCCATAACCCAGTAACCCCACCCAACACTAAGGGCAATTTTGGACACTTAGGGCAATTTATCACGACCAATCCACCTAACCTGTACATCTTTGGACTGTGGGAGGAAAACGGAGCACCCGGAGGAAACCCACGCAGACACGGGGAGAACGTGCAGACTCCGCACAGACAGTGACCCAAGCCGGAATCGAACCTGGGACCCTGGACCTGTGAAGCAATTGTGCTATCCACAATGCTACCGTGCTGCCCTAATTCAGTACATCGTATTCAGCGCTCATGGCGCGGTCTGCTTCACACTGGGGAAACCACATTGGGTGGCCATTTTGCAGAACACTGCTCTTCAGTCTGTAAACATGACTCAAAGTTTTAGATCATCTTAATTTAATTTCCATCTTGATTCCACTTTGATCTTTCTGCCGTTGCAGCCGATACCTGGAAACCCCACCACCTGGAGGTTCCCCTCCAAGTCACGGACCATCCTGACTGGGAAATATATCGCCATTCCTTCACTGTCGCTGCGGCAAAGTTATGGAACCCTCCCTAATAGCACAGTGAGTGTACCTACACCTCAAGGACTGCAGCAGTTCAAGGTGGCAACTCACCACCACCTTCTGAGGGGCAACAAATACTGGCCCACCCTTAATGTGCCTCATCTCATTGGCCCATCAGCCTGTGATTACGGACCTATATTGGCAAATCGTTAAGCAGCAGCTCGACTTTCAGTTCAGAACCTAGTTTTCAAATCTCTCTTTGATTTCACCCATCGTCATCATCTCTTCCAGCCTCGCAAACCTGGTGGTGCGCGCTCAATGAATTCTGCCTTCAGCATCCTGGATTTCCATTGCTCCACCACTAATGGCCATGTCTTCAAGTGCCCATGCTCGAGCTCTGGAATTTGAACCTCCCTCTCATTCCTCATTCAAGAAACACACCCCCACGGAGGTCCCAGGTTCAATCCCGAGCCCGGGTCACTGTCCGTGCGGAGTTTGCACATTCTCCCCGTGTCTGCGTGGGTTTCGCTCACAACGCAGAGATGTGCAGGGTAGGTGGATTGGCCGCGCTAAATTGGCGCTCAATTAAAACAAATAAGAAACACACGTCTTTGACCAAGTTTATTTTTGTCCTCTGCTGGAATATTGCCTTCTAGACTTGCTGTCATAACACTCCCGATGAATGGCCGTGGGGAATTGCATTTTGTTAAAAGTGCTCTATGAATACAAGTTGTCGTTGATATTCAACCAATTTTGGCTCGCAACACTCCAGATTCTTTCATCTTATTAAGTAAAAATCCATAGAAGCAAGAATAGAGAGATGGGTTATTCTTCAAACGAAATATCCGCCGTTACCTCCTGCACAGCCATTAATGTAGGTTTACTGAACAATAATGGGGAGGCAGTAGCATTGTGGTAATATCACTAGACTAGTAATCTAGAGACTTGAGTTTATGCTCTGGGGCCATGGGTTCAAATCCTATCATACAGTTGGTGTAATTTAAATCCAATTTATTCAATCTGGAATTGAAAGCTCGTCTCAGTAATGGCGTCACGAAACTATCGATTGTTGTAAAAACCCACCTGGTCCACCAATGTCCTTTAGCGAAGGGAAACCTACAATCCTTACCTGGTCTGGCTCCAGACCCACAGCAATGTGGTTGACTCTTAACTGGCCTCTGAAATGACCAAGTTACTCACTCAGGTAAAGGGCAATTAGGGATGGGCAATTAATGTTAGCAATGCCCATATCCCATCTAAAATACGTTTTTAAATCCACAGTGCTCTGCGCAGTCATTCCACAGTCAGTAAAAACATCACATAATCTGGGTCGCAGTCCGTGTACCTCAGTACAACAAGAGGACATTGTCACGACAATGGAAGGACGCAGTTACAAACATGTTCAGGTTCATTTAAGTCATTTAATGCACTAACCTGTGTTCTGGAGACTGAGACCTGCAGAACAGAAAAACAGACGTTTTAGTGCCTGCTGGATGCTAGAGGAAGAGAAAACAGTAGTGAGAGGGAGAGCAGTCTGTGCCTCTAGTCACCCAGCATCATGTGTGTAACTACAGAGCTGCACCCCTTTGAGCCATGAAAATACAGTCAATGGCCTGTCCATTAACCTGGACTTCAGACAGATGGAGGGAAAAAAAATCAAAAAGATAAAATAACTGAACTGCAAACCAATCTCTGGGTAGGGTTGAATAAAATGTAAGTTCAAAAGAGTGTATGTCAAGCAATTTTTAGAAAATGTAAAAATGTATTAGACTCCCTGATGAAAAATCAATGGTAATATTTATTCCACGGTTACCAGATACTCCACACGTCCCTGACATGCAACCCTAGAAGATAAGACACTGACTAGGATTCTGCTCCAGTAACAACACCCTGGTGACCTCCTGCAGCCAGTTCCCAAACCAACCTTGGCTGGCTGGCTGAGTCTTCCTGGGAAGCGAGAATGCATCATCAAACTAATCCCAGTCAAGATGGTCTCTTTAGATTCCCTTACTTAGAGTTCATATTTCCTTCTTTAAAATGTGCCGGTTCTCATCTAATTGTCTAGAAAGATGAACCCCTCCTATTCTTAGTTATTGATGTTCTGCCCCCCCTTTTTTTTTTATTGTCACAAGTAGGCTTACATTAACACTGCAATGAGGTTACTGTGAAAAGCCCCTAGTCGCCACATTCCGGCGCCTGTTCGGGTACACAGAGGGAGAATTCAGAGTGTCCAACTCACCTAACAGCACGTCTTTCGGGACTTGTGGGAGGAAACCGGAGCACCCGGAGGAAACCCACGCAGACACGGGGAGAACATGCAAACTCCACACGGACTGCGACCCAGAGCTGGGAACGAACCTGGGACCTCGGCGCCGTGAGGCAGCAGTGCTAACCACTGCGCCACCGTGCTGCCCAAAGTTTCCCTATATTGAGAGTTCTAGCCTATGGTCATCACTATGATTTTCCGCGTGCCTATTTAACCTGTGACCTTGTCCCTATGTTAAACACTTGTGAAATTCTTCCCTTGAACAAGATGATAAATCATCATCTTTACCTGGTAATCGCATTTGCTGGGTCTGGCCAGCACCACGCATTCCTAAACAAGCCATATCCATAGCTACCCATTTCACTCTTAAATCAATATCTACGCTATATAATAATAATAATAGCTCGTCATAAGGAGGCTTCAATGAAGTTACTGTGAAAAGCCCCTAGTCGCCACATTCCGGCGCCTGTTCGGGGAGGCCGGTATGGGCATGGTAGGTCTGTCATCAACTTGGGGGTTCCCACAGTCTCTTCAGTTTTGAATGAATTCTGCAAAGTACAAGACGTTTTTACTGAATGTTAACTTCTTGATGCCTGGTCTTCTCACCTAATTTTCTAAAATACTGAAGGCTTTAGGGTGAGACATCAAAATAAAACAAGGGCAGTCTCGCCCCAAACACTTCCTTTCCGAATGCACAAGCTCACTGGAGGCATTTGAAAGGTGCCAAATAATTTATGGGTTGGGAAGAAACAAAGGTTAACAGTTTGAAAACTGTTTGGCGTTTCTGTTCAATACGAATTGTGCTGAAATTACAGACTTCACCACTCACCAATTCCAGGTGATACCACTCTCTCGTAATGGTATGGGTTGACACAGACACTGTCATACTTTAAGTCAAATGCAAACTGGCAGAACTTGGCGTGCTTGAGCTCGTTCTTGTGTAAATCTGGCCATCGCCAGAGTCGGGCATAGATCACATGGGGGAAACCTTTCCTTCCAGCGACCTGAAATGCAAGCACAATTAGAATGCTCTCAGTTCCCAATGTTATCCATCAGCGGGTTTTAGTACATTTATTGTGAGGCTAAACCATTCTCTTGAAGAGGGAAAACCTCAGCAGCTTCAGCATACCCCGTTATGTTTGACAGTTTTGTTCACTGTGGCTCCCCACTGCTGAACATATGAAAATAATTATATTTATTGTCCGCCAAATTGTCTTCAAGGTCTGAATGTATCTACCAGTGCAGTAACGGGAGAAAATAATTGAATTTTAAATCACTTGACCCCATCCTCAAAAGTTCCTAAAGTGCTCTTCAATCAATTCATTATTAAGGAGAAGCGAAATGCCCGAGGTGCCCTCCTTGGCGGAACAACAGCACAGAAGATGATGTGTGGGCCATCATTCTGCACCAGTCCTCGAAAGAGCTGTCCAATTATCCCACGCTCCTTTTTCTTTCCATTTACATCTGGGCCAGTGCAGACGCGATGGGTTAAGTGGCCTCCTTTCTGCACTGCAAATTCTCTGATTCCAAAATTCCTTGTATGCTGGAAGGGTCCCAGTGTGTTGAAAAATAGCTAATGTGGCAAATTTACTCAAGGAAGGCAGGAGACAGAAAACACTTTTCTTTACGGGATTTAGACCAGCATTTATTGCCCATCTCTAACTGCCCTTGGGAACGTGGGGGTGAGCTGCCTTCTTGAACCGCTGCAGTCCGTGTGATGTAGGTACACCCACTGTGCTGTTAGGAAGGGGGTTCCAGGATTTTGATTTTGAAGTTCCAAGTCAGGATGTTGAGTGACTTGCAGAGGAACTTACAAGTTATTGTGTATCATTGGGTTTGCAGCCCGCTTCCTTCTAGGTGTTGAGGCCGTGAGTTTGGAAGGTGCTGTCGAAGGAGCCTTGGTGAGTTGCTTCAGTGCACCTGGCACACACTGCTGCCACTATGCATCCTTCAATGCGGAACCTTGTTAAATATCTTTTGGAAATCCAGGTACACCACATTCACAGGTTCCCCTTTATCCAATTTACTTGTTACTTCTTCAAAAAAAATACAAACCTCAGAGAAAGAAATGAGTTAAACACAATTTCCTGGGGTAGATAGGGAATGAGGATTGTACGTGAGAGTGGAGGGGGAAAAAGTGCCAAGGAGTGGCAGCACGGGTCGCACAGTGGTTAGCACAGTTGCTTCACAGCTCCAGGGTCCCGGGTTCGATTCCCGGCCTTGGGTCACTGTCTGTGCGGAGTCTGCACGTTCCCCCAGTGTGTGCGTGGGTTTTCTCCGGGTGCTCCGGTTTCCTCCCACAGTCCAAAGATGAGCAGGTTAGGTGGATTGGCCGTGTCCAAAAAGGTTGGGTTAGGTAAGGTTACGGGGATAGGGCGGAGGTGTGGGGACAGGGCGGAGGGGCGGGGACAGGGCGGAGGGGCGGGGACAGGGCGGAGGGGCGGGGACAGGGCGGAGGGGCGGGGACAGGGCGGAGGGGCGGGGACAGGGCGGAGGGGCGGGGACAGGGCGGAGGGGCGGGGACAGGGCGGAGGGGATTGGACAGGGCGGAGGGGCGGGGACAGGGCGGAGGGGCGGGGACAGGGCGGAGGGGCGGGGACAGGGCGGAGGGGCGGGGACAGGGCGGAGGGGCGGGGACAGGGCGGAGGGGCGGGGACAGGGCGGAGGGGCGGGGACAGGGCGGAGGGGCGGGGACAGGGCGGAGGGGCGGGGACAGGGCGGAGGGGCGGGGACAGGGCGGAGGGGCGGGGACAGGGCGGAGGGGCGGGGACAGGGCGGAGGGGCGGGGACAGGGCGGAGGGGCGGGGACAGGGCGGAGGGGCGGGGACAGGGCGGAGGGGCGGGGACAGGGCGGAGGGGCGGGGACAGGGCGGAGGGGCGGGGACAGGGCGGAGGGGATTGGACAGGGCGGAGGGGCGGGGACAAGGCGGAGGGGCGGGGATAGGGTGGAGTGTGGGGATAGGGTGGAGTGTGGGGATAGGGCGGAGTGTGGGGATAGGGTGGAGTGTGGGGATAGGGCGGAGGGGTGGGGATGGGGTGGAGTGTGGGGATAGGGCGGAGGTGTGGGGATAGGGTGGAGTGTGGGGATAGGGTGGAGTGTGGGGATTGGGTGGAGTGTGGGGATTGGGTGGAGTGTGGGGATAGGGTGGAGTGTGGGGATAGGGTGGAGTGTGGGGATAGGGCGGAGTGTGGGGATAGGGTGGAGTGTGGGGATAGGGCGGAGGGGTGGGGATGGGGTGGAGTGTGGGGATAGGGCGGAGGTGTGGGGATAGGGTGGAGTGTGGGGATAGGGCGGAGTGTGGGGATAGGGTGGAGGTGTGGGGATAGGGTGGAGTGTGGGGATAGGGCGGAGGGGTGGGGATGGGGTGGAGTGTGGGGATAGGGCGGAGGGGTGGGGATGGGGTGGAGTGTGGGGATAGGGTGGAGTGTGGGGATAGGGCGGAGGGGTGGGGATGGGGTGGAGTGTGGGGATAGGGCGGAGGTGTGGGGATAGGGCGGAGGTGTGGGGATAGGGTGGAGTGTGGGGATAGGGTGGAGTGTGGGGATAGGGTGGAGTGTGGGGATTGGGTGGAGTGTGGGGATTGGGTGGAGTGTGGGGATAGGGTGGAGTGTGGGGATAGGGTGGAGTGTGGGGATAGGGTGGATGTGGGGATAGGGTGGAGTGTGGGGATAGGGTGGAGTGTGGGGATAGGGCGGAGTGTGGGGATAGGGTGGAGTGTGGGGATAGGGTGGAGTGTGGGGATAGGGCGGAGGGGTGAGGATAGGGCGGAGGGGTGGGGATAGGGCGGAGGGGTGGGGATTGGGTGGAAGTGTTGACCTTGGTTAGGGTGCTCTTTCCAAGAGCCGGTGCAGACTCGATGGGCCAAATGGCCTCCTTCTGCACTGCAAATTCTATAATTCGATGAGTGTCAACGTTTGGTCAGGAGAAGCACGGCCACACTGTGACCGTACTAATCACAACCTGCCTGCAATTTGGGTACATACCTATTATCCCCTATTCCCGGTCTTCTACCTCCTAAACATTTTCCAAACTAAACCAATAAGTTGCTTTCAATTCCTTCTGCTTGGAATTGTTGAATACCTTCTGAAAGATAATAGTTAAAATAAAAGCAACATGATTGAATGTGCGCTCAGTCACAATGCGGGTGAAGGAGGAGTCAGGATTTTTCCATCCGTTTTACAAACACATCCCTTTTAAAGACACAATCACGTTCATTTTAGATCCAGGTAACAGATTCCGAAAACAAAAAGGCCTGAAGTCAAAGGAAGATCTATTCAGCTTTTGTGAACTGCTCCTGCCATCTATACTTTGTTAACTGTGTGGAAATGACAGTTTCATTGGGGATTACATCAATGGCAAAAGGAGTAGAGCGTTACTAAAACACCACATCAAGCTCACAGCTTCCAAATATCAAGGTCAGCCAGCACGTCTATCTTCATTAGGGGGAAAGATGCCAGGACTGGAAATGTCACATTAATAACAACATCCACATTCAAATCTGACTCAGAGTTGGGCAATTTCTGAACTATGGCACAAAGATTAGATAATCCCACTCCCAGATCAGATACATCATGCGTTATGGGTGAAGGGGGTTGTCGAATAGCTCAGCTGACTAGATGGTTCATGATGTGGAGCAACGCCAACAGCGCGGGTTCAATTCCTGTACCGGCTGAGGTTATTCATTAAGACCCCACCTTCTCAACCTTGCCCGTCGCCCGAGGTGTGGCGGCCCCCAGGTTAAATCTCAAAGAGGAGACCAGCCTATTGTCTTCTGGGGCGGCATTTACAGAATTTACACTCCTCGGTCAGATACTGAGCAAAGTTCCTTCTGCCCTGCCTGCATAAAGTATTTTAACCCAAACCTCAAACAGCACCCTGGCTCCACTGGTGTTAAATGTTAGTTCCCCCAGAAATTATGCCCAAGGACTTGGATGTAGATCATTCTGCACCTCATTACTGGTAGTTATCACTGCTACAAGGAGCTCTACGAGTTTATGTGAACACAACAATTGGGATGGGAATGGTCATGTGAGAGTACCTTTAAGAAATGGGTGTTTAAGAAATGTACCTTTAAGAAATGGGTGTTTATCAGTGATGTCAGAGAGTGGGTGGAGCTGGGCTGCCTGTCAGCTTTTTACTTTCGTTTTAAGCTGTTTGCTGCAGGGTGTGTTTTAGTTTCATTTTCAGAGCTGGATAGCTGCAGTCACAGCCAGAAGGTGTACGAGTCTCTCTCTCTGTAATACAAAGACTGTAAATCGATCCTTTGGTGATTTAAAACCAATAACTGCTCTCAGTAGTGACTTTAACCTGATGTGCTTCTGTTAAAAGTTCTTTTTTAAGTCTTACGGATGTTAAAAGGACAGCTTAAAGGATTACTTAGTGTTGTATTCTTTGGAGGTTGTATTTGAATTAATGATTGCTAAGATGTTCACTATGTTTTAAAAAGGTTAAGTTGAGTTCATAGAATAAACATTGTTTAGCTTTTAAAAAATACTTTTCC
Organism: Scyliorhinus torazame; assembly: GCF_047496885.1. Taxonomy (NCBI): domain Eukaryota; kingdom Metazoa; phylum Chordata; class Chondrichthyes; order Carcharhiniformes; family Scyliorhinidae; genus Scyliorhinus; species Scyliorhinus torazame. The sequence continues at coordinate 43,863,312 of NC_092732.1, read as the reverse complement.
ATTTCTGCTGTCCCACACCTGTAGAGTGGGCCGTGTGCTCCCCATACCACAATGTAGTAAACGTTGTGGGTCAGGTGAACTCCATGATACACTTTGGGGTTCTCTGAACTCAGGCCCATAATAGAATGTAATAATGGATGCCCTTCCAAACTGATAGAGACCTCATTGCTTCATCGACTTGCGATACACACACGAGATGGACTACTGAGTAAGCACATAGAACATAGAACTGTATAGCACAGTACAGGCCCTTCGGCCCACGATGTTGTGCTGAACTAGTCTGAAACTAAGATCAAATCAACCTACTCCCAATCATTCTAGTGCACTCCATATGCCTATCCAATAACCGCTTGAAAGCTCCTAAAGTGTCCGACTCCACTACCATAGCTGGGAGTGCGTTCCACGCCCCAACCTCTCTGAGTAAAGAACTTACCTCTGACATCCCTCCTATATCTTCCACCATGAACCTTATAGCTATGCCCCCTTGTAACAGCTACATCCACCCGAGGAAAAAGTCTCTGAACGTCCACTCTATCTATCCCCTTCATCATCTTATACACCTCTATTAAGTCACCTCTCATCCTCCTTCGCTCCAATGAGAAAAACCCTCGCTCCCTCAACCTTTCATCGTAAGACCTACCCTCCAATCCAGGCAGCATCCTGGTAAATCTCCTTTGCGCCCTTTCCAATGCTTCCACATCCTTCCTATAATGAGGTGACCAGAACTGCACACAATACTCCCAAATGTGGTCTAACCAAGGTCTTGTACAGTTGCAGCATAACCTCACGGCTCTTAAACTAAATCCTCCTGTTAATACACACTATAGGCTTTCTTCACGGCTCTATCCATTTGGGTGGCAACTTTCAGAGATCTCTCTGCTCCTCCACATTCTTCAGAACCCTGCCGTTAACCGTGCAATCCGCATTCACATTTGTCCTACCAAAATGAATCACTTCACACTTATTGAATCACCTCGCACTTATCAGGGTTAAACTCCATCTGCCACTTTTCAGCCCAGCTCTGCATCCTATCAATGTCTCTTTGCAGCCTACAACAGCCCTCCATATTATCCACTACTCCACCAATCTTGGTGTCATCAGCAAATTTACTAACCCAACCTTCAACTCCATCATCCAAGTCATTGATAAAAATCACAAATAGCGGAGGACCCAGCACTGATCCCTGTGGTACCCGCTGGTGACTGGGCTCCAGGGTGAAAATTTACCATCGACCACCACCCTCTGTCTTCTATGTTACTGATCCAATCGGCCAAATTGCAATAAATACACCGTAGTAGGTGTGAGTGTGGGGAAAACTGGGAAGATTGCATTTTCTGGTGGTAATCAGGTCAGGTTGGCAAATTGTCAGATCTTGGATGATGCCATTATACCGTGTGGGCTATTGATACTTGAAGAACACTGAGAGGCCTAGATAGAGCGTACGTGGAGATGTTTCCACTGGTAGGAGAGACTAGAACCCGAGAGCATAGAGTAAGACTGAAGGGACGATCCTTTAAAACTGAGAATAGGAGGAATTTCTTCAGCCAGAGGGTGGTGAATCTGTGGAACTCTTTGCCGCAGAAGGCTGTGGAGGCCAAATCACTGAGTCTCTTTAAGACAGAGATAGATAGGTTCTTGATTAATAAGGGAATCTGGGGTTACAGGGAGAATGGGGTGAGAAACACATCAGCCTTGATCGAATTGAGTCGGAAACATTAGGGACCTTCAAGCAGCTATTGGATAGGTACATGGATTACGGTAAAATGTTATAGTGTAGATTTATTTGTTCTTGAGGGCAGCACGGTAGCATTGTGGATAACACAATTGCTTCACAGCTCCAGGGTCCCAGGTTCGATTCCGGCTTGGGTCACTGTCTGTGCGGAGTCTGCACGTCCTCCCCGTGTCTGCGTGGGTTTCCTCCGGGTGCTCCGGTTTCCTCCCACAGTCCAAAGATGTGCGGGTTAGGTGGATTGGCCGTGATAAATTGCCCTTAGTGTTGGGTGGGGTTACTGGGTTATGGGGATAGGTTGGAGGTGTGGGCTTGGGTAGGGTGCTCTTTCCAAGAGCCGGTGCAGACTCGATGGGCCGAATGGCCTCCTACTGCACCGTAAATTTGTTGATTCCATGATTGCTGGTGGCTGCTGGAAAGTGGAAGGAGGGTGACTGACTTTTCTGTTGATCCAGGTGCTCCTTAACCAGCATCGTGTGACACAAACATTACCTGCCATTTGTCCAATCTAAGTGTTTCACATCTTGCTCTGGGCTGCTTGATTATCAGAGGAGTTGTGAATTGAACTGAATGTGTTTGGTGCTTGTGTTAGATTGGTTAGAGATTTATAGTCAATGTGCCATAGTAATCATGGGCAAGATTAATGAAGATGGCGTCTTGAGCTTTGTGCTCTGAATGAACTCGGCATCACCAACACTAACTTTCAGAGCAAACAAACCATTAGACTATGAGATATGAGAGTCGAATTAAGCCATTCGGCACATCAAACCTGCTCCACCATTCATCGAACATAGAAAATACAGCACAGAACAGGCCCTTCGGCCCACAATGTTGTGCCGAACCTTTGGCCTAGACTAATCATAGATTATCATTGAATTTACAGTGCAGAAGGAGGCCATTCGGCCCATTGAGTCTGCACCGGCTCTTGGAAAGAGCACCCTACCCAAAGTCAATACCTCCACCCAACACTAAGGGCAATTTTGGACACTAAGGGCAATTTATCATTGGCCAATTCACCTAACCCGCACATCTTTGGACTGTGGGAGGAAACCGGAGCACCCGGAGGAAACCCACGCAGACACTGGGAGGACGTGCAGACTCCGCACAGACAGTGACCCAAGCCGGGAATCGAACCTGGGACCCTGGAGTGGTGAAGCAATTGTGCTAACCACGGTGCTACGGTGCTGCCCCAATATCTTGGAGATTGCCACAACTAAAATTGAACTATTGGTACCAATAACATGGTTGCAAGAGTAGAATGGAGGCTGGGTATTCTGCGATGAATTCGCTTTCTGATCCTTCAAAATCCTTTCCGCTGTCTACAAACAGAGTGAGGAATGTGATGCAGCACTCGTCACTCATTTGAAATGAAGCAGCTAGAATGTCCTTTAAATGTGTGGGCTTGGGTTGGGTGCTCTTTCCAAGGGCCAGTGCAGACTCGATGGGCCGAATGGCCTCCTACTGCACTGTAAATTCTATGATTCTGTGAACTGTGACACCATTCAGGTTAGTTTGAACCATTTGGTTCCATTGGCCCAGAATATACAACTTCCAGGATGCACTGAAGCAATAGCACCGGCTGCTACGATCACAGTGGCAAGAACAGCAACAATGTCATGGGAACACATTCATTTCCAAATCATTCGTCATACTGATTTGGGGCACTCATTAATTAATACTCCATTTGCTGTTGGATCAATATTCTGAAATTTACCATCAAGCACCATGACAGAGGCAATAAGAAGGCCCACCACCTTCAGGGCTGGGCAGTAAAGGTGGCCGCATCAGCCTCACCCACCTCTCAAGAACAACATTTTAAAAATATCGTACCCAATGATCAGTAACTGCCAGATTCTACTTCGATCAGCTCGATTAATAAAGGCTATAAGCCAACGTAACAGAGCGCCGCATTTGAAAGCGGTGGCCATGGGTTACTGAGAGGAAGGTTTGCACTCCTGATTGTTGTCAATGTTGGGCAAGGTCCAGGCTAGACTGATGCCCCATCATTAAATATGTTTTTGCCATTCTTTGTCTTGGGCTGATTACTGAACGAATGGTCGCGTTGGCAATGAAATGGAGGGCAATAGGGCGCACAGAACCCAGACTCTTCTCAGAATCAGGGCATTTAGGGCAAATGCAGAGAAGGAAAAAATGTAAGATTTCCATAGAATCACAGAATTTACCAAATGGTTCAAACTAACCTGAATGATATCACATTTCATAGATACATAGCATTTACAGTGCAGAAGGAGGCCATTCGGCCCATCGAGTCTGCACCGGCTCTTGGAAAGGGCACCCTACCCAAGCCCACACATCCATCCTATCCCCATAACCCAATAACCCCACCCAATCTTTTGTTTTGGACACCAAGGGTAATTTAGCATGGCCAATCCACCTAACCTGCACACCTTTGGACTGTGGGAGGAAACCGGAGCACCCGGAGGAAACCCACGCAGACACGGGGAGAACGTGCAGACTCCGCACAGACAGTGACCCAGGCCGGGAATCAAACCCGGGACCCTGGCACCGTGAAGCAACTGTGCTAACCATTCTGTTACCGTGCTGCCCATTTTGTTTATCTTGACTTCAAGAAGGAAGGGCAGCACGGTGGCGCAGTGGTTAGCACTACTGCCTCACAACACTGAGAACACGGGTTTGGTCCAGGCCCTGGGTCACTGTCCATGTGGAGTTTGCACATTGTCCCCGTGTCTGTGTGGGTCTCTCTCTCTCTCTCCCCCCCCCCCACCCCAAATTGCCCCTTAATTGGGAAAAAAATAATTGGGAACTCAAAAAAATCTTTCACGTCAAGGAGCTCGAAGCACCTGTATTTGTTGCAGCACATTTAACATTGTTCGCTGCTGTGTGTGTGTGTTCACTCTGACAATGAAACTCAGGGGAAAAGTTCCAACTAGTTTTGAGCAGATTGATATGGCAAGAGTTAACAATGGTGTGGAGAAGAAAAAGATCTCATCTGATTACGCGAGTATGTTAATGACATGAAACTTCAGGCGCTGGACCGTCCTTTAGCCAGTCTCTGAAATATGACACTCTCTCTTCATCTTGACTGACCCCAGTGACCCCGCTCAGGGATTTTTGTTTATTCCATTGTGGTGAAATGTCAAAACTTATCGAGTCACGCCGGCTGCTCTGGCGCCACAGTGCAATGTACACCGGCTCCATCAGCACATTACATCCAGAGTACAAAGCGCCCCCCTCCCCCCACATACAGACACTGCACCAAGCTGCTCCCATCATTCACAGCCTTAATCTTACTCACAGGTTTTACCGCAGAACACATGGAAACAAAAATCTACTTTCTGACTCAACTCTTGAGCAGATCTGATCTTTGCCAGAACCATCAAGTCGATGGAGAATGCAGCCCATCTTCAAAGTTACATCCACAATGGCAATAACAAGCCCATCTTTAAAATAATTGTTTTAATAATCTTTATTGTCACCAGTAGGTTTACATTAACGCTGCAGTGAAGTTACTGTGAAGATCCCCTAGTCGCCACATCCCGGCGCCTGTTCGGGTACACAGAGGGAGAATTCAGAATGTCCAATTCACCCAACAGCACGTCTTTCGGGACTTGTGGGAGGAAACCGGAGCACCCGGAGGAAACTCACGCAGACACGGGGAGAACGTGCAGACTCCGCACAGACAGTGACCCAAGCCGGGAATCGAACCCAGGACCCTGGTGTGGAGAGACTGCTGTGCCAACCACTGTGCAGCCCCGGATCCCTGGTGCGGAGAGACAGCAGTGCTAACCACTGTGCCACCCCGGATCCCTGGTGCGGAGAGACAGCAGTGCTAACCACTGTGCCACCCCGGATCCCTGGTGCGGAGAGACAGCAGTGCTAACCACTGTGCCGCCCCGGATCCCTGGTGCGGAGAGACAGCAGTGCTAACCACTGTGCCACCCTGGATCCCTGGTGCGGAGAGACAGCAGTGCTAACCACTGTGCCGCCCCGGATCCCTGGTGCGGAGAGACAGCAGTGCTAACCACTGTGCCGCCCTGGATCCCTGGTGCGGAGAGACAGCGGTGCTAACCACTGTGCCGCCCCGGATCCCTGGTGCGGAGAGACAGCAGTGCTAACCACTGTGCCGCCCCAGATCCCTGGTGCGGAGAGACAGCAGTGCTAACCACTGCTGTAGACATTTCAAAAGGAAATATGGAGAAGGAGCAGCTGCAATTAAAAAACTAGCCACAGAACAAAGGCTCAGACTGTCGGGTGCTGTAATTTCCCATGTTGGAAAAGGCCAATTTTCCCCCTGGTGTGGGGTTTCTGATGGAGGTTCCCTGCTCCAGTGTACGTGCGAATGAAATCTCTTGCTTAGTGTTATGCTTGCCAATGCATTCTGTTAAAGTGTTTTTGTTGTTCTTGCCCTGTGCGTTGGCGAACGCAGTGGACTCGCTTTGTTTCTTTTGGTGCACTTTTCCAGTGGTGTGTGTATTTAATAACACAAGCCAATATCCGTGATCAATGCTGGAAAACATGCGTGTATGCTGACGGTACTGAGAAAGAACAAAGTTAAGTCCTGCTGACCAGTGCAGCGGGTGGTGTATTTGCAGCCTCGGCCAACAGAAATGCTCTCCATTCGTCAGTCCCACCTTCCACAAAGGAAGATCCAATCCCAGGATATCGCTGCAGGGGTTCCTCAGGATGGTGTCCCAGCAGGCAACAATTCTCAGCTGCTTCATCGATGATCATCTCTCCATCATCCACAAACTGCAGTCTCTCCTCCAAGACATACATCACCCTGACTTGCACCTTCACTGTTCCTGGCTCAAAATCCTGAAACTCCCTCCCTAACAGCACTGTGGGTGGACCTACATCACATGGACTACGGCGGTTCAAGGCCTGTCACTACATTCTCATGGGCAATAAGGGATAGGCAATAAATGCTGACCTAGCTAGCGAAGGCCACATGCTTTGGAAAAAATTAAAACCTTCTCCTGGTGAGTGTGACTCACTGCAACGCCTGGTCTAGTTACTCCCCTGGCGAGTGTGACTCACTGCAACGCCTGGTCTAGTTACTCCCCTGGCGAGTGTGACTCACCGCAACGCCTGGTCCAGTCACTCCCCTGGCGAGTGTGACTCACCGCAACGCCTGGTCTAGTTACTCCCCTGGCGAGTGTAACTCACTGCAACGCCTGGTCTAGTTACTCCCCTGGCGAGTGTGACTCACTGCAACGCCTGGTCTAGTTACTCCCCTGGCGAGTGTGACTCACTGCAACGGCAGGTCTAGATACTCCCCTGGCGAGTGTGACTCACTGCAACGCCTAATCTAGTTACTCCCCTGGCGAGTGTGACTCACTGCAGTGCCTGGTCTAGTTACTCCCCTGGCGAGTGTGACTCACTGCATCGCCTGGTCTAGTTACTCCCCTGGCGAGTGTGACTCACTGCAACGCCTGGTCTAGTCACTCCCCTGGCGAGTGTGACTCACTGCATCGCCTGGTCTAGTTACTCCCCTGGCGAGTGTGACTCACTGCAACGCCTGGTCTAGTTACTCCCCTGGCGAGTGTGACTCACTGCAACGCCTGGTCTAGTTACTCCCCTGGCGAGTGTGACTCACTGCATCGCCTGGTCTAGTTACTCCCCTGGCGAGTGTGACTCACTGCAACGCCAGGTCTAGTTACTCCCCTGGCGAGTGTGACTCACTGCAACGCCTGGTCTAGTTACTCCCCTGGCGAGTGTGACTCACTGCAACGCCTGATCTAGTTACTCCCCCGGCGAGTGTGACTCACTGCAACGCCTGGTCTAGTCACTCCCCTGGCGAGTGTGACTCACTGCATCGCCTGGTCTAGTTACTCCCCTGGCGAGTGTGACTCACTGCAACGCCTGGTCTAGTCACTCCCCTGGCGAGTGTGACTCACTGCATCGCCTGGTCTAGTTACTCCCCTGGCGAGTGTGACTCACTGCAACGCCTGGTCTAGTTACTCCCCTGGCGAGTGTGACTCACTGCAACGCCTGGTCTAGTTACTCCCCTGGCGAGTGTGACTCACTGCATCGCCTGGTCTAGTTACTCCCCTGGCGAGTGTGACTCACTGCAACGCCAGGTCTAGTTACTCCCCTGGCGAGTGTGACTCACTGCAACGCCTGGTCTAGTTACTCCCCTGGCGAGGGTGACTCACTGCAACGCCTGATCTAGTTACTCCCCCGGCGAGTGTGACTCACTGCAACGCCTGGTCTAGTCACTCCCCTGGCGAGTGTGACTCACTGCAACGCCTGGTCTAGTTACTCCCCTGGCGAGTGTGACTCACTGCAATGCCTGGTCTAGTCACTCCCCTGGCGAGTGTGACTCACTGCAACGCCTGGTCTAGTCACTCCCCTGACGAGTGTGCCCCTGGTCTAGTTACGCCCCTGGCGAGTGTGACTCACCGCAACGCCTGGTCTAGTTACTCCCCTGGCGAGTGTGACTCAATGCAACGCCTGGTCTAGTTACTCCCCTGGCGAGTGTGACTCACTGCAACGCCTGGTCTAGTCACTCCCCTGGCGAGTGTGCCCCTGGTCTAGTGACTCGCCTGGCGAGTGTGACTCACCGCAACGCCTGGTCTAGTCACTCCCCTGGCGAGTGTGACTCACTGCAGTGCCTGGTCTAGTCACTCCCCTGGAGAGTGTGACTCACTGCAACGCCTGGTCTAGTTACTCCCCTGGCGAGTGTGACTCACTGCAACGCCTGGTCTAGTTACTCCCCTGGCAAGTGTGACTCACTGCAACGCCTGGTCTAGTTACTCCACTGGCGAGTGTGCCCCTGGTCTAGTTACTCCCCTGGCGAGTATGACTCACTGCAACGCCTGGTCTAGTTACTCCCCTGGCGAGTGTGCCCCTGGTCTAGTTACACCCCTGGCGAGTGTGACTCACCGCAACGCCTGGTCTAGTTACTCCCCTGGCGAGTGTGACTCACTGCAACGCCTGGTCTAGTTACTCCCCTGGCGAGTGTGACTCACTGCAACGCCTGGTCTAGTTACTCCCCTGGCGAGTGTGACTCACTGCAACGCCTGGTCTAGTTACTCCCTGGCGAGTGTGACTCACTGCAACGCCTGGTCTAGTTACTCCACTGGCGAGTGTGCCCCTGGTCTAGTTACTCCCCTGGCGAGTATGACTCACTGCAACGCCTGGTCTAGTTACTCCCCTGGCGAGTGTGCCCCTGGTCTAGTTACGCCCCTGGCGAGTGTGACTCACCGCAACGCCTGGTCTAGTTACTCCCCTGGCGAGTGTGACTCACTGCAACGCCTGGTCTAGTTACTCCCCTGGCGAGTGTGACTCACTGCAACGCCTGGTCTAGTTACTCCCCTGGCGAGTGTGACTCACTGCAACGCCTGGTCTAGTTACTCCCTGGCGAGTGTGACTCACTGCAACGCCTGGTCTAGTTACTCCCCTGGCGAGTGTGACTCACTGCAACGCCTGGTCTAGTTACTCCCTGGTGAGTGTGACTCACTGCAGTGCCTGGTCTAGTTACTCCCCTGGCGAGTGTGACTCACTGCAGTGCCTGGTCTAGTTACTCCCCTGGCGAGTATGACTCACTGCAACGCCTGGTCTAGTTACGCCCCTGGCGAGTGTGACTCACTGCAACGCCTGGTCTAGTTACTCCCCTGGCGAGTGTGCCCCTGGTCTAGTTACTCCCCTGGCGAGTGTGACTCACTGCAACGCCTGGTCTAGTTACTCCCTGGCGAGTGTGACTCACTGCAACGCCTGGTCTAGTTACTCCCCTGGCGAGTGTGACTCACTGCAACGCCTGGTCTAGTTACTCCCTGGTGAGTGTGACTCACTGCAGTGCCTGGTCTAGTTACTCCCCTGGTGAGTGTGACTCACTGCAGTGCCTGGTCTAGTTACTCCCCTGGCGAGTATGACTCACTGCAACGCCTGGTCTAGTTACTCCCCTGGCGAGTGTGCCCCTGGTCTAGTTACGCCCCTGGCGAGTGTGACTCACCGCAACGCCTGGTCTAGTTACTCCCCTGGCGAGTGTGACTCACTGCAACGCCTGGTCTAGTTACTCCCCTGGCGAGTGTGACTCACTGCAACGCCTGGTCTAGTTACTCCCCTGGCGAGTGTGACTCACTGCAACGCCTGGTCTAGTTACTCCCTGGTGAGTGTGACTCACTGCAGTGCCTGGTCTAGTTACTCCCTGGTGAGTGTGACTCACTGCAGTGCCTGGTCTAGTTACACCCCTGGTGAGTGTGACTCACTGCAGTGCCTGGTCTAGTTACTCCCCTGGCGAGTGTGACTCACCGCAACGCATGGTCTAGTTACTCCCCTGGCGAGTGTGACTCACTGCAACGCCTGGTCTAGTTACTCCCCTGGCGAGTGTGACTCACTGCAACGCCAGGTCTAGTTACTCCCCTGGCGAGTGTGACTCACTGCAACACCTGGTCTAGTTACTCCCCTGGCGAGTGTGACTCACTGCAACGCCTGGTCTAGCTACTCCCCTGGCGAGTGTGACTCACTGCAACGCCAGGTCTAGTTACTCCCCTGGCGAGTGTGACTCACTGCAACGCCTGGTCTAGTCACTCCACTGGCGAGTGTGACTCACTGCAACGCCTGGTCCAGACACTCCCCTGGCGTGTGTGACTCACCGCAACACCTGGTCTAGTTACTCCCCTGGCGAGTGTGACTCACTGCAACGCCTGGTCTAGTTACTCCCCTGGCGAGTGTGACTCACTGCAGTGCCTGGACTAGTCACTCCCCTGGCGAGTGTGACTCACTGCAACGCCTGGTCTAGTTACTCCCCTGGCGAGTGTGACTCACTGCAACGGCAGGTCTAGATACTCCCCTGGCGAGTGTGACTCACTGCAACGGCAGGTCTAGATACTCCCCTGGCGAGTGTGACTCACTGCAACGCCTGGTCTAGTTACTCCCCTGGCTAGTGTGACTCACTGCAGTGCCTGGTCTAGTCACTCCCCTGGCGAGTGTGACTCACTGCAACGCCTGGTCTAGTCACTCCCCTGGCGAGTGTGACTCACTGCAACGCCTGGTCTATTTACTCCCCTGGCGAGTGTGACTCACTGCTGTGCCTGGTCTAGTCACTCCCCTGGTGAGTGTGACTCACTGCAACGCCTGGTCTAGTTACTCCTCCCCAGGATAGTGTGACTCACTGCAAAGCCTGGTCTAGTTACTCCCTGGCGAGTGTGACTCACTGCAACGCCTGGTCTAGTCACTCCCCTGGCGAGTGTGACTCACCGCAACGCCTGGTCTAGTTACTCCCCTGGCGAGTGTGACTCACTGCAACGCCTGGTCTAGTTACTCCCCTGGCGAGTGTGACTCACTGCAACGCCTGGTCTAGTTACTCCCCTGGCGAATGTGACTCACTGCAGTGCCTGGTCTAGTTACTCCCCTGGCGAGTGTGACTCACCGCAACGCCTGGTCCAGTTACTCCCCTGGCGAGTGTGACTCACCGCAACGCCTGGTCTAGTTACTCCCCTGGCGAGAGTGACTCACTGCAACGCCTGGTCTAGTTACTCCCCTGGAGAGTGTGACTCACTGCAACGCCTGGTCTAGTTACTACCCGGGCGAGTGTGACTCACTGCAACGGCAGGTCTAGATACTCCCCTGGCGAGTGTGACTCACTGCAACGCCTGGTCTAGTTACTCCCCTGGTTAGTGTGACTCACTGCAGTGCCTGGTCTAGTCACTCCCCTGGCGAGTGTGACTCACTGCAACGCCTGGTCTAGTTACTCCCCTGGCGAGTGTGACTCACTGCAACGCCTGGTCTAGTTACTCCCCTGGCGAGTGTGACTCACTGCAACGCCTGGTCTAGTTACTCCCCTGGCGAGTGTGACTCACTGCAACGTCTGGTCTAGTTACTCCCCTGGCGAGTGTGACTCACTGCAACGCCTGGTCTAGTCACTCCCCTGGCGAGTGTGACTCACTTCAGTGCCTGGTCGAGTCACTCCCCTGGCGAGTGTGACTCACTGCAATGCCTGGTCTAGTTACTCCTCCCCAGGATAGTGTGACTCACTGCAAAGCCTGGTCTAGTTACTCCCCTGGCGAGTGTGACTCACTGCAACGCCTGGTCTAGTTACTCCCCTGGCGAGTGTGACTCACTGCAACGCCTGGTCTAGTTACTCCCCTGGCGAGTGTGACTCACTGCAACGCCTGGTCTAGTTACTCCCCTGGCGAGTGTGACTCACCGCAACGCCTGGTCTAGTTACTCCCCTGGCGAGTGTGACTCACTGCAATGCCTGGTCTAGTTACTCCCCGGGCGAGTGTGACTCACTGCAACGCCTGGTCTAGTTACTCCCCTGGCAAGTGTGACTCACTGCAGCGCCTGGTCTAGTTACTCCCCGGGCGAGTGTGACTCACTGCAACGCCTGGTCTAGTTACTCCCCTGGCGAGTGTGACGCACTGCAACGCCTGGTCTAGTTACTCCCCTGGCGAGTGTGACTCACTGCAACGCCTGGTCTAGTTACTCCCCTGGCGAGTGTGACTCACTGCAACGCCTGGTCTAGTCACTCCCCTGGGCGAGTGTGACTCACTGCAGCGCCAGGTTGTGTTACTCCCCTGGCGAGTGTGACTCACTGCAACGCCTGGTCCAGACACTCCCCTGGCGAGTGTGACTCACTGCAAGGCCTGGTCTAGTTACTCCCCTGGCGAGTGTGACTCACTGCAACGCCTGGTCCAGGCACTCCCCTGGCGAGTGTGACTCACTGCAACTCCTGGTCTAGTTACTCCCCTGGCGAGTGTGACTCACTGCAACGCCTGGTCTAGTTACTCCCCTGGCGAGTGTGACTCACTGCAATGCCTGGTCTAGTCACTCCCCTGGCGAGTGTGACTCACTGCAACGCCTGGTCTAGTTACTCCCCTGGCGAGTGTGACTCACTGCAATGCCTGGTCTAGTTACTCCCCTGGCGAGTGTGACTCACTGCAACGCCTGGTCTAGTGACTCCCCTGGCGAGTGTGACTCACTGCAACGCCTGGTCTAGTCGCTCCCCTGGCGAGTGTGACTCACTGCAACGCCTGGTCTAGTTACTCCCCTGGCGAGTGTGACTCACTGCAACGCCTGGTCTAGTCACTCCCCTGGCGAGTGTGACTCACTGCAACGCCTGGTCTAGTTACTCCCCTGGCGAGTGTGACTCACTGCAATGCCTGGTCTAGTTACTCCCCTGGCGAGTGTGACTCACTGCAACTCCTGGTCTAGTTACTCCCCTGGCGAGTGTGACTCACTGCAACGCCTGGTCTAGTTACTCCCCTGGCGAGTGTGACTTACTGCAAAGCCTGGTCTAGTTACTCCCCTGGCGAGTGTGACTCACTGCAATGCCTGGTCTAGTTACTCCCCTGGCGAGTGTGCCTTACTGCAACGCCTGGTCTAGTTACTCCCCTGGCGAGTGTGACTCACTGCAACGCCTGGTCTAGTTACTCCCCTGGCGAGTGTGACTCACTGCAATGCCTGGTCTAGTCACTCCTCTGGCGGGTGTGACTCACTGCAACGACTGGTCTAGTTACTCCCCTGGCGAGTGTGACTCACTGCAACGCCTGATCCAGACACTCCCCTGGCGAGTGTGACTCACTGCAACGCCTGGTCTAGTTACTCCCCGGTGAGTGTGACTGACTGCAGTGCCTGGTCTAGTTACTCCCCTGGCGTGTGTGACTCACTGCAGTGCCTGGTCTAGTTACTCCCCTGGCGTGTGTGACTCACTGCAGTGCCTGGTCTAGTTACTCCCCTGGCGTGTGTGACTCACTGCAGTGCCTGGTCTAGTTACTCCCCTGGCGAGTGAGGCTCACTGCAGTGCCTGGTCTAGTTACTCCCCTGGCGAGTGTGACTCACTGCAACGCCTGGTCTAGTTACTCCCCTGGCGAGTGTGACTCACTGCAACGCCTGGTCAAGTTACTCCCCTGGCGAGTGTGACTCACTGCAACGCCTGGTCCAGTCACTCCCCTGGCGAGTGTGACTCACTACAATGCCTGGTCTAGTTACTCCCTGGCGAGTGTGACTCACTGCAACGCCTGGTCTAGTTACTCCCCTGGCGAGTGTGACTCACTGCAACGCCTGGTCTAGTGACTCCCCTGGCGAGTGTGACTCACTGCAACGCTGGTCTAGTTACTCCCCTGGCGAGTGTGACTCACTGCAGTGCCTGGTCTAGTTACTCCCCTGGCGAGTGTGACTCACTGCAACGCCTGGTCTAGTCACACCCCTGGCGTGTGTGACTCACTGCAACACCTGGTCTAGTTACTCCCCTGGCGAGTGTGACTCACTGCAACGCCTGATTTAGTTACTCCCCTGGCGAGTGTGACTCACTGCAACGCTGGTCTAGTTACTCCCCTGGCGAGTGTGACTCACTGCAACGCCTGGTCTAGTTACTCCCCTGGCGAGTGTGACTCACTGCAACGCCTGGTCTAGTTACTCCCCTGGCGAGTGTGACTCACTGCAGTGCCTGGTCTAGTTACTCCCCTGGCGAGTGTGACTCACTGCAGTGCCTGGTCTAGTTACTCCCCTGGCGAGTGTGACTCACTGCAACGCCTGGTCTAGTTACTCCCCTGGCGAGTGTGACTCACTGCAACGCCTGGTCTAGTCACTCCCCTGGCGAGTGTGACTCACTGCAACGCCTGGTCCAGACACTCCCCTGGCGTGTGTGACTCACCGCAATGCCTGGTCTAGTTACTCCCCTGGCGAGTGTGACTCACTGCAACGCCTGGTCTAGTTACTCCCCTGGCGTGTGTGACTCACTGCAGTGCCTGGTCGAGTCACTCCCCTGGCGAGTGTGACTCACTGCAACGCCTGGTCTAGTTACTCCCCTGGCGAGAGTGACTCACTGCAACGCCTGGTCTAGTTACTCCCCTGGCGAGTGTGACTCACTGCAACGCCTGGTCTAGTTACTACCCGGGCGAGTGTGACTCACTGCAACGGCAGGTCTAGATACTCCCCTGGCGAGTGTGACTCACTGCAACGCCTGGTCTAGTTACTCCCCTGGTTAGTGTGACTCACTGCAGTGCCTGGTCTAGTCACTCCCCTGGCGAGTGTGACTCACTGCAACGCCTGGTCTAGTTACTCCCCTGGCGAGTGTGACTCACTGCAACGCCTGGTCTAGTTACTCCCCTGGCGAGTGTGACTCACTGCAACGCCTGGTCTAGTTACTCCCCTGGCGAGTGTGACTCACTGCAACGTCTGGTCTAGTTACTCCCCTGGCGAGTGTGACTCACTGCAACGCCTGGTCTAGTCACTCCCCTGGCGAGTGTGACTCACTTCAGTGCCTGGTCGAGTCACTCCCCTGGCGAGTGTGACTCACTGCAATGCCTGGTCTAGTTACTCCTCCCCAGGATAGTGTGACTCACTGCAAAGCCTGGTCTAGTTACTCCCCTGGCGAGTGTGACTCACTGCAACGCCTGGTCTAGTTACTCCCCTGGCGAGTGTGACTCACTGCAACGCCTGGTCTAGTTACTCCCCTGGCGAGTGTGACTCACTGCAACGCCTGGTCTAGTTACTCCCCTGGCGAGTGTGACTCACCGCAACGCCTGGTCTAGTTACTCCCCTGGCGAGTGTGACTCACTGCAATGCCTGGTCTAGTTACTCCCCGGGCGAGTGTGACTCACTGCAACGCCTGGTCTAGTTACTCCCCTGGCAAGTGTGGCTCACTGCAGCGCCTGGTCTAGTTACTCCCCGGGCGAGTGTGACTCACTGCAACGCCTGGTCTAGTTACTCCCCTGGCGAGTGTGACTCACTGCAACGCCTGGTCTCGTTACTCCCCTGGCGAGTGTGACTCATTGCAACGCCTGGTCTAGTTACTCCCCT
Source organism: Scyliorhinus torazame (assembly GCF_047496885.1). Taxonomy (NCBI): domain Eukaryota; kingdom Metazoa; phylum Chordata; class Chondrichthyes; order Carcharhiniformes; family Scyliorhinidae; genus Scyliorhinus; species Scyliorhinus torazame. The sequence continues at coordinate 43,847,855 of NC_092732.1, read as the reverse complement.
GGCGAGTGTGATTCGCTGCAACGCCTGGTCTAGTTACTCCCCTGGCAAGTGTGACTCACTGCAACGCCTGATCCAGACACTCCCCTGGCGAGTGTGACTCACTGCAACGCATGGTCTAGTCACTCCCCTGGCGAGTGTGACTCACTGCAACGCCTGGTCTAGTTACTCCCCTGGCGAGTGTGACTCACTGCAGTGCCTGGTCTAGTTACTCCCCTGGCGAGTGTGACTCACTGCAACGACTGGTCTAGTTACTCCCCTGGCGAGTGTGACTCACCACAACGCCTGGTCTAGTCACTCCCCTGGGCGAGTGAGACTCACTGCAGCGCCTGGTCTAGTTACTCCCCTGGCGACTGTGACTCACTGCAGTGCCTGGTCGAGTCACTCCCCTGGCGAGTGTGACGCAGTGCAACGCCTGGTCTAGTTACTCCTCCCCAGGATAGTGTGACTCACTGCAAAGTCTGGTCTAGTTACTCCCCTGGCGAGTGTGACTCACTGCAACGCCTGGTCATGTTACTCCCCTGGCGAGTGTGACTCACTGCAACGCCTGGTCTAGTTACTCCCCTGGCAAGTGTGACTCACTGCAGCGCCTGGTCTAGTTACTACCCGGGCGAGTGTGACTCACTGCAACGCCTGGTCTAGTTACTCCCCTGGCGAGTGTGACTCACTGCAACGCCTGGTCTCGTTACTCCCCTGGCAAGTGTGACTCATTGCAACGCCTGGTCTAGTCACTCCCCTGGCGAGTGTGACTCACTGCAACGCCTGGTCTATTCACTCCCCTGGCGAGTGTGACTCACTGCAATCCCTGGTCTAGTTACTCCCCTGGCGAGTGTGACTCACTGCAACGCCTGGTCTAGTTACTCCCCTGGCGAGTGTGACTCACTGCAACGCCTGGTCTAGTTACTCCCCTGGCAAGTGTGACTCACTGCAGCGCCTGGTCTAGTTACTCCCCGGGCGAGTGTGACTCACTGCAACACCTGGTCTAGTTACTCCCCTGGCGAGTGTGACTCACTGCAACGCCTGGTCTCGTTACTCCCCTGGCGAGTGTGACTCATTGCAACGCCTGGTCTAGTTACTCACCTGGCGAGTGTGACTCGCTGCAATGCCTGGTCTAGTTACTCCCCTGGCAAGTGTGACTCACTGCAACGCCTGATCCAGACACTCCCCTGGCGAGTGTGACTCACTGCAACGCATGGTCTAGTCACTCCCCTGGCGAGTGTGACTCACTGCAACGCCTGGTCTAGTTACTCCCCTGGCGAGTGTGACTCACTGCAGTGCCTGGTCTAGTTACTCCCCTGGCGAGTGTGACTCACTGCAACGACTGGGCTAGTTACTCCCCTGGCGAGTGTGACTCACCACAACGCCTGGTCTAGTCACTCCCCTGGGCGAGTGAGACTCACTGCAGCGCCTGGTCTAGTTACTCCCCTGGCGAGTGTGACTCACTGCAGTGCCTGGTCGAGTCACTCCCCTGGCGAGTGTGACGCAGTGCAATGCCTGGTCTAGTTACTCCTCCCCAGGATAGTGTGACTCACTGCAAAGCCTGGTCTAGTTACTCCCCTGGCGAGTGTGACTCACTGCAACGCCTGGTCTAGTTACTCCCCTGGCGAGTGTGACTCACTGCAACGCCTGGTCTAGTTAATACTCCCCTGGCGAGTGTGACTCACTGCAACGCCTGGTCTAGTCACTCCCCTGGCGAGTGTGACTCACTGCAATGCCTGGTCTATTCACTCCCCTGGCGAGTGTGACTCACTGCAACCCCTGGTCTAGTTACTCCCCTGGCGAGTGTGACTCACTGCAACGCCTGGTCTAGTTACTCCCCTGGCGAGTGTGACTCACTGCAACGCCTGGTCTAGTTACTCCCCTGGCAAGTGTGATTCACTGCAGCGCCTGGTCTAGTTACTACCCGGGCGAGTGTGACTCACTGCAACGCCTGGTCTAGTTCCTCCCCTGGCGAGTGTGACTCACTGCAACGCCTGGTCTCGTTACTCCCCTGGCAAGTGTGACTCATTGCAAGGCCTGGTCTAGTCACTCCCCTGGCGAGTGTGACTCACTGCAACGCCTGGTCTCGTTACTCCCCTGGCAAGTGTGACTCATTGCAACGCCTGGTCTCGTTACTCCCCTGGCGAGTGTGACTCACTGCAACGCCTGATCCAGACACTCCCCTGGCGAGTGTGACTCACTGCAACGCATGGTCTAGTCACTCCCCTGGCGAGTGTGACTCACTGCAACGACTGGTCTAGTTACTCCCCTGGCGAGTGTGACTCACTGCAATGCCTGGTCTAGTTACTCCCCTGGCGAGTGTGACTCACTGCAATGCCTGGTCTAGTCACTCCCCTGGGCGAGTGTGACTCACTGCAACGCCTGGTCTAGTTACTCCCTGGCGAGTGTGACTCACTGCAACGCCTGGTCTAGTTACTCCCCTGGCGAGTGTGACTCACTGCAACGCCTGGTCTAGTTACTCCCCTGGCGAGTGTGACTCACTGCAATGCCTGGTCTAGTCACTCCCCTGGCGAGTGTGACTCACTGCAACGCCTGGTCTAGTCGCTCCCCTGGCGAGTGTGACTCACTGCAACGCCTGGTCTAGTTACTCCCCTGGCGAGTGTGACTCACTACAATGCCTGGTCTAGTTACTCCCCTGGCGAGTGTGACTCACTACAACGCCTGGTCTAGTCACTCCCCTGGCGAGTGTGACTCACCACAATGCCTGGTCTAGTTACTCCCCTGGCGAGTGTGACTCACTGCAACGCCTGATCTAGTTACTCCCCTGGCGAGCGTGACTCACTGCAACGCCTGGTCTAGTGACTCCCCTGGCGAGTGTGACTCACTGCAACGCTGGTCTAGTTACTCCCCTGGCGAGTGTGACTCACTGCAGTGCCTGGTCTAGTTACTCCCCTGGCGAGTGTGACTCACTGCAACGCCTGATCTAGTTACTTCCCTGGCGAGTGTGACTCACTGCAACGCCTGGTCTAGTGACTCCCCTGGCGAGTGTGACTCACTGCAACGCTGGTCTCGTTACTCCCCTGGCGAGTGTGACTCACTGCAACGCCTGGTCTAGTTACTCCCCTGGCGAGTGTGACTCACTGCAACGCCTGGTCTAGTCACTCCCCTGGCGAGTGTGACTCACTGCAATGCCTGGTCTAGTTACTCCCCGGGCGAGTGTGACTCACTGCAACGCCTGGTCTAGTTACTCCCCTGGCAAGTGTGACTCACTGCAGCGCCTGGTCTAGTTACTCCCCGGGCGAGTGTGACTCACTGCAACGCCTGGTCTAGTTACTCCCCTGGCGAGTGTGACTCACTGCAACGCCTGGTCTCGTTACTCCCCTGGCGAGTGTGACTCATTGCAACGCCTGGTCTAGTTACTCCCCTGGCGAGTGTGACTCGCTGCAACGCCTGGTCTAATTACTCCCCTGGCAAGTGTGACTCACTGCAACGCCTGATCCAGACACTCCCCTGGCGAGTGTGACTCACTGCAACGCATGGTCTAGTCACTCCCCTGGCGAGTGTGACTCACTGCAACGCCTGGTCTAGTTACTCCCCTGGCGAGTGTGACTCACTGCAGTGCCTGGTCTAGTTACTCCCCTGGCGAGTGTGACTCACTGCAACGACTGGTCTAGTTACTCCCCTGGCGAGTGTGACTCACCACAACGCCTGGTCTAGTCACTCCCCTGGGCGAGTGAGACTCACTGCAGCGCCTGGTCTAGTTACTCCCCTGGCGACTGTGACTCACTGCAGTGCCTGGTCGAGTCACTCCCCTGGCGAGTGTGACGCAGTGCAACGCCTGGTCTAGTTACTCCTCCCCAGGATAGTGTGACTCACTGCAAAGCCTGGTCTAGTTACTCCCCTGGCGAGTGTGACTCACTGCAACGCCTGGTCTAGTTACTCCCCTGGCGAGTGTGACTCACTGCAACGCCTGGTCTAGTTACTCCCCTGGCAAGTGTGACTCACTGCAGCGCCTGGTCTAGTTACTACCCGGGCGAGTGTGACTCACTGCAACGCCTGGTCTAGTTACTCCCCTGGCGAGTGTGACTCACTGCAACGCCTGGTCTCGTTACTCCCCTGGCAAGTGTGACTCATTGCAACGCCTGGTCTAGTCACTCCCCTGGCGAGTGTGACTCACTGCAACGCCTGGTCTATTCACTCCCCTGGCGAGTGTGACTCACTGCAATCCCTGGTCTAGTTACTCCCCTGGCGAGTGTGACTCACTGCAACGCCTGGTCTAGTTACTCCCCTGGCGAGTGTGACTCACTGCAACGCCTGGTCTAGTTACTCCCCTGGCAAGTGTGACTCACTGCAGCGCCTGGTCTAGTTACTCCCCGGGCGAGTGTGACTCACTGCAACACCTGGTCTAGTTACTCCCCTGGCGAGTGTGACTCACTGCAACGCCTGGTCTCGTTACTCCCCTGGCGAGTGTGACTCATTGCAACGCCTGGTCTAGTTACTCACCTGGCGAGTGTGACTCGCTGCAACGCCTGGTCTAGTTACTCCCCTGGCAAGTGTGACTCACTGCAACGCCTGATCCAGACACTCCCCTGGCGAGTGTGACTCACTGCAACGCATGGTCTAGTCACTCCCCTGGCGAGTGTGACTCACTGCAACGCCTGGTCTAGTTACTCCCCTGGCGAGTGTGACTCACTGCAGTGCCTGGTCTAGTTACTCCCCTGGCGAGTGTGACTCACTGCAACGACTGGTCTAGTTACTCCCCTGGCGAGTGTGACTCACCACAACGCCTGGTCTAGTCACTCCCCTGGGCGAGTGAGACTCACTGCAGCGCCTGGTCTAGTTACTCCCCTGGCGAGTGTGACTCACTGCAGTGCCTGGTCGAGTCACTCCCCTGGCGAGTGTGACGCAGTGCAATGCCTGGTCTAGTTACTCCTCCCCAGGATAGTGTGACTCACTGCAAAGCCTGGTCTAGTTACTCCCCTGGCGAGTGTGACTCACTGCAACGCCTGGTCTAGTTACTCCCTTGGCGAGTGTGACTCACTGCAACGCCTGGTCTAGTTAATACTCCCCTGGCGAGTGTGACTCACTGCAACGCCTGGTCTAGTCACTCCCCTGGCGAGTGTGACTCACTGCAATGCCTGGTCTATTCACTCCCCTGGCGAGTGTGACTCACTGCAACCCCTGGTCTAGTTACTCCCCTGGCGAGTGTGACTCACTGCAACGCCTGGTCTAGTTACTCCCCTGGCGAGTGTGACTCACTGCAACGCCTGGTCTAGTTACTCCCCTGGCAAGTGTGACTCACTGCAGCGCCTGGTCTAGTTACTACCCGGGCGAGTGTGACTCACTGCAACGCCTGGTCTAGTTACTCCCCTGGCGAGTGTGACTCACTGCAACGCCTGGTCTCGTTACTCCCCTGGCAAGTGTGACTCATTGCAAGGCCTGGTCTAGTCACTCCCCTGGCGAGTGTGACTCACTGCAACGCCTGGTCTCGTTACTCCCCTGGCAAGTGTGACTCATTGCAACGCCTGGTCTCGTTACTCCCCTGGCGAGTGTGACTCACTGCAACGCCTGATCCAGACACTCCCCTGGCGAGTGTGACTCACTGCAACGCATGGTCTAGTCACTCCCCTGGCGAGTGTGACTCACTGCAACGACTGGTCTAGTTACTCCCCTGGCGAGTGTGACTCACTGCAATGCCTGGTCTAGTTACTCCCCTGGCGAGTGTGACTCACTGCAATGCCTGGTCTAGTCACTCCCCTGGGCGAGTGTGACTCACTGCAACGCCAGGTTGTGTTACTCCCCTGGCGAGTGTGACTCACTGCAACGCCTGGTCCAGACACTCCCCTGGCGAGTGTGACTCACTGCAACGCCTGGTCTAGTTACTCCCCTGGCGAGTGTGACTCACTGCAACGCCTGGTCTAGTTACTCCCTGGCGAGTGTGACTCACTGCAACGCCTGGTCTAGTTTCTCCCCTGGCGAGTGTGACTCACTGCAACGCCTGGTCTAGTTACTCCCCTGGCGAGTGTGACTCACTGCAATGCCTGGTCTAGTCACTCCCCTGGCGAGTGTGACTCACTGCAACGCCTGGTCTAGTCGCTCCCCTGGCGAGTGTGACTCACTGCAACGCCTGGTCTAGTTACTCCCCTGGCGAGTGTGACTCACTACAATGCCTGGTCTAGTTACTCCCCTGGCGAGTGTGACTCACTACAACGCCTGGTCTAGTCACTCCCCTGGCGAGTGTGACTCACCACAATGCCTGGTCTAGTTACTCCCCTGGCGAGTGTGACTCACTGCAACGCCTGATCTAGTTACTCCCCTGGCGAGCGTGACTCACTGCAACGCCTGGTCTAGTGACTCCCCTGGCGAGTGTGACTCACTGCAACGCTGGTCTAGTTACTCCCCTGGCGAGTGTGACTCACTGCAGTGCCTGGTCTAGTTACTCCCCTGGCGAGTGTGACTCACTGCAACACCTGATCTAGTTACTTCCCTGGCGAGTGTGACTCACTGCAACGCCTGGTCTAGTGACTCCCCTGGCGAGTGTGACTCACTGCAAAGCCTGGTCTCGTTACTCCCCTGGCGAGTGTGACTCACTGCAACGCCTGGTCTAGTTACTCCCCTGGCGAGTGTGACTCACTGCAACGCCTGGTCTAGTCACTCCCCTGGCGAGTGTGACTCACTGCAACGCCTGGTCTAGTCACACCCCTGGCGTGTGTGACTCACTGCAACGCCTGGTCTAGTTACTCCCCTGGCGAGTGTGACTCACTGCAACGCCTGGTCTAGTTACTCCCCTGGCGAGTGTGACTCACTGCAACTCCTGGTCTAGTTCCTCCCCTGGCGAGAGTGACTCACTGCAGTGCCTGGTCTAGTTACTCCCCTGGCGAGTGTGACTCACTGCAACGCCTGGTCTAGTTACTCCCCTGGCGAGTGTGACTCACTGCAGTGCCTGGTCTAGTTACTCCCCTGGCGAGTGTGACTCACTGCAACGCCTGGTCTAGTTACTCCCCTGGCGAGTGTGACTCACTGCATCGCCTGGTCTAGTTACTCCCCTGGCGAGTGTGACTCACTGCAGTGCCTGGTCCAGTTACTCCCCTGGCGAGTGTGACTCACTGCAGTACCTGGTCCAGTTACTCCCCTGGCGAGTGTGACTCACTGCAGTGCCTGGTCTAGTTACTCCCCTGGCGAGTGTGACTCACTGCAGTGCCTGGTCTAGTTACTCCCCTGGCGAGTGTGACTCACTGCAACGGCAGGTCTAGATACTCCCCTGGCGAGTGTGACTCACTGCAACGGCAGGTCTAGATACTCCCCTGGCGAGTGTGACTCACTGCAACGCCTGGTCCATTTACTCACCAAAACATCAGTGGAAGGCATTTTTTTACTCTTCCAATGTTTTGTCAGAACTTGGCTCTTATTCAAGGCACACATTACTCTGCTTATATGTGTCACTGTAGAAGTAAGCATATTGTGGATAGCCCAGGTTATCAGGCCTATGGAAATAAGGTAGCCACTTTGATGGGGCGACAATAGCAGCTTTGCCTGTTTTTTTTTTCATTTCCCTGCAGGGTCACTGAACCTGAAACTCCTGTTAATCCCACCAAATCCAAGTTGCCTTTTGAAAAGCTTTGTGTGCCGGTCAGCTCCTCCCTGAAGGACTGGACACCATAACGCTCCAGACAAAACAGCCTTCCCCTCTCAGCTGCTTCCTAACACAAGGCTAGTGTAACTCACTCCAATCTCACATGCAGACAATCTGTGACAGCGAGGCTGGAAAACGTGGCCTGCGACAGAAATCTCCTGATACAGGGTCAGAACATTAGAAACCACAAAAAAGCAAAACTTTCCAGTCATCCAGAAATCCTTTGATTACATTAGACATAGCAAACACTGAAAAATGTACTTCTTTCCTTCACAGAGGCTGTACTTAGATCAGGGCTTGGCATCGGTACGTGTAAATTGGAATAACATTTTCCCTTCTGAGCCTGGGTCCAGGTATCCAGCAGACAGATTTCCTCTGACGAATATGGAAATGGTTAAATAGTAACTTCTCTGCAATAATCCAGGCAGACTGCAGGGTTGCAAAACACCTCACACGTTCTGTACTGTCAAACACCAAAAATTCTAAAGGAATTCATTTTGACCTGCTCACCAATCAATGAAGGGTTTGCTCGGCTGACTTTATCATAGATTATCATAGAATTTACAGTGCAGGAGGCCATTCGGCCCATCGAGTCTGCACCGGCTCTTGGAAAGAGCACCCCATCCAAGGTCAACACCTCTACCCTATCCCCATAACCCAGTAACCCCACCCAACACTAAGGGCAATGTTGGACACTAAGGGGCAATTTATCACGGCCAATCCACCTAACCTGCACATCTTTGGATTGTGGGAGGAAACAGGAGCAGCCGGAGGAAACCCACGCACACGCAGGGAGGATGTGCAGACTCCGCACAGACAGTGACCCAAGCCGGAATCGAACCTGGGACCCTGGAGCTGTGAAGCAATTGTGCTATCCACTATGCTACCATGCTGCCCTGGGGCAGTATGCTAAACCACGGTTCTAATCAATTTACACAGCTCCATCTGTAAGGACCCGCGCAGTCCTGGTAAAGGCAAACAGTTTACCTCGAGTGCAATGACTGCGTGTTGTTGATGAAGCTTCCACCAGTTAAAGCAGGAAGCAATCACCGCCACTTTACAGAGTACTAACTTGGCAGTATACGTGGGATTACACTGGATATACAGCACAGAAACAGGCCATTCGGCCCAACCAGCCTAGGCTGGTTTATGTTCCACTTGAGCCTCCTCCTGTCCTTTCTCATCTAATCTACCATCAGAAACCACCTATTATTTTCTCCCTCATTTTTTTTATTAAAATTTTTTTTTTTTTTTTTTAAATTTAGCGTACCCAATTCATTTTTTCCAATTAATGGGCAATTTAGCGTGGCCAATCCACCTACCCTGCACATCTTTGGGTTGTGGGGGCGAATCCCACACAAACATGGGGAGAATGTGCAAACTCCACACGGACGGTGACCCCAGAGCCGGGATCGAACCTGGGACCTCGGCGCCGTGAGGCAGCAGTGCTAACCACTGCGCTGCCCTGATGCAGTATAATGTGGATATATGTGACGTTATCCACTTTGGTAGCAAAAATAGGAAGGCAGATTATTATGTGAATGGGTGTAAATTGAGAGAAGTGGATACTCAGCGAGACCTTGGTGTCCTCGTGCATCTGTCACAGAAAGTAAACATGCAAGTACAGCAGGCAGTAAAGAAAGCAAATGGCATGTTGGCCTTCATAGCGAGAGTTGAGAGTGTAGGAATAGGGATGTTTTACTGCAATTGTATAGGGCATTGGTGAGGCCACACCTGGAGTATTGTGGGCAGTTTTGGTGTCCTTATCAGAGGAAGGATGTTCTTGCTTTGGAGGGAGTGCAGCGAAGGTCTGTCCGACCAGAGGAGGGGCAATATTGGATTTAGTACTGGGTAATGAGCCAGGGCAAGTGATAGATTTGTTAGTGGGGGAGCATTTTGGAGATAGTGACCACAATTCTGTGACTTTCACTTTAGTAATGGAGAGGGATAGGTACGTGCAACAGGGCAAGGTTTACAATTGGGGGAAGGGTAAATACGATGTTGTCAGACAAGAATTGAAGTGCATAAGTTGGGAACATAGGCTGGCAGGGAAGGACACAAATGAAATGTGGAACTTGTTCAAGGAACAGGTGCTACGTGTCCTTGATATGTATGTCCCTGTCAGGCAGGGAAGAGATGGTCGAGTGAGGGAACCATGGTTGACAAGAGAGGTTGAATGTCTTGTTAAGAGGAAAAAGGTGACTTATGTAAGGCTGAGGAAACAAGGTTCAGACAGGGCATTGGAGGGATACAAGATAGCCAGGAGGGAACTGAAGAAAGGGATTAGGAGAGCTAAGAGAGGGCATGAACAATCTTTGGCGGGTAGGATCAAGGAAAACCCCAAGGCCTTTTACACATATGTGAGAAATATGAGAATGACTAGAGCGAGGGTAGGTCCGATCAAGGACAGTAGCGGGAGATTGTGTATTGAGTCTGAAGAGATAGGAGAGGTCTTGAACGAGTACTTTTCTTCTGTATTTACAAATGAGAGGGGCGATATTGTTGGAGAGGACAGTGTGAAACAGATTGGTAAGCTCGAGGAAATACTTGTTAGGAAGGAAGATGTGTTGGGCATTTTGAAAAACTTGAGGATAGACAAGTCCCCCGGGCCTGACGGGATATATCCAAGGATTCTATGGGAAGCAAGAGATGAAATTGCAGAGCCGTTGGCAATGATCTTTTCGTCCTCACTGTCAACAGGGGTGGTACCAGGGGATTGGAGAGTGGCGAATGTCGTGCCCCTGTTCAAAAAAGGGACTAGGGATAACCCTGGGAATTACAGGCCAGTTAGTCTTACTTCGGTGGTAGGCAAAGTAATGGAAAGGGTACTGAAGGATAGGATTTCTGAGCATCTGGAAAGACACTGCTTGATTAGGGATAGTCAGCACGGATTTGTGAGGGGTAGGTCTTGCCTTACAAATCTTATTGAATTCTTTGAGGAGGTGACCAAGCATGTGGATGAAGGTAAAGCAGTGGATGTAGTGTACATGGATTTTAGTAAGGCATTTGATAAAGTTCCCCATGGTAGGCTTATGCAGAAAGTAAGGAGGCATGGGATAGTGGGAAATTTGGCCAGTTGGATAACGAACTGGCTAACCGATAGAAGTCAGAGAGTGGTGGTGGATGGCAAATATTCAGCCTGGATCCCAGTTACCAGTGGCGTACCGCAGGGATCAGTTCTGGGTCCTCTGCTGTTTGTGATTTTCATTAATGACTTGGATGAGGGAGTTGAAGGGTGGGTCAGTAAATTTGCAGATGATACGAAGATTGGTGGAGTTGTGGATAGTAAGGAGGGCTGTTGTCGGCTGCAAAGAGACATAGATGGGATGCAGAGCTGGGCTGAGAAGTGGCAGATGGAGTTTAACCCTGAAAAGTGTGAGGTTGTCCATTTTGGAAGGACAAATATGAATGCGGAATACAGGGTTAACGGTAGAGTTCTTGGCAATGTGGAGGAGCAGAGAGATCTTGGGGTCTATGTTCATACATCTTTGAAAGTTGCCACTCAAGTGGATAGAGCTGTGAAGAAGGCCTATGGTGTGCTCGCGTTCATTAACAGAGGGATTGAATTTAAGAGCCGTGAGGTGATGATGCAGCTGTACAAAACTTTGGTAAGGCCACATTTGGAGTACTGTGTACAGTTCTGGTCGCCTCATTTTAGGAAGGATGTGGAAGCTTTGGAAAAGGTGCAAAGAAGATTTACCAGGATGTTGCCTGGAATGGAGAGTAGGTCTTACGAGGAAAGGTTGAGGGTGCTAGGCCTTTTCTCATTAGAACGGAGAAGGATGAGGGGCGACTTGATAGAGGTTTATAAGATGATCAGGGGAATAGATAGAGTAGACAGTCAGAGACTTTTTCCCCGGGTGGAACAAACCATTACAAGGGGACATAAATTTAAGGTGAAAGGTGGAAGATATAGGAGGGATATCAGAGGTAGGTTCTTTACCCAGAGAGTAGTGGGGACATGGAATGCACTGCCTGTGGAAGTAGTTGAGTCGGAAACATTAGGGACCTTCAAGCAGCTATTGGATAGGTACATGGATTACGGTTAAATGATATAGTGTAGATTTATTTGTTCTCAAGGGCAGCACGGTAGCATTGTGGATAGCACAATTGCTTCACAGCTCCAGGGTCCCAGGTTCGATTCCGGCTTGGGTCACTGACTGTGCGGAGTCTGCACGTCCTCCCCGTGTCTGCGTGGGTTTCCTCCGGGTGCTCCGGTTTCCTCCCACAATCCAAAGATGTGCAGGTTAGGTGAATTGGCCAATGATAAATTGCCCTTAATGTCCAAATTGCCCTTGGTGTTGGGTGAAGGTGTTGAGTTTGGGTAGGGTGCTCTTTCCAAGAGCCGGTGCAGACTCAAAGGGCCGAATGGCCTCCTTCTGCACTGTAAATTCAATGATAATCTATGATTAATCTAGGACAAAGGTTCGGCACAACATCGTGGGCCGAAGGGCCTGTTTTGTGCTGTATTTTCTATGTTCTATGTTTACCCGTCTGATGCCTGGGATGGCTGGACTGTCATATGAGGAGAGACTAAATTGGTTAGGATTAGAAGAGAGAGAGGGGATCACATAGAAAATTCTAAAATTCTAACAGGATTAGACAGGGTAGATTCAGAAAGAATATTCCCGATGGTGGGGGAGTCCAGAACTAGGGGTCACGGTTTGAGGATAAGGGGTAAACCTTTGAGGACTGAGGTGAGGAGAAAGTTCTTCACTCAGAGAGCAGTGAATCTGTGGAATTCACTCCCACAGGAAGTAGTTGAGGTGAAATCATTGTGCAATTTCAAGTAGGAATTTGATACAGCTCCTGGGGCTAAAAGGTTCAAGGAATATGGAGGGGAGGGGGGGGGAAGAGATTAAGGCATTGAACACCATCATCAGCCATGATCATAATGAATGGCGGAACAGGCTCGAAGGGCCGAATGGCCTCCTCCGGCTTCTATTTTCTGTTTGTTCCAGTCTTCTTCCTTCAAGGAAGAATATAAGCAGCCTGTCAATCTTTTCCCGATTTGTATACCCACATAATTCTGGTGGAATCCTTGTAAATCTTCTCTGTACCTTCTCCAGTGTCTCTACATCCTTTTTATAACATGGTGACCAAAACTGCACACAGTAGAAGTGCGGTTGAACCAAGTTTTGATACAGGTTTAATTTGTCATCAGTGCAGTATGGAGTAGGTATCACCACTATATAGGATTTGAACACAAGAACCAGCAGCAGGAATCGGGGAATTCACCTCGAGCCTGCTCCGCCATTTAATACAATAATGGCTAATCTCATTTCGGCCTCATCTCCACCTTCCTGTCTGCTTCCCATACTCTTTCAACCCGCAACTTATTAAACACCCATCTATCTCCTGCTTAATGTTCCGGCCCCCACTGCCCACTGCATTCTGGGGTTGAGAATTCCACAGATTCACGGCCCTTAGAGTAATAATATATAAAATCGCTTGTTGTCACAAGTAGGCTTCAATGAAGTTACTGTGAAAAGCCCCTAGTCGCCACATTCCGGCGCCTGTTCGGGGAGGCTGGAATGGGAATTGAACCGTGCTGCTGGTCTTGTTCTGCTCTACAAGCCAGCTGTCTTAGCCCGCTGTGCTAAACCAGACCCTTAATGTCTCCTGATTTCTGCTGTAAATCCGTCAACCCCAAGACTAAAACTGTGGTCTCTTGTTCTAGAAGCAGAAAGGCCAATTGTTGGAATTTTATGTTGAAAGTGATTCACAAATGTTAATGAATAATAGAAAAACTGTGTATAGGTCAAAAAACAAACATAACGGTGTTACGATGGAGAGGACTCATCAGCACAGGGGTGAATGAGTTCCGCTGACTGGTCCATTGATCCTGCAGCAAGCCACGATCTACCACAAGGATCTGAGACTTGAAGGTGGCCATGAGCACTGGTTGCAGAGGTTCCGGAAGCGTCGTGAGGTCAAGTTTTTGAAGGCTTGAGGTGATAAAGCATCTGCAGATCATGACGTTGCTGAAAAATATGTGAAGGAGTTTGCTGAGCTAATTTCAGACCAGCACAGGCAGCACAAGTGGATAGCACTGTGGCCAGGGTCCCAGGTTCGATTCCCCGCTGGATAACTGTCTGTGCGGAGTCTGCACGTTCTCTCCGTGTCTGCGTGGGTTTCCACCGGGCGCTCCGGTTTCCTCCCACAGTCCAAAGACGTGCAGGTTAGGTGGATTGGCCGTGATAAAAAAGGTTAGGCCTGACGAAAAAGGTTAGGAGGGGCTATTGGGTTACGGGGATAGGGTGGAAGTGAGGATTTAATTGGGTGGGTGCAGACTCGATGGGCCGAATGGCCTCCTTCTGCACTATAAGGGCATTCAAATGGTCATTGGATAGATGTATGGACAATAAGGGAATAGTGTAGATGGGCTTTAGAGTGGTTTCACAGGTCGGCGCAACATCGCGGGCCGAAGGGCCTGTACTGCGCTGTAATGTTCTATGTTATGTTTTGTAAAACTGTTTGTCCGAACAAATTTACAATGCTGGTTAAATAAGTTAATTTGGAGATTCTGAATTCTCCCTCTGTGTACCTGAACAGGCGCAGGTGTGGGGCGACTAGGGGCTTTTCACAGTAACTTCATTGCAGTGATAATGTAAGCCTACTTGTGACAATAAAGATGATTAAATCAGTAGAATCATAGAAGAATCATAGAAGTTTACAGCATGGAAACAGGCCCTTCGGCCCAACCAGTCCATGCCGCCCAGTTTTTACCATTAAGCTAGTCCCAGTTGCCCGCACTTGGCCCATAACCCTCTATACCCATCTTACCCATGTAACTATCTAAGTGCTTTTTAAAAGACACAATTGTACCCGCCTCTACTACTACCTCTGGCAGCACATTCCAGACACTCACTACCCTCTGAGTGAAGAAATTGCCCCTCTGAATCTCTCCCCTCTCACCTTAAACCTATGCCCTCTAGTTTTAGACTCCCCTACCTTTGGGAAAAGATGTTGACTATCTACCTTATCTATGCCCCTCATTATTTTATAGACCTCTATAAGATCACCCCTAAGCCTCCTACGCTCCAGGGAAAAAAGTCCCAGTAGTGACCAGAACTGCACACAGTATTCCAAGTGTGGCCGTACCAATGTCTTGTACAACTTCAACAAGACGTCCCAACTCCTGTATTCAATGTTCTGACCAATGAAACCAAGCATGCCGAATGCCTTCTTCACCACCCTGTCCACCTGCGACTCCACCTTCAAGGAGCTATGAACCTGTACTCCTAGATCTCTTTGTTCTATAACTCTCCCCAACGCCATACCATTAACTGAGTAGGTCCTGGCCTGATTTGATCTGCCAAAATGCATCACCTCACATTTATCTAAATTAAACTCCATCTGCCATTCATCGGCCCACTGACCTAATTGATCAAGATCCCGTTGAATCCTAGATAACCTTCTTCACTATCCACTGTGCCACCAATCTTGGTGTCATCTGCAAACTTACTAACCATGCCTCCTAAATTCTCATCCAAATCATTAATATAAATCACAAATAACAGTGGACCCAGCACCGATCCGAGGCACACCACTGGTCACAGGCCTCCAGTTTGAAAAACAACCCTCTACAACCACCCTCTGCCTTCTGTCGTCCAGCCAATTTTGAATCCAATTGGCAACCTCACCCTGGATCCCGTGAGCTTTAACCTTCTGCAACAACCTACCATGCGGTACCTGTTCACCCTCCCCCTCCAGAATGCCCTGCAGCCGGGACTGGGACTTTTTTCCCTGGAGCGTAGGAGGCTTAGGGGTGATCTTATAGAGGTCTATAAAATAATGAGGGGCATAGATAAGGTAGATAGTCAACATCTTTTCCCAAAGGTAGGGGAGTCTAAAACTAGAGGGCATAGGTTTAAGGTGAGAGGGGAGAGATTCAGAAGGGCCCAGAGGGGCAATTTCTTCACTCAGAGGGTAGTGAGTGTCTGGAATGGGCTGCCAGAGGTAGTAGTAGAGGCAGGTACAATTGTGTCTTTTAAAAAGCATTTAGATAGTTACATGGGTAAGATAGGTATAGAGGGTTATGGGCCAAGTGCAGGCAACTGGGACTAGCTTAATGGTAAAAACTGGGCAGCATGGACTGGTTGGGCCGAAGGGCCTGTTTCCATGCTGTAAACTTCTATGATTCTATCCAGCCTCTCCTTATAACTCAAACCATCAAGTCCCGGCAACATCCTAGTAAATCTTTTCTGCACTCTTTCTAGTTTAATAATATCCTTTCTATAATAGGGTGACCAGAACTGCACACAGTATTCCAAGTGTGGCCATACCAATGTCTTGTACAACTTCAACAAGACGTCCCAACTCCTGTATTCAATGTTCTGACCAATGAAACCAAGCATGCCGAATGCCTTCTTCACCACCCTGTCCACCTGCGACTCCACCTTCAAGGAGCTATGGAGTACTGGTGGTATCTCCCTTGGAAAATGCTAGCAACTGCTGAGGAAAGTGCACCCTGTGTTCAAGGTGCCAAGGACAGGCTGATTGTCCTTGGTTGAGCCAATGCAGCTCACGCACACAAACGTAAATTGGTTGCAATCGAGGAGAGCAAGCGAGGAGAGCAAATGTCCCAGGTGCTTCGAGGGTATTCCGACATCACCTGTTCACCATTGTGCCAAGAAGAGAACCTGGGGGACATATTTTCTGATTGGCTTCACAATCAGGGCTTGAAGAAACCTGTAAGATGGTTTTGATTCTGGACACTCACTCAGCACATCCCCCGCGGAACTGTTGGTGAAGAAATATTTTTGGTGTTTATTCTGCCCCCAACATAATGGACTGAGGCATTCCTCAGCGCGTGAAATGTAAATATAAAGACTCCTTCTTGAACCTACTGGGTGCTGCAAAGAGAGGCCTGGGGACGGACTGCTTCCAAAAGGAGTTCACAGGTAAGGACGCCATCTACACAGCTGCTAATGCCTGATTGATAAAGACACCTTTTCCAACAGGTAACCTTTGGCCCACAACAATGTTAATTGATAATATTAACGAAGAATTTAAAGGATTTTGTGTGAAGAAGAAAGAAACGATGGTTAACCAGCTCGAGGCACATCATTGGAATGTGTGAATAGGCTAAGATTGAGGATATGGAGGAAGTGTTTACTACTGACAACAATGCTCCCATCATGCATTCTTTGACCAACGGGCAGTAATGATGTTACAACAATATCAACTCGATATAAAAAGTAACAACGAGGGTGACATGATGGTTACGGTAGAGCAAGTGCCGATATATAATATTGTTCAGCTGTGAGCCAGCTTGACAGATGCACTCGAACAACGTGCATTTATAAGTGAGCAAAAAATAATGTTAGTGTATAAAATAAAAAGACAAACTTATTAAAACAAAAACTAACGTCAATGAAGCAGATGAAGCTGGAAGAACTATTCAAGAAGGCCTCCTCGAACTTCCGGTTGTGACTATGCAGAGCTAAGTCGCACGTTCGGCAGCTCCCGCTTGGAACGGACTTTTGGGCTCTTTTCAGGGCCCCCAACGGCATTTTTTCGACATTTCCCGGTGTGGGAGGAAGACTGCAACATTCCCCCGACAGTGTATGGCTTGGAGCAGGAGTGGGGCGACTAAAAAAGTGATGGTGAAGCCAAAGAAAGTGCTTCAAATTATTCCTTCCCAGATGATTATACATCCTATCTCTTATAAACCTTTCCAAGATTTTGCCCACAACAGAAGTAAGGCTCACTGGTCTATAGTTATCGGGGTTGTCTCTACTTCCCTTCTTGAACGAGGGGACATTTGCTATCCTACAGTCTTCTGGCACTATTCCTGTAGACAAAGATGACTTAAAGATCAAAGCCAAAGGCTCAGCAATCTCCTCCCTAGCTTCCCAGAGAATCCTAGGATAAATCCCATCCGGCCCAGGGGACTTATCTATTTTCACACTTTCCAGAATTGCTAAACCTCCTCCTTATGAACCTCAAGCCCTTCTAGTCTAATAGCCTGAATCTCAGTATTCTCCTCGACAACATTATCTTTTTCCTGTGTGAATACTGACGAAAAATATTCATTTAGCACCTCTCCTATCTCCTCGGACTCCACGCACAACTTCCCACGACTGTCCTTGACTGGCCCTACTCTTACCCTAGTCATTCTTTTATTCCTGACATATCTATAGAAATCTTTAGGGTTATCCTTGATCCTACCTGCCAAAGACTTCTCATGTCCCCTCATGGCTCTTCTTAGCTCTCTCTTTAGGTCCTTCCTAGCTAACTTGTAACTCTCGAGCGCCCTAACTGAACATTCATGTCTCATCTTTACATAAGCACCTTCTTCCTCTTGACAAGTGTTTCGGCTGCTTTAATAAACCATGGTTCCCTTGCTCGACCACTTCCTCCCTGCCTGACAGGTACATACTTATCAAGGACACGCAGTAGCTGTTCCTTGAACAAGCTCCACATTTCCATTGTGCCCATCCCCTGCAGTTTTCCTCTCCACCCGATGCATCCTAAGTCTTGCTTCATCGCATCATAATTGCCTTTCCTCCAGATATAACTCTTACCCTGCGGTATATACCTATCCCTTTCCATCACTAAAGTAAACATAATCGAATTGTGGTCACTATCACCAAAGTGCTCACCTACCTCCAACTCTAACACCTGTCCTGGTTCAGTACCCAGTACCAAATCCAATATGGCCTCACCTCTCGTTGGCCTATCTACATACTGTGTCAGGAAACCCTCCTGCACACATTGGACAAAAACAGACCCATCAAAGTACTCGAACTATAGCGTTTCCAGTCAATCTTTGGAAAGTTAAAGTCCCCCATAACAACTACCCTGTTGCTTTCGCTCCTATCCAGAAGCATCTTTGCAATCCTTTCCTCTCCATCTCTGGAACTTTTCGGAGGCCTATAGAAAACCCCTAACAGGGTGACCTCTCCTTTCCTGTTTCTAACCTCAGCCCATACTACCTCAGTAGACGAGTCCTCATCAAACGTCCTTTCTGCCACCGTAATACTGTCCTTGACTAACAATGCCACCCCTCCCCCTCTTTTACCACCTTCCCTGAGCTTACTGAAATATCTAAACCCCGGCACCTGCAACAACCATTCCTGTTCCTGCTCTATCCATGTCTCCGAAATGGCCACAACATCGAAGTCCCAAGTACCAACCCATGCCGCAAGTTCACCCACCTTATTCCGGATGCTCCTGGCATTGAAGAAGACACACTTTAAACCACCTTCCTGTCTGCCGGTACACTCCTGCAACTTTGAAACTTTACTCATGACCTAACTACTCTCAACCTCCTGTATACTGGAGCTACAATTCAGGTTCCCAAGCCCCTGCTGAACTAGTTTAAACCCTCCCGAAGAGCATTAGCAAATTTCCCCCCCAGGATATTGGTACCCCTCTGGTCCAGGTGCAGACCATCCCGTTTGTAGAGGTCCCACCGACCCCAGAATGAGCCCCAATTATCCAGAAATCAGAAACCCTCCCTCCTGCACCATCCCTGCAGCCACGTGTTCAACTCCTCTCTCTCCCTATTCCTCATCCCGCTCCCACGTGGCACGGGTAACAACCCAGAGATAATAACTCTGCTTGTCCTAGATCTAAGTTTCCACCCTAGCTCCCTGAATTCCTGCCTTACATTCCTATCCCTTTTACTACCTATGTCTTGGTACCTATGTGGACCACGACTTGGGGCTGCTCCCCTCCCCCTTAAGGATCCCGAAAACACGATCCGAGAGCTGATCTCCATAGGGCCCACAAGGAGAGGAGAGAGCAGAGGGAGAGGCTGGTGGGGTAGATGGTGAGGGTAGACAGGAGGTATGCGGAGGTGTCCGAGGAGGGACTCAACATGGGGAAGAGCGAGTTGTTCGTGGTTCACCCAGGGGACCAGGAGAGGGGGCTTGGCGAGCTCCCACTAAAAAGGGCGGAGAGGAGCTTGAGGTATTTGGGGGTCCAGGTGGCCAGGAGCTGGGGGGCCCTGCATAGACTTAATTTCACGAGGCTAGTGGAGCAAATGGAGGAGGAGTTTAAGAGGTGGGACGCGTTGCCGCTGTCCCTGGCGGGTAGGGTGCAGTCAGTCAAGGTGACGGTGCTCCCAAGGTTTTTGTTCCTGTTCCAGTGCCTCCCCATTCTTATCCCGAAGGCCTTCTTTAGGCGGGTCAACAGGAGCATAACGGGGTGTGTGTGTCGCGAAGTACTCCGAGGGGGAGAAGGGTGTTCCTGGACCTGGGGGGGGGGGGGGGGGGGGGGGCTGGCACTGCCCAACCTCTGTGGGTATTACTGGGGGCCTCGGTGTGGACCCCAATACGGGGGAACCACCGGTTTGTCCCAGGGAGAATAGATGGAGGGCTTTCGGGGTGGCACAGGGTAGGGATAAGAAGGTTGGGGGACCTGCTTGTGGACGGGAAGTTCGCGAGCCTGGGTGAGCTGGAGGAGAAGTATGGGCTCCCCCCTGGGAAACGCCTTTAGGTATCTACAGGTAAGGGCGTTTGCCAGGCGGCAAGTGGTGGAATTCCCGCTGCTGCTGCCACGCACGGTACAGGGCAGGGTGCTCTCGGGGGTGTGGGTTGGAGAGGGGAAGATCTTGTTAACTTACCAGGTAATGCAGGAGGAGGAGGCCTCGGTGGTGGAGTTTGAAGGTAAGTGGGAGGAGGAGTTGGGGTAGGAGATCAAGGAGGGGACGTTGGCAGGTGCCCTTGGGAGGGTGAACTCTTCCTTTTTGTGCGCGAGGCTCAGCCTCATACGGTCTAAGGTGCTGCACAGGGCACACATGACCGGAACAAGGATGAGCGGGTTTTTTGGGGGTGCGGTGACGGTGCTTGGGGAGCCCAGCGAATCACACCCATATGTTCTGCGCATGCCCAGCGCTGGAGGAATTTTGGAGGGGTGTAGCGAGGACGGTGTCGAGGGTGGTAAGATCCAGGGTCAAACCGGGCTGGGGGCTCGCAATATTTGGGGTTGCAGGGGAACCGGGAGTGCAGGAGGCGAAAGAGGCCGGTATTCTGGCCTTTGCGTCCCTGGTAGCCCGGCGAAGGATTCTTCTTCAGTGGAAGGATACGAGGCCCCCAAGCGTGGAATCCTGGATCAACGATATGGCGGGGTTTATTAAATTGGAGAGGGTGAAATTTGCCTTAAGGGGATACACGGTGTAAGGGTTTTTCAGGCGGTGGCAACCGTTCTTGGACTTCCTGGCAGAACGATAGACATTGGTCAATGGCAGCAGCAGCCCGGGGGGGGGGGTGGGGGGGTTCTATTTTATTTTTGTTTGCCTACACTGGGGATCTGAGGGGGTGTATATATTTGCTATGTGTTAATTCGGGGTGTTAATTTATTATTTATGTATAGGAGGGAGGGGGGCACGGGGGTTGTTTTATTTTGTATTTAATTCTATTGGGTTCCTTTTTCATTTTGTTGTTGATATTTTGTGAAAACTTCAATAAAAATTATTATTTTTTTAAAAACCAAGAAGGCCTCCTCGGCAGAGTGCATCGACACTCTGAACTCTCTCCAACAAGTTTCTTTAGCCAGATTCAATTGACGCAGTTTTCATTTGTGTGTGCGTGGGTTTCCTCCGGGTGCTCCGGTTTCCTCCCACAGTCCAAAGATGTGCAGGTTAGGTGGATTGGCCATGATAAATTGCCCTTAATGTCCAAAATTGCCCTTAGTGTTGGGTGGGGTTACTGGGTTATGGGGATAGGGTGGAGGTGTGGACCTTGGGTAGGGTGCTCTTTCCAAGAGCCGGTGAAGACTCGATGGGCCGAATGGCCTCCTTCTGCACTGTAAATTCTATGATGATTTGGATCCATTTCACTTTGTAAACAGATAACATCAGGTACACATTTTTTTTAAATCATGTTAATAAAGCAATGTAATATTGTATTACAGGTGAACTGTGTGTCCACAGGTAAGAAGTAGAGTGTGAAAGACCTGACAAATGGAGAAACAACCAAGTATTTGTAGGCTATAGCCAGACTGTTGTAAGGTAAGTAGGGCTATGCCTATTGTATTTACGGGAGGCATATAACAGCCAATAACCAAAAATATCTGAATACTGAAATGAAATGAAAACCACTTATTGTCACGAGTAGGCTTCAATGAAGTTACTGTGAAAAGCCCCTAGTCGCCACATTCCGGCGCCTGTTCGGGGAGGCTGGTACGTGAATTAAACCGTGCTGCTGGCCTACCTTGGTCTGCTTTAAAAGCCAGCGATTTAACCCAGTGAGCTAAACCAGCCATAGTGAGCTAAACCAGCCATAGTGAGCTAAAGTAGCCATAGTGAGCTAAACCAGCCATAGTGAGCTAAACCAGCAATCGGTCTCAAGGGTTTCAGATAAAGGATATACGTTCTGTGCAAGCAAATTGGAATGACATTTTCTATTTTAAGCCTGGCTTAAAATAGATCTCCTATTGGGAGAAGGGACATGGTTAATGCAACTTCTCAGCACTAAAATCTACTGCAGGGTTACAAAACGTGCATTTTATCACATTCCTCCTTTTCAATTCTATCCCTCGAGCAATAAAGTCTAGTCTTTGTTTTTCTTGGTTTTATGGCCTTGCTAACCTGCAGCACACCTTGCAGCGATTGATATATTTGTACTCCCAAGATCCCTTTGTTCCCCTACGCACTTAGACTTCAAAGTAGTAAGTGAACTTTGTATTCTTCCTACCAATATGTACCGCCTCATAACCCTAATCTGTGTTCAACTTCACTTTCCAATTATTTGGCCGATCTGCAACTTTGATTAATGCCCACCTGTAATTTCATGCAACACCTCGACAGTATTGACTGTCCCCACCCCTCCCAATTTGGTGTAATCTACAAAGCTCAGAAATTGTTATTCCAAAGTCAAAATCATTAATGTGAATTGTGAACAGCACTGATCCCAGCACTGATCCTTCTGCCACTCTGAATAACTACACTTCATCCCCATTCTCTGTTTTCTGTATAGATGTTTACCTAAAAAATAGATATTCAGTCAGATCAAAGCAAGGATCAGCCAGTAACAGCATGAAGTCTCATTGAGAGCATTTAATGGCATTAGAACTCACTTTCACAAATATAAAGTACATCTAATAAGGACAAGCTATGTTGAACACAATTCCCGAAACAGGTTCTGCACCCATTCTCCCCGTGTCTGCGTGGGTTTCCTCTGGGTGTGTTAAGTAATGGGTTCAGAGACATTGCAATTAGTTGTCTCATTTATGTTAAGTATCCATTAATTGACACTGATATGTAAAGAGGCTTCAGGTGGCCTCTGGCAGGTGATGTATAGTGAGAGTTTTGTGCAAAGGCTGTTGGAAGGAAATAAATGTGTGTTTGTGAAAAACGACCGGAACTTTAGACTCTTCATATCACAGCTACTAAAACGTCTAACAATGTGCTCCGGTTTCCTCCCACAAGTCCCGAAAGACGTGCTGTTAGGTAATTTGAACACTCTGAATTCTCCCTCTGTGTACTCAAACAGGCGCCGGAGTGTGGCGACTAGGGGCTTTTCACAGTAACTTCATTGCAGTGTTAATATAAGCCGACTTGTGACAATAAAGATTATTGTATTGTAATGTTCAAAATGCTTATTTCCCAACTCCCGAGGACAGACTGGCGTGGAGCTGCATTTCCACCAATACCAGGCATCTTCCAGCCTTTAATGCAAAATGTTTGATGCCTTTAATGAACAGCTTCACTTAATTGAGGTCGTCGACTGGACAAGCATGGTCAAGATCCAAACCATGGAGCAAGGGAACAGCAACGTACATTAAACAGTTTGACTTGTTATTGGCCAGGGTTTAGAGAACCCCAAAGTGTGTTATGGAGTCCACCTGACCCACAACTTTTAATAGATTGTGGTTATGGGGAGCACACTCTGCAGGTGTGATGCAACAGAGATCTACAGTACTTTTAAATTAAAACAATGTTTATTTATGAAACCAGTTAACACTTTATAAACCCACATCAACAACTATCAACACCAATTAATCCCCCAAAGAATACAGTACTCTATAAGTAACTCTTAATCTTTCCTTGCAACATTCATAAGACAAAAAAAAACTATTTACAGAAAAACATCAGGTTTAACTTCTCTACAGAAACAGGTATTATTTTTAAATCACCAAAGAATCTGGAGACAGTCTTTAGGTTGCACAGAGAGAGAGACTAATACACCTTCTTGCTGTGACTGCAGCTATCCAGCTCTCAAAACGAAACTAAAACACCTTGTAGCAGACAACCCAAAGCGAAGGTAAATGCAGACAGACAGCCCAGCTCCACCCACACTCTGACATCAGTGATAAACACCCATTTCTTAAAGGTACGTCCACTACAGCTATTTTATAAACATCCATTTCTTAAAAGTACTCTCACATGACAGACTGAAGAGAAAAGCTGTTTAGTTTAAAAAGCTGCATTTTAATAAATGACCAATTTATCAGAAGGTAAGGTTTCATTCATAGCAACTGAGTTTTAGTAGTGGGTTAAATGAATGGACTGATGAAGAAAATTCACTTCAGGAACAACAGATGGAGTTAGAAATATTCTGGTTGAACACAGCCAGTCTCCTACAACACTTGGTTAAGAAAACACAGCAAAACAAATCTCTCCAGGCAATATCTTTCCACACCAAAAAAAAGTCAATTTCAGACCGTTCATTAAAATCTGAGGAAGAGATGAACATAAACTCTTAAAACAAGTTTGATTTTGAAAAACCCCAGAAATTCGACATAGATCGGAGTATTTCCGACTATATAGGGGAACAAGACAGGGATGCCCGCTGTCTCCATTGTTGTTCGCGTTGGCAATTGAACCTCTGGCCATGGCGTTGAGAGACTCCAGGAAATGGAGAGGGGTGATTAGAGGGGGAGAAGAACACCGAGTCTCGTTATATGCGGATGACCTATTGTTATACGTGTCGGACCCAGCGGGGGGAATGATAGAGGTTATGCGAATTTTGAGGGGGTTCGGGGATTTCTCGGGGTATAGGCTAAACATGGGGAAGAGTGAATTATTTGTGATACATCCAGGGGACCAGAGTAGAGAGATAGAAGGCTTGCCTCTAAGGAAAGTGGAAAGAAACTTCCGATACCTGGGGATTCAGATCGCTAGGAGCTGGGGAACCTTGCACAGACTTAATCTGACACGGTTGGTAGAACAAATGGAGGAGGACTTCAAGAGGTGGGACATGCAGCCTCTATCGCTGGCGGGCAGGGTGCAAGCAATTAAGATGATGGTCCTCCCGAGGTTCTTATTTGTATTTCAATGTCTCCCTATACTAATCACTAAGACCTTTTTTAATAAAATAGACAGGAGCATCACGAGCTTCGTGTGGGCAGGGAAAGTTCCGAGAGTAAGGAGGGGGTTCCTTCAGCGTAGTAGGGACAGAGGAGGATTGGCACTACCGAACTTGGGCGATTACTATTGGGCCGCCAATGTGGCAATGATACGTAAATGGATGATGGAGGGTGAGGGAGCGGCGTGGGAAAGACTGGAGAGAAAGTCCTGTAAAGGGACGAGTTTAGAGGCGCTGGTGACGGCGCCGCTACCGATCTCACCTAAAAAGTTTACCACGAACCCGGTGGTGGCGGCAACATTGAATATCTGGGGACAGTGGAGGCGACAGAGAGGGGTGCGGGGAGCCCTGGTGGGGTCCCCAATCAGGAACAACCATAGGTTCGCCCCAGGAAGAATGGATGGAGGATTTCAGAGCTGGTTCCAGTTGGGAATTAGGAGGGTGGGAGATTTATTTATAGATGGGACTTTTGCGAGCTTGGGAGCATTGGAGGAAAAGTATAAGTTGCCCCGGGGAAATTTCTTGAGATATATGCAGGTGAGGGCATTTACTAGACAACAGGTGAGGGAATTTCCATTGCTCCCGACACAGGGGATACAGGACAGGGTGCTTTCAGGGGTGTGGGTCGGAGAGGGCAAGGTGTCAGAGATTTACCGAGAGATGAGGGAAGAGGGGGAGGAGTCGGTGGGCGAACTAAAAGGAAAGTGGGAAGAAGAACTAGGGGAGGAGATAGAGGAGGGTATGTGGGCTGATGCCCTAAGCAGGGTAAATTCCTCTTCCTCATGCGCCAGGCTTAGCCTGATTCAATTTAAGGTGCTACATAGAGCACACATAACGGGAGCAAGATTGAGCAGGTTCTTTGGAGTGGAGGACAAATGTGGGAGGTGTGGCGGGAGCCCGGCAAACCACGCACATATGTTTTGGGCATGCCCGGCACTGGAAGGGTATTGGAAGGGAGTGACGGGAGTGATTTCGCGGGTGGTGAGGGCCCGGGTCAAACCAGGCTGGGGGTTAGCTCTATTTGGAGTTGCGGAAGAGTCGGGAGTGCAGGAGGCGAAAGAGGCCGACGTTGTGGCCTTTGCGTCCCTAGTAGCCCGGCGCAGGATCCTACTCATGTGGAAGGAGGCGAAACCCCCCGGACTGGAGGCCTGGGTAAATGATATGGCGGGGTTCATTAAACTGGAGCAGATAAAGTTTGCCCTGAGAGGATCGGCTCAAGGGTTCACCAGGCGGTGGCAGCCATTTCTCGACTACCTAGGGGAACGTTAGAGGGAAGACAGATGACCAGCAGCAGCAACCCAGGGGGGGGGGGGGGGAGGGGGGGGTTTAGTTTAGGTCAAAGATAAAGGGGTTTTGTTACTTGTGTATTGTTTAAAATTTCTGTATTGTTATTGTTGCGTTTGCTTTGTAAGAGGGGAAAAATTGTTGTTTGGGAAAAAATTTTCAATAAAACATTTATAAAAAAAAAAAAAAAAGAAAAACCCCAGAAATTTTAAAACTCGGAACAGATTAGAACATAACAGCGCAGTACAGGCCCTTCGGCCCGCGATGTTGCGCCGACCTGTGAAACCACTCTAAAGCCCATCTACACTATTCCCTTATCGTCCATATGTCTATCCAATGACCATTTGAATGCCCTTAGTGTTGGCGAGTCCACTACTGTTGCAGGCAGGGCATTCCACGCCATTATTACTCTCCGAGTAGAGAACCTACCTCTGACATCTGTCTTATATCTATCTCCCCTCAACTTAAAGGTATGTCCCCTCGTGCTAGACATCACCATCCGAGGAAAAAGGCTCTCACTGTCCACCCTATCCAAGCCTCTGATCATCTTGTATGCCTCAATTAAGTCACCTCTTAACCTTCTTCTCTCTAACGAAAACAGCCTCAAGTCCCTCAGCCTTTCCTCATAAGATCTTCCCTCCATACCAGCCAACATTCTGGTAAATCTCCTCTGCGCTCTTTCCAATGCTTCCACATCCTTCGTATAATGCGGCGACCAGAATTGCACGCAATACTCCAAATGCGGCCGCACCAGAGTTTTGTACAGCTGCAACATGACCTCATGGCTCCAAAACTCAATCCCTCTACCAATAAAAGCTAACACACCGTACGCCTTCTTAACAACCCTCTCAACCTGGGTGGCAACTTTCAGGGATCTATGTACATGGACACCGAGATCTCTCTGCTCATCCACACTGCCAAGAATCTTACCATTAGCCCAGTACTCTGTCTTCCTGTTATTCCTTCCAAAATGAATCACCTCACACTTTTCTGCATTAAACTCCATTTGCCACCTCTCAGCCCAGCGCTGCAGCTTATCTATGTCCCTCTGTAACTTGTAACATCCTTCCGCACTGTCCACAACTCCACCAACTTTAGTGTCATCTGCAAATTTACTCACCCATCCTTCTACGCCCTCCTCCAGGTCATTTATAAAAATGACAAACAGCAGTGGCCCCAAAGCAGATCCATGTGGTACACCACTAGTAACTGGACTCCAGTCTGAACATTTCCCATCAACCACCACCCTTTGTCTTCTTCCAGCTAGCCAATTTCTGATCCAAACTGCTAAATCTCCCTGAATCCCATGCCTCTGTATTTTCTGCAGTAGCCTACCGTGGGATTTGAAGACAATTGTGAGGTAAATAGCGTTTCCTTCGTGTGGAGGTGGAAGGAATGGAAGAGAAGAAGAGGACAGAGATGGGAAGAGTAAGCAGAGAAGAGGTTGACCGTTCACAGAATGACCCTCCTGTGGTAAGACTAGCAATTGCGGATATCCTAGAACAATTAGAGATTGAGTTTGTCTATCTCAAAGAAGAACAACAAAAAGATCTAGTAAGGATACTTCAAAAGTATAAGCAAATTTGAAGGGTGCATTAGACTAAATAATCACGATGTAGACATAGGAAATTCCGAATCAATAAAGAACGTGTCTCAGCTGAACTCAGAGAGACTGGTTCAGAAGGAGGCGGAAATCCAGTGTATGTTGGATATGTTGCGGAAAGAAGCGAAAACGGTATGGTCCACAGGCCGCCGCGGCGGGTTTGGAAGATTGAGGCCCATGTTGGTGGGAGAACCAGCGCTAGCCACCCCGGAAATTTCCAGACCTTTTAATGTGGCCACAGATACCAGCAACCTGGGGGTGGGGGCAGTGCTTCTACAAGGCGACGATGCAGGAATAGAGAGGCCAGTGGGATATTTTTCAAAAACACTATGTTCGTGCCAATGAAAGTATTCCACTATTGAAAAGGACGCCGCAGCATTGCTACTCGCCCTTGAGCACTTTGAAGTATATGTCCGGCATGACAATTCACAAAGCTTAGTTTATACGGACCAGCACAGCACAGTGCTCGACAGCTCCAGGGTCCCGGGTTCGATTCCGGCTTGGGTCACTGTCTGTGCGGAGTCTGCACGTTCTCCCCGTGTCTGCGTGGGTTTCCTCCGGGCGCTCCGGTTTCCTCCCACAGTCCAAAGATGTGCTGAGGTTAGGTGGATTGGCCGTGATAAATTGTCCCTTAGTGTCCAAGAGGTTAGGTGGGGTTACGGGGATGGGGTGGAGGCATGGGCTTAAGTAGGGTGCTATTTCCAAGAGTCAGTGCAGACTCAATGGGCCGAATGGCCTCCTTCTGCACTGTGAATTCTATGAGTCTATGAAATATTAAAAAAAAACATTTAGAGTACCCAATTCATTTTTTCCAATTAAGGGGCAATTTAGCGTGGCCAATCCACCTACCCTGCACATCTTTGGGTTGTGGGGGCAAAACCCACGTAAACACGGGGAGAATGTGCAAACTGCACAAGGACAGTGACACAGTGCCGGGATCGAACCTGGGACCTCGGTGCCGTGAGGCAGCATTGCTAACCATTGCGCCACCCTGCTTCCCCTATACGCACCAAATTTAAAAAAAAAAAAAAAATTTAGAGTACCCAATTCATTTTTTTTCCAATTAAAAAATACTCTGTCATGTCCCTATTTATAAAACTCAAAGTGTTGTTGGACTTTGTGACTTTACCTATCACCATTTCTAACCACCAGGAATTATGCATTTTAACCCAGAGGTATCTCAATTTATCCACTCCCGTCAGTGTTATCTAATAAAGTAAACCTCCTCGCTTTACTTTCTTCCCAAAACATTCTATCTGATATCCTAGTCCCATTCCCCTTGATACTTCAATCCAATTTTCCCCCAATACTTGGTCTCGACACAATGGGGCAGAGATTACGATCTAAAATTGTTCATCTTAATCTTGAATCCAGAAGGCGGTTAAGGTGCCCAATCCAAAGATACGTGTTCATTGGATCACTGCAGAAGGCGGAGGACAGGAAGGTGAATGTGGGAGCAGGGTGCAGAATTTAAATGACTCCCGTGCTCTGCTCGAGCGCTGAATGGAGGTGTTCCGCAAAGTCATCAACCAGTTTGTTTTTGATCTCCACAACATACAGACCACCATGTCAGGAACAGCAAATATAGTACAGGATATTGAAAGAAGTAATAGTAAATCACTGTTTCAATCGGAGGGAGTGTTTGGAGCTGCGGATCGGAGGAGGTAGGAAGTTAAAGGGGAGTTATTGCATCTCCTGCACTTCGATTGAAAGGCGCCTCTAGAGGGGGAGGTGGTGTCAGGGGTGATTGGGGAGTAGGACATTCCACCCATGTTCATCATCACCATTTCTCTCTCAACTAAACCTACTGAATACAAATCAACTGACCATCTATCTACTGCTTGCTGTGGGGTACTGTATTGCTGGCCCAGAATAGCTGCTGCCAAGCCACCACACTTTCAAAAGTAAGGTTGTAAAACACACACGTATTCGAAGTCATCATCCGTACAAAATCTACAGTTCAAATTTGTACTTACTTGCAGTCGTCCATCTAGGGTCCGCTGGATTGTGACACATTTGCTGGGATGGGCTCCATTGGTCGTAATGGCAGTAATCAGTGAGTCCAACTCATCTTTCTTCTCTTTCAGCTTCTTCACTAAACTCTCAATGGCCCGCTTGGCAAAGGTCTCATTCTCGCCACCTTGCCGGTGGCACATCAGGCTGTGCACGATGCTGAGGCACGCATCATTGCTGGTGGGAGGATTCAAAGACATGGTGCAGCCCGCCCCTGTAGCAAGCCAGAAAATGAACGTTTCTTAGACAAGGGTCCAGATTGAAAACAGTCAAATCAACCTCAAGTCAGAGGTTGCGAGTTCAAACAAGAACAGTTATTCAGCACCTTTAACACAGGCAAACGCCCCATGATACTTAAAGTGTGTGTAAAGTAGACAAAAACAACTGGTACTGAATCAAAGGAGATAGTAGGACGCGTGCCCAAGGGCTTGCTCAAAGAGGTAGGTTACAAGAAGAGTCTTAAAAGGAGAGGTTTATCGATAGGATTTCAGAGATCAAGGCACAGCTACTAATGGCGGAGGGATGGAAGTCAGAGGTCAAGTGGCCAGAATTGGAGGAGTTCAGGTATTTGAAAGGTTGTAGAGTTGCAGGAGATTGCTCCATTGGTTGTCAGTGATGGGGAGGGGAGAGTGCACAAAATGATTTGAAAACAACACTGTCAGACCAGGAACCGAGTTAGCATGAGGGTAATGAACAAATCTGCTGCGAATTTGCAAATGGGCTGAAAACTTTAGGATCAGCCGGCGTTTACGGAAGGTGGAAGTGGCCGGCCAGGCAGTACACTGGAACAGAGCCTGTCGGCAACAAAGGTATGGGTAAGATTTTCAGCGGCAGTTCGCCTGAGGCAGGTGATGTTAAGAAGGTGGATGTAGGCTGTCTTTGCGATAAAGTGGATATAGGGTTGAAAGCTCAGCTCGAGGTCAGATAGAGTTCCAGTGTTACAAATCACTTCGATCAGAGAAGGAGAATTGAGTCAGTGGCTTGGGAACAGGAGAATGCCTTTGGGCTTGCCAATATTGAATTAGAAGAAATTTATGCTCCTCCAGTACAGGACATTGGACAGGCAGCCTGACAACACAGAGGTAGTGGCGGGACTGAGGGCACAACACAGAGGTAGTGGCGGGACTGAGGGCACAACACAGAGGTAGTGGCGAGACTGAGGGCACAACACAGAGGTAGTGGCGGGACTGAGGGCACAACACAGAGGTAGTGGCGAGACTGAGGGCACAACACAGAGGTAGTGGCGGGACTGAGGGCACAACACAGAGGTAGTGGCGGGACTGAGGGCACAACACAGAGGTAGTGGCGGGACTGAGGGCACAACACAGAGGTAGTGGCGGGACTGAGGGCACAACACAGAGGTAGTGGCGGGACTGAGGGCATGGGTAATTACGTCGAGCTGGGTTCCATCAACGTAGATGTAGAATTGAGCATATTTTATGATGATAGAAGGTTGAGAAAGTTGCAGCTGGACAGTCAGATCAGGTACATGTGTGTCTCTGGATGAGGCTGTGCAGAGTTGTGTCAGGGGCGGAGACCTGACTGCGGCTCCTAGATAGAGCTGCAGAAAAATAGGCATGGATTTGGAAGGCAAAAACACATCCAAGGATTCTGGTGAGGAAATAGTTTGCACGTCGTGGACAAGTGTGTGTGACTGAGTCAGACAGGAAAAGGGCATACAAGGTGCAGTGCTGGGAGAGTCTCAGCCTTAGCCAACAGAGAGGGCAGCATGGTAGCACAGTGGTTAGCACTGTTGCTTCACAGCTCCAGGGTCCCAGGTTCGATTCCCCGCTGGGTCACTGTCTGTGCAGAGTCTGCATGTACCCCGTGTCTGCGTGGGTTTCCTCCGGGTGCTCCGGTTTCCTCCCACAGTCCAAAGATGTGCAGGTTAGGTGGATCGGCCGTGCTAAATTGCCCATAGTGTTCAAAAAGGTTAGGTGGGGTTACTGGGTTGTGGGGCTAGGGTGGAGTTGTGGGCTTAGGTGGGTTGGGCTTGCCGGTGCAAACTCGATGGGCCAAATGGCCTTCTTCTGCACTGTAAAATTCTAGGGGCAGCATTGTGGTTAGCACAATTGCTTCACAGCTCCAGGGTCCCAGGTTTGATTCCGGCTTGGGTCACTGTCTGTGCGGAGTCTGCATGTTCACCCCGTGTGTGCGTGGGTTTCCTCCGGGTGCTCCGGTTTCCTCCCACAGTCCAAAGATGTGGTTAGGTGGATTGGCCATGATAAATTGCCCTTAGTGTCCAAAATTGCTCTTAGTGTTGGGGGGGGGGGGGGGTTACTGGGTTATGGGGATAGGGTGTAGGTGTTGACCTTGGGTAGGGTGCTCTTTCCAAGAGCCGGTGCAGACTCGATGGGCCAAATGGCCTCCTTCTGCACTGTAAATTCTAGGATAATCTATGATGTCTATGTCTAAATGACTGCCTGTGTGGATCAGGGCAACGTCTTCAGGGAGGATAAGCAAACTGCAGAGTAACGTACACCAGACTTGTAAACCTTCAGTTGTTCACCCTCATATTTTCACCTACATTATTCACAGAAACAAGTAGTAACCCAAGCTTGCAAACAGCACCAGAAAAATTAAAAATAACTTTGCAAACATAAAATTAAACTTCAACTTTTGCTTGTTAATATTATAAAACCAATTTATTTCAAACTACATTCCTTTTGCCTAAAATTAACTGCTGCATTTAAACTTAGCGTCAGAAACTTGGACAAAGGACAGAATAATCCCCGTCAATGGAATGTCTGGCTCCCTTCACAACACATCTGCACATTCCATGGGGAACATCCAAGCCTATGGAATACTGGTTTCATCCCATGTTGAAAATTATTTGGTAGTCTACATATACCAGCAAGAACATTAGAAAACGGATAGAGGGGCCACCCAGTCCGTGAATTCCACACCAACAAGAGAGCACAAAACCTGTAAAGGGTAACCCACCCTCTTAACTGCGCCACCTCCTGGGAGGGGCAAGAAATAAAGAGATGTCAATTTAGGAAAAGCTAAGGGCAGCACGGGGGCGCAGTGGGTTAGCACTGCTGCCTCACGGCACCGAGGTCCCAGGTTCGATCCCGGCTCAGGGTCACTGTCCGTGTGGAGTTTGCATTCGCCCCCACAACCCAAAATAGATATGCAGGGTAGGTGGATTGGCCAAGCTAAATTGCCCCTTAATTGGAAAAAAATGAATTGGGTATTCTAAAATTTATTTATTTTTAATTTCGGAAAAGCTTTGGAGAAATAATAATAATCTTCATTATTGTCGCGAGTAGGCTTACATTAGCAATGAAGTTACTGTGAAAAGCCCCTAGTCGCCACATTCCTGCGCCTGTTGGGGTGCACGGAGGGAGAATTCAGAATGTTCAATTCACCGAACAGCACGTCTTTCGGGACTTGTGGGAGGAATCCGGAGCACCCGGAGGAAACCCACGCGGACACGGGGAGAACATAGAGACCCCGCACAGACAGTGACCCAAGCCGGGAATCGAACCTGGAACCTGGCGCTGTGAAGCAACAGTGTTAACCACTGTGCTACCCTGCCATCCATTCCTCTCGAACGCACTGAGCCAATAAAGGAGACTGAAGTAACCGATAATTTCTCCTAATCATAGCTAACACACAAGTTACCCTCGAATTGGAGATGTCTCGCTCTGTTCTCAAGGGCTGACGGAATCCATTGTGACTCTCAGAGGGTGATGGTTGTGGAGGATAAAATGTTTACCTAGTTCCTGGGCCACATCTTGAAGCACAATGTCAAAATGTATTTCAAATAATTCAGCTAGCTCGATTGAATCTAAATACCATCAGGTTAAAAATCTGCAGGGGCCTAATGACATAGGAACGGGAACCGGCCATTCAGCCCCTCGAGCCTGTCCCGCCATTCAATGAGATCATGTCTGATCTGTGACCTAACTCCATATTCCTGCCTTTGGCACCATATCCCTTAATATCTTTGCTTGACAAAAATGAAGGGAAGTCAGCAGAATTCTACGACGAGCAACTGTCATTTGACAAGTCTAATACCTATTGAATCAGTGTCCAATTGGATAGGTAAAGGAATGCAGCAGATGTTGTTTCTATGGCAGGGATTCCATCTGATTTCACATACTGCACGTAGGGTCACACAGAACAGAAGTTATTGAGGAGACATTGGTGTAGAAATTAGATGCGCTTCACTCATTTTGTGCCTAAAGTCTACCAATTTCTATGAGCGATCCTGGCCTAATCTGTGCAGAAGCATATTAAATGTCATAATTACTAAAGTATTCCTCATTCCTTCTAGGTGTACCGAGCAAATTCCTGATATCAACTTTGGATCAAATTAAATCTGCAAAGAAAGGTCTTGCATCTCTTTAAATGAATGTAAAAATTCCCATAGGACTATTCATACTTATTCCTGATTAGGATTGCTGCTCGTGACTCAGCTAGCACCGTCTCAAACACCATCATTAAAAATATGAACTGGCGATTCGATTCATATCGGTTGTTATTTTTGCGACCTAGACATCAGGATACCCGCTGCTGTGAAAGGTTGTGCGGTCTTCTGAAATGTGGCGGAGAATGACCACATTTCCCCAAACCTGGCACGATGGTAACAGACCTGCCAAAATCAGGAAAGGCAGCCAGCCAGATGACGGCCCTGGGACCTGCAGGTCCATTTCACTACAATGTACAACCTACTCATTATTTTAAGAATTAGCCCTATTAATAACTCGTCAATTCCCCAAGATCAGGCTGGCTTCAGGCCCCAACACAGCGGCTGTGAACAAGTCCTTGCTGGAGGCTGAATTGCTTTGTGCGCTCAAGACTGGAGTTCTGACTGATCTTTCCTCAGCATTCAATACTGTGTCAAAACATGGACGGATGCTCAAACTGCTGCTCCCATATGCCAAACCATTCTGGTTACTGTGGGAGAAGGATGAAGATGTACCTACAAGACAAGGTTTGCACTCCAAGAACACACAATAACGGTCTCTAACACGACAGTGTTCTGGCACAACACTCTCTAACATCTGCAGAAGTGGCATGCCCACCACATCATCACAAAAATGTATTTACGCAGACGATACGGTCTTAACAACGCAGGCAAAATCATTCCAGGTTCTGGGAGCCATGCTAAACTCTGACCTATCAAAAATGGCTGAATATTTCTCAAAATGGAGACTGTAAATCCAGCCAAGTCCATCATGTCTGCATTCCACCTGGAAAACTGCATGGCACACAATGCCCAAATGTCACCTTCTGAGAAAAGGTGTGGCATGACCAACTCCTACCTCTCGGAGTGTCCCACAACCCACGCCTGATTTACCATCTGCAGCTTCCAATGACTGCTGAGAACACCAGGGTACATGCTTCTGCCGTAGGTCCGGTCTTTTTGACAGCCGAGTACTGAGTCGCCACCGCAAACTCACTTACCAGATAACCTCACTAAGTAGCGAGGATGTTCACAGTAACTTCATTGCAGTGTTAATACAAGCCTACTTGTGACACTAATAAAGATTATGATTATTATAGGATAATCTCTGGAATGGAGATCAACTCCAGTTCAGATATTGCTAGTCCGCTCAAATATCGCCCCTCCCTCCATTTGACAGGACCCAGTAACATGCAGAGAAATAACCCACATCAGCATTAACTTGGGTCTCTCAGCCATAGAAAGCTTCAATACCCCATAACTCTCACCCTAACTTCACAACACCGATGAAGCCTAGAGAAATGCTTGGGTAGGAAAAGCCCTCAAATAAACATTTCCTCAACCATGATCACACACCATGATCGTGATGAATGGCAGAGCAGGCTCGAAGGGCCAAAAGGCTTCCTCCTGTATCTATGTATCTATAACCCAACATCTCAACAACCCAAGTTCCAATTTTCCCTGGAGCATTTGGACAACCCTCAATAAAATATTGACCATATTATAACCAATATGGCCACCTGATGCACAAGTGGCACAAGAGCTTCTTCTGGCTGTGACTGAAGAAGCACAGACTGAATCGAGCAGCATGCAATAACATTTTGCTCCGACTCAAATGTGAGAGTGGCATCCAAGGGCAGCATGGTGGAGCACAGGGCAGCACGCTGGCGCAGTGGTTAGCACTGCTGCCTCACAGCGCCGAGGTCCCAGGTTGGATCCCGGCCCCGGGTCACTGTCCGTGTGTAGTTTGCACATTCTCCCCGTGTTTGCGTGGGTCTCGCCCCCATAACCCAATGTGCAACGTAGGTGGATTGGCCACACTATTCTGGGCAGCACAGCGGGTAGCACCGTTGCTTGATAGCTCCAGGGTCCCAGGTTCAATTCCCGGCTGGGGCCACTGTCTGTGCAGAGTCTGCACGTTCTCCCTGTTTCTGCATGGGTTTCCTCCGGGTGCTCCGGTTTCCTCCCACAGGTCCCGAAAGATGTGCTGTTAGGTAATTTGGACATTCTGAAATCTCCCTCATTGTACTCAAACAGAATGTGGCCACTGGGGGCTTTTCACAATAACTTCATTGCAGTGTTAATGTAAGCCTACTTGTGACAATAAAGATTATTTTTAAAAAAGAGAGTTACACTCGCTCTTCAGCAGGGCACTGTACTGGTTTGGGGGGGGGGGGGGGGGGGGGGGAGGGGGGGGGGGACTCAACAGGCCTGGCAGCAGCTGTGGGGAGAGAAACAGCGTTAACGTTTTGAGTCTGTATGACTCTTTAGAGCTAAAGAGAGGAAGAGGTGCGAGGAATTTTATTATGCATAAAATGGTGCAGCAAAGTAGAAGAAGTTGTTCTACGACTCAGGAAATTGAATACTTGAAATGTGTGGACAAGGAGTGCAGTCATGTCACTTCCATAATATTTTATGCAGTTAGAAGCACGAATCACGAGAGTACGAATAAAGACCTGATCAAAGATGAAGGAGGCAACAGAAACAAAATTACACACTGCATTTCCAGCACTTTGAGTGACCACCATCGACCCGCTCTGGTTTCTCCGAGCAGATAGGAGTCAGTCACTACATCAATTTACACTCTCATTGAATTTAATTACATAAATTGTCAGTGCCACTCCCCACTGCCTTGTTTGAACACTGAATGAAATCTGATCATCTGCTAATTATAGTTCATTAGAATATATACCAGACAAAACAATGGAAAAATCTAAGTTAAATTCTGATGAACAGCAGCTTCACCAATAAATTTTATGCTTGAATCAGATTCATTTAACCACTTGCTCCACTTTGAAAAATGATCTCGAGCAGTGCTCGTTCCTTAACTCACTTAATCATCTATTTTGCAGCTAATTTCCTTAGAAAAATAAGCCGCAGATGATAATTACTGATCTATAAACCTCAAGATTCAGAAATAGCCTCTCTTAAATGGTGCAGGAAAATACTACGCGAGTCAGCCCAGGTCTACAGGCCTAGAATCAATCCAATCAATCTGAAACCTGTCACAAAGCCCTCCCCAGTAAGTTACACGGTGTGGTCCAACACAGGCACAATAATCACAGAGAAATGGGAACATACCAGCCTCTTCACTTTGAAGGATGGGAGGCAAACAACAAAACTCCAGGTTAGTCAGAGTTGTACAGCACAGAAAATGTCCTTCGGCACATCGGGTCTGCTCGACAATAACTACCCCTAATCTCACACTAACCCCATTAACCAACACTTGTCCCATTGTTGGAACTGCACTAATGATGTAACTAGTGTAGTGCCACAGGGATCAATTCTGAGGCAACAATTATTTACAATATATATAGACTTGGACAAGCAAAGTGAACGTTAGCACAGTGGTTAGCACTGTTGCTTCACAGCTCCAGGGTCCCAGGTTCGATTCCCCGCTGGGTCACTGTCTGTGCGGAGGCTGCACGTTCTCCCCGTGTCTGCGTGGGTTTCCTCCGGGTGCTCCGGTTTCCTCCACCAGGTCCTGAAAGATGTGCTTGTTAGGTGAATTGGACATTCTGAATTCTCCCTCGGTGTACCTGAACAGGTGCCGGAATGTGGCGACTAGGGGCTTTTCACAGTAACCTCATGGGGAAAAAGTGCAAAATCCACACAGATTGTCACCCGGTGCCGGAATTGAACCCGGGTCCCTGGCGTTGTGAGGCAGCAATGCTGACCACTGTGCTACCCCATCTCCTGCCCCTCACTCTAAAACTATGTGATTGACCCCCTCAACCAAGGAGAACAGCTGCTTCCTATTAACCCTGTCCAAACCTCTCAATCATGCCCCCCTCAGCCTTTTCTGATCCAGAGAAAACAATCCAAGCCTATCCAGTCTCTCCTTATAGCAGATGCTCCATCCTGGTGAATCTCCTCTGTACCCCCTCCAATGCAATCACCTCCGTAGTGAGGTGACCAGAGCTGTACACAGTACTCCAGCTGTGGCCTAACCAACGTTCTGTACAGCTCCAAAGTAACCTTGTTGCTTTTATGTTCTTTGCTGTGACTGATAAAGGCAAGTCCCAAAATCCTTAACTCCCTACTCACCTGCTCTACGACATTCAGGCATCCCAAGATCCATCTATTCCTCCCAGTTTCCTAGTCCATTCATTACCCCCTTGTCCTGTTTCTTCTTCCAAAGTGCATCACCTTGCACTTATCAGGGTTAAACACCATCTGCCACCTACTCTGCCCACCTGACCAACCCATCTATATCTTCCTGTAACCTACAACCCTCTTCTTCACTGTTAACCACCCTAATGAGGTGTTGCTGCAACTGTACAGGGTGTGGGTGAGACCACATCTGGAGTATTGTGTCTAGTTTATGTCTCCTTATATGAGGAAGGATGAGGTGGCATTGGAGGCGGTTCAGGGGAGGGTCACCAGATTGATTCTGGGGATGAAAGGGTTGACGGATGAGGAGAGATTAAACAGTTTGGGCTGATACTCGCTGGAGTTTGAGAATGAAAGGGGATCTGATCGAGGTATATAAAATACAAAGAGGGATTGATAAACGTAGACCAAATGCTCCCTCCTTAGGGAGCATATTGGACCTGTACTCTCCCCATTCACATAGAACGATAAACAAAAAGGAGAGATATAGCAGAAGAGTGGAAAAGATGGGGTAGAAATGTGCCCGAGGGACCACTCGAGGCTACCACGAGGAAATTGCCTTCCTTGAGTAACATTCAGCAGCTGGTTGCATCTGCTACCTCAGTTACGACATTTACCTGGTCATCTCTGGGACACAGGGCTGAATCCAGCTCAAAGCGATGAGCTGAAAATGCCCAACTCTTCAGCTGTAAGAGAGCTTGCGAGGAGTTTGCGCTCCTGGTGCAGTTCCTCATGTGCGACATTCCAAAGCAAAACCCAAGGAAGACAAAATCAGGATATTTTCTCAATGGCAAAAAATTAGGAATTGTGGAAGAGCAATTGGCTAACGGTATAGCCTTTATCTTGAGAGGTGGGATACAAGAGGGAGGAAGAGATGTTTGTGCTGTATAACACCTTGGTTAAATCACACCTGAAGAACTACATTCACTTTGCAGCAGCCTATTTCAGGAAAGATAGCTAGCTGAAGAAGGAGAGACATACGGTCAAAGATTTCCGGCTTGCACATCAGGACGTTTCCAAGAATGCCAATTGTAAAGGGAACAAAAATGTATACTGCACGAGAAGCGAATGCCGATTCGTTGGCAAGTGGACTTTTTCTTTTGTTCATTTACGGGATGTGGGAGTCGCTGGTTAGGCCCAGCATTTATTGCCCATCCCTAGTTGCCCTTCAGAAGGTAGTAGTGAGTCGCCTTCCTGAGCCGCTGCAGTCCCCGAGGTGTAGGCACACCCACAGTGCTGTTAGGGGGGGGGAGCTCCAGAATTTTGGCCCAGCGACAGTGAAGGAACGGCGATATATCTCCAAGTGGCAAAAAAAACAAGATGGCGCCGGAGTGTGGTGACTCTCTGCGAGCTCTCCCGAAAAGACCCTCTTTTCACTTATCTTGTACTCGTTCTAATTTTTTCCCTATCATGTATTTCTTTTCTTTTCATGTACTTATGTACGGGGCAGCACGGTAGCATTGTGGATAGCACAATTGCTTCAGCTCCAGGGTCCCAGGTTCGATTCCGGCTTGGGTCACTGTCTGTGCGGAGTCTGCATGTTCTCCCCATGTCTGCGTGGGTTTCCTCCGGGTGCTCCGGTTTCCTCCCACAGTCCAAAGATGTGCAGGTTAGGTGGATTGGCCGTGATAAATTGCCCCTTAGTGTCCAAAATTGCCCTTAGTGTTGGGGTAGGGTTGTTGGGTTTTGGGGATAGGGTGGAGGTGTGAACCTTGGGTAGGGTGCTCTTTCCAAGAGCCGGTGCAGACTTGATGGACCGAATGGCCTCCTTCTGCACTGTAAATTCTATGAAATTAATAATCTGTTGAGCTGCTGGCAGAAAAATACTTTTCACTGTAACTCGGCACACGTGACATTAAACAAATGCAATCCAAGTCAGGTGAGTGAGTTG
The DNA here is from genome assembly GCF_047496885.1 of Scyliorhinus torazame. Classification (NCBI taxonomy): domain Eukaryota; kingdom Metazoa; phylum Chordata; class Chondrichthyes; order Carcharhiniformes; family Scyliorhinidae; genus Scyliorhinus; species Scyliorhinus torazame. Next base: position 43,807,706 of record NC_092732.1, on the reverse strand, counting down.
GAGGGGAACCTCCAGGGGGCGGGGTTCCCAGGTATCTGCTGCTCTGGGTCGTGGGTTTGGAAGGTAACTCTGAACACTGACACAAACTCGGGTCTTGTGTATTATTTGTATATCTGAGACAGGGGCCAAATCCAGGATAACAATAATTCACAGGGAAGTTAAGAACGGCTGAGCTATCTACCAAATCTCCCCGACAGTTATTAGATCCAAGGCTGTGTTCAGGGTGTACATGCCATCCAATCATTTCTCTATAAATTGTGGTTCCCTTTACTATTGGTATTCCTGCAAACTGCCCTGATGAATGCAAAAACAATATTCAAAATTCTATATTACCAAACGACTATTTATAATTAGCCTTGGATTGGGTGCAGAATAAATCTGGACACAAATCTGGACATTAAATAATGATGACAGAGAACAGCACGGTGACGCAGTGGTTAGCACTGCTGCCTCACGGCGCCGAGGTCCCAGGTTCGATCCCGGCCCTGGGTCACTGTCCGTGTGGAGTTTGCACATTCTCCCCGTGTCTGCGTGGGTTTCGCCCCCACAACCCAAAGATGTGCTGGTTAGGTGGATTGGCCACGCTAAATTGAACCCTTAACTGGAAAAGAAAAATAATTGACTCCTCTAAATTTTTGTTTTAAAAGAGTAGCTGTAAAATGGAACTCCTCGCCCCCCAAAAAATGGATTCCGGAGCAAGAAAAATGCCATAGAATGACATTGACAGGTTTTTTTATGAGGCAAGTGTAAGGTAGGATGTATATCAAAGGTGAGAAAATGTGGTCGAGATACAGTTCAATCACGATTGAATGGAATGGCAGAATGCATCAGAAGGGATCAATAATCTCCTCCTATTCCAGTACAGTCAAAATGTTGCAAGCAGATTTATATTCAACATATTGTTCAGACAGAAATGACACCGTCGATCTGGAAATGTCAGGATTACAAAAATGTTCCATTGACCTTGAAGGGAGATCTCTACAAAAGAAAATTGTAATGGTTTTGAAACAAAAAGATACATGTCTCTTTTTTTAAAAAAAGGTGGGTACTGCTGAACATCTCTGGGCATTACGACACCCTCACCCTTCCAATCAGATTCAAGAATTTCTCCTGACATTAATCACAACTTGGTCGTCCGTGACACAAAGAACATTAGATTATTCACATTCCCTCCCTGTTTAACATTCAAAACTTCAAGAATATCAGATTTCATTACAATATAAACATTTGGTGATTGGCAGTGGAAGGAAGTCTTTGCGATCAGTCCTAAGAACTGAAATTTCCCAGGCAGCACGGTGACGCAGAACAGATCAGTCAATGCTTCCTGTCCAACCCATGGATCATGCAGACCTCCACACCCTTGACATCACAAGTAAATAAGAACTCAATGTGCAACATATAAAACTAACTATACATGAAAAAAAATCACTTCTCACAGATGATAATGCAAGTGCCTTTATTTCTTTTTATAAATTTAGAGTACACAATTCTTTTTTTTTCCAATTAAGGGGCAATTTAGGGTGGCCAACCCACCTACCCTGCCCATCTTTGGGTTGTGGGGGTGAAACCCACACCGACACCGGGGGAATGTGCAAACTCCACACGGACAGTGATCCAGGGCTGGGATTCGAACCCGGGTCCTCAGCGCCGCAGTCCCAGTGCTATCCACTGCGCCACATGCCGCCCCTGCAAGTGCCTTTATTGCTTGCTAGTCATCGCACAAACAAGAAATTCTGCCTCCAAATGCAAGGCATTGGGAAGGCGAACTGGGTAGAATTTGATGAATGTAGGCATTTCAGATATTTTGTAATATACGTAGTTGGTGAAGGGTTAAAACCCTGGGTTACAGTCAGGTTTTAAAATAAATCCTACTTTAAAAGGCAATATATTTTAGGACCCAGAGTGCAATTAGCCATCGTAAAAAGCTTGGGCAGTTTTTTGTTTTGATTAAGGGGATTCCCTGGGGAGTTAATTATTTTTCAGCTTGGTGAGATGATGTTATTGCTGGGTGGAGCTAGCACATCGAGCTTTTTGAGGAAGTATCTTCAGTCCAGTTCTGTATGAAGTTGAGACCGCAAGTCAGGTTTTGCTCTCTGCAGTCTAGTTAAACAGATCCACGGTCTTTAAAGCAGTGCAGACTTGTCTGAGGACAAGGGGGAGCTGAAACAAGCCAGTTGAAAGAGCTCTTGAAGACATGCAGCCAGAGTTTCTACATCGGTCTGACTGGAGTTAGATCTTTTCCGTAAAGCAGTGACAAGAGATTACTTTCTCAAATAATTACAATGTAAAGCAAATGTTTCCGAGTGCCATTGATTATTGAGAGCTGAGATGGTAGTTTAACATGGAAACATAAATAGAAAATAGGAGGAGGCCATTCGGCCCTTCGAGCCTGCTAAGCCATTCATTATGATCAGGCTAATCATCGAGTTCAATACCCTGATCCTGCCTTCCCCCTCCCCCCCAATCCCTCGAACCCCAAGAGCTATATCGAATTCCTTCTTGAAATTACACACTGTTTTTGCCTCAACTACTTTCTGTGGGAGTGAATTCCACAGATTCACCGCTCTCTGGGTGAAGAAATTTCTCCTCACCTCAGTCCTAAAAGGTTTACCCCTTATCCTCAAACTATGACCCCTTGTTCTGGACTCCCCCACCACCAGGAACATTCTTTCTGAACCTACCCTGTCTAATCCTGTTAGAATTTATAATTTTCGAGGCGGCACGAGGAGCCGGGTTCAATCCTGACCCGGGTCAGGATGTGCAGAATAGGTGGATTGGCCACGCTAAATTGCCCCCTAATTGGAAGAAAAAAAGAATTGGGCTCTTTAAATTTATTTTGAAAAAGAATTTTGTAATTTATCAGATCCCCCCTCACTCTTCTAAACTCCAATGAATATAATCCCAACTGATTTCGTCTCTCCTCATGACAGTCCCTCCATCCCAGGAATCAGTCTGGTAAACCTTCGCTGCGCTCCCTCGAGAGCAAGAACATCCTTCCTCCGAGAAGGAGACCAAAACTGCCCACAATACTCCAGGTGTGGCCTCACCAAGGCCCTGTACAATTGCAGCAACACATCCCTATTCCTACACTCAAATTCTCTCACTATGAACCCAACATACCATTTGCCTTCTTTATTGCCTGCTGTACCTGCGCGCTTACTTTCAGCGACTGATGCACGTCGACATCAAGGTCTCGGTGTGTCCATATTTTCTTGTTGTTTAAGTTGGAATAAAGATAGAAATTAAGGGTATTGTATTCACTGTATTTAGTATTGTTTAAGGGGTAATTAAGTTATTTTCTGATGTGATGTTAAAGATTTTAATACTGTGTTAGTAATAAAGATTGTTTTAATATACCATACCCCTCACAGAAGTATCCTTCCCTCAGTCTTACAAAATGTAAATAAAGCATTGGGGTTTCTTGTCTGGGGTCGTAATAAAATACGCAACAAATGTTCGGATGCTGAAGAGTCGAGGAACAGAGGGGCATTGGAGTGTCCGCCTCTGATGCCTCAAGACTGATGAACAGGTAGATAGAGTGGTCAACGTGACATACAAGATTCTTGCCTTTATTAGCCAAGGCACAGAATACAAGAGCTGGGAGGTTATATCCCTGTTTAGTTCTATAGAAGGGTCATGTGGACTCGAAATGTTAACCGTTTCTCTCTCTCCCCAGATGCTGCCAGACCTGAGTTTATCCAGCACTTCGTTTTTATTTCAGATTCCCAGCATCCGCAGTGTTTTCCTTTTGGCTGCGAGGTTATGCTAGAACGATATAAAACACGAGCTCGGCCAGGTGTTCAGTAGTGTGTGCAGCTCCAGTCACCACGGAAAAATGTGATTGCACTAGAGATGCTACAGAGGAACGTTACAAAGGTGTTGCACAAAGTCCAAAGACATGCAGGTTAGGTGGATTGACCGCGCTAAATTGCCCTTAGTGTCCAAAAAGGTTAGGAGGGGTTATTGGACTATGGGGATAGGGTGGAAGTGAGGGCTTAAGTGGGTTGGTGCAGACTCGATGAGCCGAATGGCCTCCTTCTGCACTGTATGTTCTACGAGGGAGGGGCCGCAAGAAAGAGATAGAGTGTAACGCTCCCTCTGTATATCCCCTTCCCACTTGTAATAATAACCTTTATTGATAATAATCTTCATTATTGTCACAAGTAGGCTTACATTAACACTGCAATGAAGTAACTGTGAAAATCCCCTAGTAGCCACATTCCGGTGCCTGTTCGGGAGAATTCAGAATGTCCAATTCACCTAACAAGCACGTCTTTCGGGACTTGTGGGAGAAAACCGGAGGAAACTCACGCAGACACGGGGGGAGAACGTGCAGACTCCGCACAGACTGTGCCCCAAGCCGGGAATATAACCCGGGACCCTGGAGCTGTGAAGCAACAGTGCTAACCATTGTGCTACCATGCCGCCATGAGTGCCTGCCTATCACACCTACCAATGAGACAGCTGGGATCAGTAACCTGGGGTCTCGAGAGCATGCTGCTAATCCACATCAACTAATATCTTTATTGTGCTTTCACCATAAAACGAAAGGAGGTGGTATTGGGCCATACAAAGAAAGTCCTGGTGAAAAGCACAGATCTTCAGAACTGCCTTGGGAGTTGAAGAGGGAATTCCAAAAAATGTGGGGCCTAGATGCCCGATAGCATTTGAGCCAACGGAGTGGCAAAGATTATCAAAAGACAAAAGTTATGGCATGGGAGCGTAGAGCGGGAGAAAAGTGGGATAGTACAACACCCCACTACCCTCAAGGTGGCTGAAAGCACCGTATTAAACATCCAGACCACACTCTGATATAGAAGTTTGAGCACATCTTTACATGGCGCCAACATCTCTTTCTGGAGTCCATTTTTTTGTTTGGTAATTCTGTGACAGAAGATTTCTCTCCTGCGATTCATGTTTTTATCTCCCTCTCTCATCAGGTTCCTGTGTTAATTCCATATTAATTATGTTTAATTGTGTACAGGTGGTGGGGCTAGCTAATGATTCGCTTGAATCCCTGTAAATAGAGACAGACTGAAACTGTGGTTGTTGGGTTGGGAGATGTTTCATTCTAATGAATCCCCAGAGGGATACGGACCCAGGAAGTGTAGAAGATTGTAGTTTAGTCGGGCAGCATGGTCGGCACGGGCTTGGAGGGCCGAAGGGCCTGTTCCTGTGCTGTACTTATCTTTGTTCTTTGTAATGTGTAACCATAAATAAACACAAAAGTGTGTCAAAACTGACTGTTCGCCAACTGTTTTTCAGGATTATAGCAACCTGTCCCCTCCCATTTTTGGCATTTTTTTCAGCTTGAAGGAGGAAAAGATGAAAGCCGGTTTTCCACTCCGAGAACACAATTCCATTTCTTTCACACTTCGATTTGGTTCTCAATTATCATTCTGCAAAGAGTATCAGTTTGCGCAAAGAAAGATTTGCAACATTCAACGCAGGGCTGAATTGCCTACTTCTGGCTCCCAATTCCGCTATAACATTGTGTCAGTGCCAGCTCCACTCTCACCTCCAAGAATTTACCCTCAGATGTGGCTCAATAGCCACTTACAGCAATTCCATTTTCTAAAATTCCACTGCATCAAAAATGTCTTTAACCACTACAGCCCTTACACTATATTTACATTGAGACACAGAAATTGTAACATGGAAAAAGTGTTTAGCCAAACCAGTCTGTGTTGACATGTATCCAATACAGGTTTGGAGGAGGTGTACGAGGCAAGTTTATTTACACAGAGGGTAGTGGATGCCTGGAACTCGCTGCTGGAGGAGGTGGTGGAAGCAGGGACGACTGTGACGTTTTTAAGGGGCATCTGGACAAATACATGAATAGAATGGGAATAGAGGGATACGGACCCAGGAAGTGTAGAAGATTGTAGTTTAGTCGGGCAGCATGGTTGGCACGGGCTTGGAGGGCCGAAGGGCCTGTTCCTGTGCTGTACTTTTTACTACACAATTCTGCCCGAATCCTTTCAGCTCAAACAGCCTATCCTGCAATGATACTATAACCTCTGCTTCAGTCTCTAATCTGGTCCCATATTCCATGGACACTCAACCTTGTGTGTGTAAAGTTTTCTCTCACATTTGATCTTGCACCTGAATCTCGCCATTCTAGAGCTCTTCATCATTATAATCAATCTGTCCCCAACTTCTATTTCTTTATTATTTCAAACTTTTCTCAAATAATCTCCATTTCACCGCAAACATCCCCAATTTATTAAACTTTTCTCCACGTTTGCAATTCCTTGCCCCAGACCTCAGTTGAATATAGTGAGTGAATATGATCAAGTTCCACGATGGGTTTCCGAAGTACACCCTGCCCCCATCACCAAGACCATCCACATTCATCTCTACAATAGGGCCAATCTCTGCCCATATCTTCCCTGTTGCACAGCACTCCCAACCAGCCTGTCGCATTCTATCCTCCACATACCTGACAACATCCAAAGTTCTGTCCAATCTTAGCTCACATCAAGTTTCACTTAACCATCAGTTTTGTTAATTGACCTGGGCTTCCAGTTAAGCAACACGTTTTAAAATTGTCATCCTGATGTTTAATTCCCTCCAGGGTCTCACCTATCACTAGCACTCAAAAACACTGCATTTCTCCAACTACAACCTCTTGTGCACTCTCCTCCAGTTCCCGCAGCTCACCGCTGGCTCTGAAATTCTCTCTCATCCTTCAATATACTTTCTAAATCTGACCTCTTTCTCTTTCCTTGCCTCCGTGTCACAATCTGTTTTCTCTGATTCACTCCTGCAAAGTCACACAGAGCATTTGGCGATAATAAAGGTGCAATGGTAACAAAAAGAACAAGAAATAATCAAAGGTTAAAACATTTTTTAATGTAAATTTATAATAGCCAATTCTTTTTTCCAATTAAGGGGCAATTTAGCACGGCCAATCCACATGCCCTGCGCATCTTTGGGTTGTGGGGGTGAAACCCACGCAAACACGGGGAGAATGTGCAAACTCCACACGGACATTCGGGGGGCATTCTGGCTAAGTTTGCCGATGATACAAAGATAGGTGGAGGGGCAGGTAGTATGGAGGAGGTGGGGAGGCTGCAGAAAGGTTTAGACAGTTTAGGAGAGTGGTCCAAGAAATGGCTGATGAAATTCAACGTGGGCAATTGCGAGGTCTTGCACTTTGGAAAAAAGAATAGAGGCATGGACTATTTTCTAAACGGTGACAAAATTCATAATGCTGAAGTGCAAAGGGACTTGGGAGTCCTAGTCCAGGATTCTCTAAAGGTAAACTTGCAGGTTGAGTCCGTAATTAAGAAAGCAAATGCAATGTTGTCATTTATCTCAAGAGGCTTGGAATATAAAAGCAGGGATGTACTTCTGAAGCTTTATAAAGCATTAGTTAGGCCCCATTTAGAATACTGTGAGCAATTTTGGGCCCCACACCTCAGGAAGGACATACTGGCACTGGAGCGGGTCCAGCGGAGATTCACACGGATGATCCCAGGAATGGTAGGCCTAACATACGATGAACGTTTGAGGATCCTGGGGTTATATTCATTGGAGTTTAGGAGATTGAGGGAAGATCTAATAGAAACTTACAAGATAATGAATGGCTTAGATAGGGTGGACGTAGGGAAGTTGTTTCCATTAGCAGGGGAGACTAGGACCCGGGGGCACAGCCTTGGAGTCAAAGGGAGTCACTTTAGAACAGAGATGAAGATAAATTTCTTCAGCCAGAGAGTGGTGGGTCTGTGGAATTCATTGCCACAGAGGGCAGTGGAGGCCGGGACGTTGAGTGTCTTTAAGACAGAAGTTGATAAATTCTTGATTTCTCGAGGAATTAAGGGCTGTGGAGAGAGAGCGGGTAAATGGAGTTGAAATCAGCCATGATTGAATGGTGGAGTGGACTCGATGGGCCGAATGGCCTTACTTCCGCTCCTATGTCTTATGATCAGTGACCCAGGGCTGGGATCGAACCCGGGTCCTCAGCACCTTCAGGCAGCAGTGCTAACCACTGCACCACCGTGCTGCCCTATAGGTGAAGATACTTAATTGAAAGAGGGTTAATGCCAGCCAAATGGAAATAGATCTGGCCTTGGTGGATTGGAATCGAGGATCATCAGGTAAAACAGTGATTGAGAACTTCAAGGAGATAGTTCAGGTATAGACTAAACACATGTTTTCAGCAGAGGGCGGCTATCCGAATCTGCAGGGAACAGGGTGCTGAGGAGGGGGAGACAAGGGGTAAGAATAAAGAGATGGATGGATGGCTGAACAGAGAGTGGTGGGATGGGGACATGAGTGGGCACAGGGTGAATGTGAGGGGTGGGATGAATAAAAGCAGGGTCACGCAAAGGATGGGGTGGGCACAAGGACGCAGATTTTGATCCTCAGCTCTTGTGGCGATTGGGTGGGCAACAAAACTAGAGATGGAGGGGTTCGGGCGGGAGGGGGGGTTTGGGCGGGAGGAGGGGTTTGGGCGGGAGGAGGACATATTGTGGTTCCCAGACTCATTCGCTGTTAGAGTCATCAAGGTCAGCAGCACAGAATAGGCCCTTCGGCCTATCGAGGCTGCGCTGGTCAAAAACCAACCACCAAAATATTCTAAGCCCATTTCCCAGCACTTGGCTCGTAGCCTTGTCATCACCAGCACACATCTAAATACTTGTTCAATGTTTTGAGGTCTCTGCCTCCACCACTCTTTCAGGCAGCGAGTTCCAAACTCCCACCACCCCTCTGGGTGAGAAGGGTTTTCCTCTCATCCCCTCTAAACCTCCTGCTCCTTAACTTAAATCTATGCCCCCTCAAGATTTATCCCCCCAACCAAGGGGAACATTTTCTTCCCGTCTACTCTAACTATGCCCCGCATCATTTTATTCATCTCAATCATCAGGCAATGTGCCTCAATGACTATCATCCAGTAGCCCTGACATCGATCATTATGAAGCGCTTCGAGAGGTTGGTCATGAGGCACATCAACTCCATACTCCCAGAACGCCTTGATCCACTGCAAACCACCACAACCGGCCCACAGCAGACGTCATCTCCCTGGCCCTACACTCATCCCTGGAGCATCTCGACAACAAGGACACCCAAGTCAGACTCCTGTAGTCAATGGGCTACAGCTCTGCCTTCAACACCATAATCCCAGCCAAGCTCATGCCAAAACTCCAAAATCTAAGGACGTGGCTCCTCCCTCTGCAACTGGATCATTGACTTCCTGTCCCACAGACCACAATCGGTACGGATAAACAACACCTCCTCTACGATAGTTCTCAATACAGAGGCTACGCATAGCTGCGCACTTAGCCCCCTTCTATGTCCCAGGTTAGATTCCCGCTTGGGTCACTGTCCGTGCGGAGTCTGCACGTTCTCCCCGTGTCTGCGTGGGTTTCCTCCGGGTGCTCCGGTTTCCTCCCACAAAGTCCCGAAAGACGTGCTTTTAGGTGAACTGGACATTCTGAATTCTCCCTTTGTGTTCTCGAACAGGCGCTGGAGTGAGGCGACTAGGGGCATTTCACAGTCGCTTCATTGCAGTGTTAATGTAAGCCTACTTGTGACACTAATAAAGATTATTATTATACACTGTCTGGCAAAATTTGGTTCCAACTCCATCTACAAGTTTGCTGATGACATGATCGTAGTGGTCAGATCTCAAAGAACGATGAGTCAGAATACAGGAGTGAGATAGAGAACCTAGCGGAGTGGTGTAACAACAATAATCTATCCCTCAATGCCAACAAAATGGAAGCAAAATATCGGACACACCTGTCTGCAAAAAGGGAGCTGAGGTGGAGATGGTTACCAGTTTCAAATTCCTAGGTGTGCATATCACCAACAATCTGTCCTGGTCCACCCACGTCAACGCTACGACCAAGAAAGCACAACAGCGCCTAAAATAAGGAAATTCGGCATGTCCACATTGACTCTTACCAACTTTTACAGATGCACCATAGAAAGCATCCTATCGGGCTGCATCACAGCCTGGTATGGCAACTGCTCGGCCCAGGACCGCAAGAAACTTCAGAGAGTCGTGAACACCGCCCAGTCCATCACACAAACCCGTCTCCCATTCATCAACTCTGTCTACACCTCCTGCTGCCTTGGGAAAGCGAATCAAATCATAATCAAAAGACCCTTCCCACCCAGCTTACTCACGCGTCCAACTTCTTCCATCATGCAGGAGATACAAAAGTCTGAGAACACGCACGAACAGGTTCAAAAGCAGCTTCTACCCCGCTGTTACCAGATTCTTAAATGACTTATGAACAGATTTCTTCTCTTCACACATCTTCTCTACTTAGTACTACACTCTGTATGCTTCACCCGATGCCTGTGTCTATGTATTTATGTTGTGGAGATGCCGGCGTTGGACTGGGATGAGCACAGTACGAAGTCTTACAACACCAGGTTAAAGTCCAACAGGTTTGTTTCGATGTCACTAGCTTTCGGAGCGCTGCTCCTTCCTCAGGTGAATAAAGAGGTATGTTCCAGAAACATATATATATAGACAGATTCTAAGATGCCAGACAATGCTTGGAATGCGAGCATTAGCAGGTGATTAAATCTTTACAGATCCAGAGATGGGGTAGCCCCAGGTTAAAGAGGTGTGAATTGCATCAAGCCAGGACAGTTGGTAGGATTTCGCAGGCCAGGTGGTGGGGGATGAATGTAATGCGACATGAATCCCAGGTCCCGGATGATGCCGCACTCATGTGTGTGGAACTTGGGTATAAGCTTCTGCTCGGCGATTCTGCGTTGTCGCGCGTGTAATTATGTATGGCCATGTTTTTTTCATGTTTGCAATGATCTGTCTGGACTGTACACAGAATAATACTTTTCACTGTAGCTCAGTAGACAGGACAAGAAAAAAAAATCCAACCCAACATTTTATACAGTTTGAGCATAACCTCCCTGCTCTTAAACTCTTGCCTTGACTAATAAAGGAAAGTATACCTTATGCCTTCATTTTTAAAATAAATTTAGGGTACCCAATTCATTTTTTTTCCAATTAAGGGGCAATTTAGCGCAGCCAATCCACCTACCCTCACATCTTTTTGGGTTGTGGGGGTGAAACCCACGCAGACACGGGGAGAATGTGCAAACTCCACACGGACAATGACCCAGAGCCGGGATCGAACCCGGGACCTCGGCGCCGTGAGGCAGCAGTGCGATACCATATTAACCACTTCTTAACCACTTAATCCACCTGCTCTGCCACCATAAGGGACGGGTGTACCTGCACAGCAAGGTCCCTCTGATCCTCGGTGCTTCCCAGGGGCGTGCCATTTATCATGCAGCCCCTTGCTTGGTTTGTCCTGCCCAGAGCATCCCCTCACACCTATCCAAATTCATTTCCATTTGTCATTGATCAGCCTAATTGACCAGCCCTCTCCTCCTGTAATCCAGTGCTATCTTCCTGACTACATACCACCCACTATCTTCGTATCACCCGCCAACTTACTGATCAATTGGCGGTGGGGGGGTTGGCGGTGGAGGGGGTTGGTGATGGGGGTGGGTTGGTGATGGGGGGGGTTGGTGATGGGGGGGGGTTGGTGATGGGGTGGGTTGGTGATGGGGGGGTTGGTGATGGGGGGGTTGGTGATGGGGGGGTTGGTGATGGGGGGGTGGGGGGGGTTGGTGATGGGGGGGGTGAGGGGGGGGTTGGTGATGGGGTGGGGGGGTTGGTGATGGGGGGGTTGGTGATGGGGCTTGGGGGGGTTTGGTGATGGGGGGGTTGGTGATGGGGGGGTGAGGGGGGGTTGGTGATGGGGGTGGGGGGGGTTGGTGATGGGGGTGGGGGGGGGGGGTTGGGTGATGGGGGTGGGGGGGGTTGGTGATGGGGGTGGGGGGGTTGGTGATGGGGGGGGTGAGGGGGGTTGGTGATGAGGATGGGGGGGTTGGTGATGGGGGGGTGAGGGGGGGTTGGTGATGGGGGTGGGGGTGATGGGGGGGTGTTGGTGATGGGGGGGGGTTGGTGATGGGGGGGGGTTGGTGATGGGGGGGGTTGGTGATGGGGGGGGGGTTGGTGATGGGGGGGAGTTGGTGATGGGGGGGGGTTGGTGATGGGGGGGGGTTGGTGATGGGGGGGGGTTGGTGATGGGGGGGGTTGGTGATGGGGGGGGTTGGTGATGGGGGGGGTTGGTGATGGGGGGGGTTGGTGATGGGGGGGGTTGGTGATGGGGGGGGTTGGTGATGGGGGGGGTTGGTGATGGGGGGGGTTGGTGATGGGGGGGGTTGGTGATGGGGGGGGTTGGTGATGGGGGGGGGTTGGTGATGGGGGGGGGTTGGTGATGGGGGGGGGGGGTTGGTGATGGGGGGGGGTTGGTGATGGGGGGGGGGGTTGGTGATGGGGGGGGGGTTGGTGATGGGGGGGGTTGGTGATGGGGGGGGTTGGTGATGGGGGGGGGTTGGTGATGGGGGGGGGTTGGTGATGGGGGGGTTGGTGATGGGGGGGTTGGTGATGGGGGGGTTGGTGATGGGGGGTTGATGATGGGGGGGTTGATGATGGGGGGGTTGATGATGGGGGGGTTGGTGATGGGGGGGTTGGTGATGGGGGGGGTTGGTGATGGGGGGGTTGGTGATGGGGGGGTTGGTGATGGGGGGGTTGGTGATGGGGGGGTTGGTGATGGGGGGGTTGGTGATGGGGGGGTTGGTGATGGGGGGGTTGGTGATGGGGGGGTTGGTGATGGGGGGGTGGTGATGGGGGGGTTGGTGATGGGGGGGTTGGTGATGGGGGGGTTGGTGATGGGGGGGTTGGTGATGGGGGGGTTGGTGATGGGGGGGTTGGTGATGGGGGGTTGGTGATGGGGGGTTGGTGATGGGGGGTTGGTGATGGGGGGTTGGTGATGGGGGGGGGTTGGTGATGGGGGGGGTTGGTGATGGGGGGGGGTTGGTGATGGGGGGGTTGGTGATGGGGGGGTTGGTGGTGGGGGGGGTGGTGATGGGGGGGGTTGGTGATGGGGGGGTTGGTGATGGGGGGGGTTGGTGATGGGGGGGGTTGGTGATGGGGGGGGTTGGTGATGGGGGGGGTTGGTGATGGGGGGGGGTTGGTGATGGGGGGGGTTGGTGATGGGGGGGGTTGGTGATGGGGGGGTTGGTGATGGGGGGGGTTGGTGATGGGGGGGGTTGGTGATGGGGGGGTTGGTGATGGGGGGGGTTGGTGATGGGGGGGTGGTGATGGGGGGGGTTGGTGATGGGGGGGGTTGGTGATGGGGGGGGTTGGTGATGGGGGGGGTGGTGTGGGGGGGTTGGTGATGGGGGGGGTGGTGTGGGGGGGGTGGTGTGGGGGGGTTGGTGGGGGGGGGTTGGTGTGGGGGGGGTTGGTGATGGGGGGGGGTTGGTGATGGGGGGGGTTGGTGATGGGGGGGGGTTGGTGGTGGGGGGGTTGGTGATGGGGGGGGTGGTGTGGGGGGGGGTTGGTGATGGGGGGGGTTGGTGATGGGGGGGGTTGGTGTGGGGGGGGGTGGTGATGGGGGGGGGTTGGTGTGGGGGGGGTTGGTGATGGGGGGGGGGTGGTGTGGGGGGGGTTGGTGATGGGGGGGGTGGTGATGGGGGGGGGTGGTGTGGGGGGGGGTTGGTGATGGGGGGGGTGGTGTGGGGGGGGTTGGTGATGGGGGGGGTTGGTGATGGGGGGGGGTTGGTGATGGGGGGGGTTGGTGATGGGGGGGGTTGGTGATGGGGGGGGTTGGTGTGGGGGGGGTTGGTGATGGGGGGGGGTGGTGATGGGGGGGGTGGTGTGGGGGGGGTTGGTGATGGGGGGGGTTGGTGATGGGGGGGGTGGTGATGGGGGGGGTTGGTGTGGGGGGGGTGGTGATGGGGGGGGTTGGTGATGGGGGGGGTTGGTGTGGGGGGGTGGGGGGGGTGGTGATGGGGGGGGTGGTGATGGGGGGGGGTTGGTGATGGGGGGGGGGTGGTGATGGGGGGGGGTGGTGATGGGGGGTGGTTGGTGATGGGGGGGGTTGGTGTGGGGGGGGGTGGGGTGGGGGGTGGGGGGGGGTGGTGTGGGGGGGGGTGTGGGGGGGTTGGGATGGGGGGGGGTTGGTGATGGGGGGGGGTGGTGATGGGGGGTGGTTGGTGATGGGGGGGGGTGGTGATGGGGGGTGAGGGGGGGGTTGGTGATGGGGGGGGTGATGGGGGGGTTGGGGATGGGGGGGGGTGGGGATGGGGGGGGTGATCGGGGGGGGGGTTGGTGATGGGGGGGTTGGTGATGGGGGGGTTGGTGATGGGGGGGGGTTGGTGATGGGGGGGGGGGTTGGTGATGGGGGGGTTGGTGATGGGGGGGGTTGGTGATGGGGGGGGTTGGTGATGGGGGGGGTTGGTGATGGGGGGGGTTGGTGATGGGGGGGGGGGTTGGTGATGGGGGGGTTGGTGATGGGGGGGGTTGGTGATGGGGGGGGGGGTTGGTGATGGGGGGGGGGTGGTGATGGGGGGGGTTGGTGATGGGGGGGGGTTGGTGATGGGGGGGGGTTGGTGATGGGGGGGGGTTGGTGATGGGGGGGGTTGGTGATGGGGGGGGTTGGTGATGGGGGGGGTTGGTGATGGGGGGGGTTGGTGATGGGGGGGGTTGGTGATGGGGGGGGTTGGTGATGGGGGGGGGTTGGTGATGGGGGGGGGTTGGTGATGGGGGGGGGGTGGTGATGGGGGGGGGGTTGGTGATGGGGGGGGGTTGGTGATGGGGGGGGTTGGTGATGGGGGGGGGTTGGTGATGGGGGGGGGGTTGGTGATGGGGGGGGGTTGGTGATGGGGGGGGTTGGTGATGGGGGGGGGTTGGTGATGGGGGGGGTTGGTGATGGGGGGGGTTGGTGATGGGGGTGGTGATGGGGGGGTGGTGATGGGGGGGGGTTGGTGATGGGGGGGGTGGTGATGGGGGGGGGTTGGTGATGGGGGGGGTGGTGATGGGGGGGGTGGTGATGGGGGGGGTTGGTGATGGGGGGGGGTTGGTGATGGGGGGGGTGGTGATGGGGGGGGTTGGTGATGGGGGGGGTTGGTGATGGGGGGGGTTGGTGATGGGGGGGTTGGTGATGGGGGGGTTGGTGATGGGGGGGTTGGTGATGGGGGGGTTGGTGATGGGGGGGGTGGTGATGGGGGGGGTTGGTGATGGGGGGGTTGGTGATGGGGGGGGGTTGGTGATGGGGGGGGGTTGGTGATGGGGGGGGTGGTGATGGGGGGGGTTGGTGATGGGGGGGGTGGTGATGGGGGGGGTGGTGATGGGGGGGGTTGGTGATGGGGGGGGTTGGTGATGGGGGGGGTTGGTGATGGGGGGGGTTGGTGATGGGGGGGGTTGGTGATGGGGGGGGTTGGTGATGGGGGGGGTTGGTGATGGGGGGGTGTTGGTGATGGGGGGGGTTGGTGATGGGGGGGGTTGGTGATGGGGGGGGTTGGTGATGGGGGGGGTTGGTGATGGGGGGGGTTGGTGATGGGGGGGGTTGGTGATGGGGGGCGTTGGTGATGGGGGGCGTGGTGATGGGGGGCGTTGGTGATGGGGGGCGTTGGTGATGGGGGGGCGTTGGTGATGGGGGGGCGTTGGTGATGGGGGGCGTTGGTGATGGGGGGCGTTGGTGATGGGGGGCGTTGGTGATGGGGGGCGTTGGTGATGGGGGGCGTTGGTGATGGGGGGCGTTGGTGATGGGGGGGGGGGGCGGGGGGGCGTGGGGGGGGGGGGGGTGGGGGGCGGGGCGGGGCGGTGGGGGGGCGTTGGTGGAGTGGGGGGGGTGGGGATGGGGGGGTGTGGGGGAGGGGGGGTGCTGGGGGGGGTGGGATGGGGGGGCGTTGGTGGCGTGGGGTGGCGTTGGTGAGGGGGGGCGTTGGTGATGGGGGGCGTGGCGTGGTGGGGGCGTTGGTGATGGGGGGGCGGGGTGTGGGCGGGGGGGGCGTTGGGGATGGGGGGGCGTGGGATGGGGGGGCGTTGGTGAGGGGGGGGGGCGTGTGGAGGGGCGTGGTGATGGGGGCGTTGGTGATGGGGGGCGTTGGTGATGGGGGGCGGTGGTGATGGGGGGCGTTGGTGATGGGGGGCGTTGGTGATGGGGGGCGTTGGTGATGGGGGGCGTTGGTGATGGGGGGGCGTTGGTGATGGGGGGCGTGGTGAGGGGGGCGTGGTGATGGGGGGGTTGGTGATGGGGGGGGTTGGTGATGGGGGGGGTTGGGGATGGGGGGGGTGGTGAGGGGGGGGTTGGTGATGGGGGGGGTTGGTGATGGGGGGGGGTGGGTGATGGGGGGGGTTGGTGAGGGGGGGGGGGGTTGGTGATGGGGGGGGTGGTGTGGGGGGGTTGGTGATGGGGGGGTTGGTGATGGGGGGGGTTGGGGATGGGGGGGGTTGGTGATGGGGGGGTGGTGATGGGGGGGTGGGTGATGGGGGGGGTGGTGATGGGGGGGTTGGTGATGGGGGGTTGGTGTGGGGGTGGTGATGGGGGGGTTGGTGATGGGGGGGGTGGTGATGGGGGGGGTTGGTGATGGGGGGGGTTGGTGATGGGGGGGTTGGTGATGGGGGGGTTGGTGATGGGGGGGGTTGGTGATGGGGGGGGTTGGTGATGGGGGGGGTTGGTGATGGGGGGGGTTGGTGATGGGGGGGGTTGGTGATGGGGGGGTTGGTGATGGGGGGGGTTGGTGATGGGGGGGTGGTGATGGGGGGGGTTGGGTGATGGGGGGGGTTGGTGATGGGGGGGGTTGGTGATTGGGGGGGTGGGGGGGGTTGGTGATGGGGCGAGGGGGGGGTGGTGATGGGGGGGGTTGGTGGAGGGGGGGGGGGGTTGGTGATTGGGGGGGGTTGGTGAGGGGGGGGGTGGGGGGGTTGGTGATGGGGGGGTGGGGGGGGTTGGTGATGGGGGGGGTTGGTGATGGGGGGGGTTGGTGATGGGGGGGGTTGGTGATGGGGGGCGGTTGGTGATGGGGGGGGTGGTGATGGGGGGGGTTGGTGATGGGGGGGGTTGGTGATGGGGGGGTTGTGAGGGGGGGGTTGGTGATGGGGGGGGGTTGGTGATGGGGGGGGGTTGGTGATGGGGGGGGTTGGTGATGGGGGGGGTTGGTGATGGGGGGGGGTTGGTGATGGGGGGGGGTTGGTGATGGGGGGGGTGTGGGGGGGGTTGGTGATGGGGGCGAGGGGGGGGGTTGGTGATGGGGGGGGGGGTTGGTGATGGGGGGGGGTTGGTGATGGGGGGGTTGGTGATGGGGGGGGTGGTGATGGGGGGGGTTGGTGATGGGGGGGGGTTGGTGATGGGGGGGTTGGTGATGGGGGGGGGTTGGTGATGGGGGGGTGGTGATGGGGGGGGTTGGGGATGGGGGGGGGTTGGTGATGGGGGGGTTGGTGATGGGGGGGTTGGTGATGGGGGGGGTTGGTGATGGGGGGGGTGGTGATGGGGGGGGTGGTGATGGGGGGGGGTGGTGATGGGGGGGGTTGGTGAGGGGGGGGGTTGGTGATGGGGGGGGGTTGGTGATGGGGGGGGTTGGTGATGGGGGGGGTTGGGATGGGGGGGGTTGGTGATGGGGGGGGGTGGGTGGGGTGGGGGGGGGTTGGGATGGGGGGGGGTGGTGATGGGGGGGGTTGGTGATGGGGGGGGGTTGGTGATGGGGGGGGGTTGGTGATGGGGGGGGGTGGGGATGGGGGGGGGGTGGTGATGGGGGGGTTGGTGATGGGGGGGTTGGTGATGGGGGGGGTTGGTGATGGGGGGGGGTGGGGGGGGGGGGGGGTGGTGGGGGGGGGTGGTGATGGGGGGGGTTGGTGATGGGGGGGGTTGGTGATGGGGGGGGGTGGTGATGGGGGGGGTTGGTGAGGGGGGGGGGGTGATGGGGGGGGGTGATGGGGGGGGTGGTGATGGGGGGGGGTTGGTGATGGGGGGGGTTGGGTGATGGGGGGGGTTGGTGATGGGGGGGGGTTGGTGATGGGGGGGGGTTGGTGATGGGGGGGGGTTGGTGATGGGGGGGGGTTGGTGATGGGGGGGGTTGGTGATGGGGGGGGGTTGGTGATGGGGGGGGGTTGGTGATTGGGGGGGTTGGTGATGGGGGGGGGTTGGTGATGGGGGCGTTGGTGATGGGGGGCGTTGGTGATGGGGGGCGTTGGTGATGGGGGGGCGTTGGTGATGGGGGCGTTGGTGATGGGGGGCGTTGGTGATGGGGGGCGTTGGTGATGGGGGGCGTTGGTGATGGGGGGGGGTTGGTGATGGGGGGGGGTTGGTGATGGGGGGGTTGGTGATGGGGGGGGTTGGTGATGGGGGGGGTTGGTGATGGGGGGTTGGTGATGGGGGGGGTTGGTGATGGGGGGGGTTGGTGATGGGGGGGGGTTGGTGATGGGGGGGGTTGGTGATGGGGGGGGTTGGTGATGGGGGGGGGTTGGTGATGGGGGGGGTTGGTGATGGGGGGGGGTTGGTGATGGGGGGGTTGGTGATGGGGGGTTGGGGGGTTGGTGGGGGGGTGATGGGGGGGGGTTGGTGATGGAGGGGGGTTGGTGATGGGGGGGGGGGTGGTTGTGGGGGGGGTTGGTGATGGGGGGGTTGGTGTGGGGGGGGTTGGTGATGGGGGGGGTTGGTGATGGGGGGGGTTGGTGTGGGGGGGGGTTGGTGATGGGGGGGGTTGGTGATGGGGGGGGTTGGTGATGGGGGGGGTTGGTGATGGGGGGGTTGGTGATGGGGGGGTTGGTGATGGGGGGGGGTTGGTGATGGGGGGGGGTTGGTGATGGGGGGGGTTGGTGATGGGGGGGGTTGGTGATGGGGGGGGTTGGTGTGGGGGGGGTTGGTGATGGGGGGGGGTGGTGATGGGGGGGTGATGGGGGGTTGGTGATGGGGGGGGGTTGGTGATGGGGGGGGTAGGGGTGTTGGGGGGGGTTGGTGATGGGGGGGGGGTTTGGTGATGGGGGGGGGTTGGTGATGGGGGGGGGTTGGTGATGGGGGGGGGTTGGTGATGGGGGGGGTTGGTGATGGGGGGGGTTGGTGATGGGGGGGGGTTGGTGATTGGGGGGGGTTGGTGATGGGGGGGGTTGGTGATGGGGGGCGTTGGTGATGGGGGGCGTTGGTGATGGGGGGCGTTGGTGATGGGGGGCGTTGGTGATGGGGGGCGTTGGTGATGGGGGGCGTTGGTGATGGGGGGGCGTTGGTGATGGGGGGGCGTTGGTGATGGGGGCGTTGGTGATGGGGGCGTTGGTGATGGGGGGCGTTGGTGATGGGGGGGGGTTGGTGATGGGGGGGGTTGGTGATGGGGGGGGTGTTGGGGGGGTTGGTGATGGGGGGGTGTGTTTGGGGGGGTTGGTGATGGGGGGGGGTTGGTGATGGGGGGTGATGGGGGGTTGGTGTTGGGGGGGGTTGGTGATGGGGGGGGTTTGGGGGGTTGGTGATGGGGGGTGAGGGGGGGGGTTGGTGATGGGGGGGGGTGGTGATGGGGGGGTGTTTGGGGGGGGTTGGTGATGGGGGGGTTGGTGATGGGGGGGTGATGGGGGGGGTTGGTGATGGGGGGGTTGGTGATGGGGGGGTTGGTGATGGGGGGTGTTGGTGATGGGGGGGGGGGGTTGGTGATGGGGGGGGGTTGGTGATGGGGGGGGGTTGGTGATGGGGGGGGTTGGTGATGGGGGGGGTGGTGATGGGGGGGGTTGGTGATGGGGGGGGTGGTGATGGGGGGAGGGGTGGATGGGGGGGGGTGGGTGATGGGGGGGTGGTGATGGGGGGGTGGGGGATGGGGGGGTGGGTGATGGGGGGGGTGGGTGATGGGGGGGTTGGTGATGGGGGGGTTGGTGATGGGGGGGTGTTGGTGATGGGGGGTGTTGGTGATGGGGGGGTGTTGGTGATGGGGGGGGTGTTGGTGATGGGGGGGTGTTGGTGATGGGGGGGGGTTGGTGATGGGGGGGGTGTGTGGGGGTTGGTGATGGGGGGTGAGGGGGGGTTGGTGATGGGGGGGGGTGGGTGATGGGGGGGGTTGGTGATGGGGGGGGGGTTGGTGATGGGGGGGGTGTTGGGGGGGGGTTGGTGATGGGGGGTGGTTGGTGATGGGGGGGGTTGGTGATGGGGGGGGGGGTGGTGATGGGGGGGGTTGGTGATGGGGGGGGGGTTGGTGATGGGGGGGGGTTGGTGATGGGGGGGGGTTGGTGATGGGGGGGGGGTTGGTGATGGGGGGGGGTTGGTGATGGGGGGGGGGGTTGGTGATGGGGGGGGGTGGGTGATGGGGGGGTTGGTGATGGGGGGGTTGGTGATGGGGGGGGTTGGTGATGGGGGGGGGTTGGTGATGGGGGGGGGGTTGGTGATGGGGGGGGGTTGGTGATGGGGGGGGGGGTTGGTGATGGGGGGGGGTTGGTGATGGGGGGGGGGGTTGGTGATGGGGGGGGGTTGGTGATGGGGGGGGGGTTGGTGATGGGGGGTTGGTGATGGGGGGGTGGTGATGGGGGGGTTGGTGTGGGGGGGGTTGGTGATGGGGGGGGTTGGTGATGGGGGGGGGGTTGGTGATGGGGGGGGGTTGGTGATGGGGGGGGTTGGTGATGGGGGGGTGGTGATGGGGGGTTGGTGATGGGGGGGGTTGGTGATGGGGGGGGTTGGTGATGGGGGGGTTGGTGATGGGGGGGGTTGGTGATGGGGGGGGTTGGTGATGGGGGGGGTTGGTGATGGGGGGGTTAGGGTGTTGGGGGGGGGTGATGGGGGGGGGGTGGTGATGGAGGGGGGGTTGGTGATGGGGGGTGGGGGGTGGTTGGTGGGGGGGGGTGGTGATGGGGGGGGGTTGGTGTGGGGGGGGGTGGTGTGGGGGGGGTTGGTGTTGGGGGGGGTTGGTGTTGGGGGGGGTTGGTGATGGGGGGGGTTGGTGATGGGGGGGGGTGGTGATGGGGGGGGTTGGTGATGGGGGGGGTTGGTGATGGGGGGGTTGGTGATGGGGGGGGTTGGTGATGGGGGGGGTTGGTGATGGGGGGGGGTTGGTGATGGGGGGGGGTTGGTGATGGGGGGGGTTGGTGTTGGGGGGGTTGGTGATGGGGGGGGGGGGGGTGATGGGGGGGGGGTGATGGGGGGGTTGGTGATGGGGGGGGGGTTGGTGATGGGGGGGGTTGGGGTGTTGGGGGGGGTTGGTGATGGGGGGGGGGTTGGTGATGGGGGGGGGTTGGTGATGGGGGGGGGGGTTGGTGATGGGGGGGGGTTGGTGATGGGGGGGGTGGGGTTGGTGATGGGGGGGTTGGTGATGGGGGGGGTGGTGATGGGGGGCGTTGGGATGGGGGGCGTTGGTGATGGGGGCGTTGGTGATGGGGGGCGTTGGTGATGGGGGGCGTTGGTGATGGGGGGCGTTGGTGATGGGGGGCGTTGGTGATGGGGGGCGTTGGTGATGGGGGGCGTTGGTGATGGGGGGCGTTGGTGATGGGGGGCGTTGGTGATGGGGGGCGTTGGTGATGGGGGGCGTTGGTGATGGGGGGCGTTGGTGATGGGGGGCGTTGGTGATGGGGGGCGTTGGTGATGGGGGGGGGCGGTTGGTGATGGGGGGCGTTGGTGATGGGGGGCGTTGGTGATGGGGGGCGTTGGTGATGGGGGGGCGTTGGTGATGGGGGGGGTGGTGATGGGGGGGGTTGGTGATGGGGGGGTTGGTGATGGGGGGTGGTGATGGGGGGGTTGGTGATGGGGGGGGTTGGTGATGGGGGGGGCGTTGGTGATGGGGGGGCGTTGGTGATGGGGGGGTTGGTGATGGGGGGGCGTTGGTGATGGGGGGCGTTGGTGATGGGGGGGGTTGGTGATGGGGGGGTTGGTGATGGGGGGGGTTGGTGATGGGGGGGGGTTGGTGATGGGGGGGGTTGGTGATGGGGGGGGTTGGTGATGGGGGGGGTTGGTGATGGGGGGGGTTGGTGATGGGGGGGTGGGTGATGGGGGGGGTTGGTGATGGGGGGGGTTGGTGATGGGGGGGGTGGTGATGGGGGGGGTTGGTGATGGGGGGGGTTGGTGATGGGGGGGTTGGTGATGGGGGGGGTTGGTGATGGGGGGGGGTTGGTGATGGGGGGGTTGGTGATGGGGGGGGTTGGTGATGGGGGGGGTTGGTGATGGGGGGGGGTTGGTGATGGGGGGGGTTGGTGATGGGGGGGGGTTGGTGATGGGGGGGGTTGGTGATGGGGGGGGTTGGTGATGGGGGGGTTGGTGATGGGGGGGGGTTGGTGATGGGGGGGGTTGGTGATGGGGGGGGGTTGGTGATGGGGGGGTTGGTGATGGGGGGGGTTGGTGATGGGGGGGGGGTTGGTGATGGGAGGGGGGTTGGTGATGGGGGGGGGGTTGGTGATGGGGGGGGGTTGGTGATGGGGGGGGGTTGGTGATGGGGGGGGGGTTGGTGATGGGGGGGGTTGGTGATGGGGGGGGGTTGGTGATGGGGGGGGTTGGTGATGGGGGGGGGTTGGTGATTGGGGGGGGTTGGTGATGGGGGGGGTTGGTGATGGGGGGGGGGTTGGTGATGGGGGGGGGTTGGTGATGGGGGGGGGTTGGTGATGGGGGGGGTTGGTGATGGGGGGGGGTTGGGGGGGGTTGGTGATGGGGGGGGAGGGGGGGGGGTGGTGATGGGGGGGGGGTTGGTGATGGGGGGGGTTGGTGATGGGGGGGGTTGGTGATGGGGGGGGGGTTGGTGATGGGGGGGGGGGGGTTGGTGATGGGGGGGGGTTGGTGATGGGGGGGGGTTGGTGATGGGGGGGGTTGGTGATGGGGGGGGTTGGTGATGGGGGGGGGTTGGTGATGGGGGGGGTTGGTGATGGGGGGGGTTGGTGATGGGGGGGGGTTGGTGATGGGGGGGTTGGTGATGGGGGGGGTTGGTGATGGGGGGGGGTGGTGATGGGGGGGTTGGTGAGGGGGGGGTTGGTGATGGGGGGGTGGTGATGGGGGGGGTTGGTGATGGGGGGGGGGGTTGGTGATGGGGGGGGTTGGTGATGGGGGGGGTTGGTGATGGGGGGGGGTTGGTGATGGGGGGGGTTGGTGATGGGGGGGGTTGGTGATGGGGGGGGGGTTGGTGATGGGGGGGGGTTGGTGATGGGGGGGGGTTGGTGATGGGGGGGGGGTGGTGATGGGGGGGGGGTTGGTGATGGGGGGGGGTTGGTGATGGGGGGGGGTTGGTGATGGGGGGGGGTGGTGATGGGGGGGGGTTGGTGATGGGGGGGGTTGGTGATGGGGGGGGGTTGGTGATGGGGGGGGGTTGGTGATGGGGGGGGGTTGGTGATGGGGGGGGGGGTTGGTGATGGGGGGGGGTTGGTGATGGGGGGGGGTTGGTGATGGGGGGGGGGTTGGTGATGGGGGGGTTGGTGATGGGGGGGGGGTTGGTGATGGGGGTGAGGGGGGGGTTGGTGATGGGGGGGGGTTGGTGATGGGGGGGGTTGGTGATGGGGGGGGTTGGTGATGGGGGGGGGTTGGTGATGGGGGGGGGTTGGTGATGGGGGGGGTTGGTGATGGGGGGGGGTTGGTGATGGGGGGGGTGGTGATGGGGGGGGGTTGGTGATGGGGGGGTTGTGATGGGGGGGTTGGTGATGGGGGGGGTTGGTGATGGGGGGTGGTGATGGGGGGTTGGTGATGGGGGGGGTTGGTGATGGGGGGTGGTGGGGGGGTTGGTGATGGGGGGTGAGGGGGGGGTTGGTGATGGGGGGGGTTGGTGATGGGGGGGGTGGTGATGGGGGGGGTTGGTGATGGGGGGGTTGGTGATGGGGGGTGTGATGGGGGGGTTGGTGATGGGGGGGTTGGTGATGGGGGGGTTGGTGATGGGGGGGTTGGTGATGGGGGGGGGGTTGGTGGATGGGGGGGGGGTTGGTGATGGGGGGGGGTTGGTGATGGGGGGGTGGGTGGTGGGGGGGGTGGGTGATGGGGGGGTTGGTGATGGGGGGGGGTTGGTGATGGGGGGGGTGGGTGATGGGGGGGGTTGGTGATGGGGGGGGTTGGTGATGGGGGGGTTGGTGATGGGGGGGGGTTGGTGATGGGGGGGGTTGGTGATGGGGGGGGTTGGTGATGGGGGGGTTGGTGATGGGGGGGTGGTGATGGGGGGGGGTTGGTGATGGGGGGGGTTGGTGATGGGGGGGGTTGGTGATGGGGGGGGGTTGGTGATGGGGGGGGGTTGGTGATGGGGGGGGGTTGGTGATGGGGGGGTGGTGATGGGGGGGTTGGTGATGGGGGGTGGGGGGGTTGGTGATGGGGGGGGTGTTGGTGATGGGGGGGGGTTGGTGATGGGGGGGGGGTTGGTGATGGGGGGGGGTTGGTGATGGGGGGGGTTGGTGATGGGGGGGGGGTTGGTGATGGGGGGGGTTGGTGATGGGGGGGGTTGGTGATGGGGGGGGTTGGTGATGGGGGGGGTTGGTGATGGGGGGGGGTTGGTGATGGGGGGGGGTTGGTGAGGGGGGGGGGTTGGTGATGGGGGGGGGGTTGGTGATGGGGGGGGGGTTGGTGATGGGGGGGGGGTTGGTGATGGGGGGGGGTTGGTGATGGGGGGTGGGGTGTGGGGGGGTGGTGATGGGGGGGGGTTGGTGATGGGGGGGGGTTGGTGATGGGGGGGGGTTGGTGGATGGGGGGGGGGTTGGTGATGGGGGGGGGTTGGTGATGGGGGGGGGGTTGGTGATGGGGGGGGGTTGGTGATGGGGGGGGGGTTGGTGATGGGGGGGGTTGGTGATGGGGGGGGGTTGGTGATGGGGGGGGGTTGGTGATGGGGGGGGTTGGTGATGGGGGGGGTTGGTGATGGGGGGGGTTGGTGATGGGGGGGGTTGGTGATGGGGGGGGTTGGTGATGGGGGGGGTTGGTGATGGGGGGGGTTGGTGATGGGGGGGGGTTGGTGATGGGGGGGGTTGGTGATGGGGGGGGTTGGTGATGGGGGGGGTTGGTGATGGGGGGGTTGGTGATGGGGGGGTTGGTGATGGGGGGGGTTGGTGATGGGGGGGGTTGGTGTTGGGGGGGGTTGGTGATGGGGGGGGGTTGGTGATGGGGGGGGGTTGGTGATGGGGGGGGGTTGGTGATGGTGGGGGGGGTTGGTGATGGGGGGGGTTGGTGATGGGGGGGGGTTGGTGATGGGGGGGGTTGGTGATGGGGGGGTGGTGATGGGGGGGGTTGGTGATGGGGGGGTTGGTGATGGGGGGGTTGGTGATGGGGGGGGGTTGGTGATGGGGGGGGTTGGTGATGGGGGGGGGTTGGTGATGGGGGGGGGGTTGGTGATGGGGGGGTTGGTGATGGGGGGGGTGGTGATGGGGGGGGGGTTGGTGATGGGGGGGGGGTTGGTGATGGGGGGGGTTGGTGATGGGAGGGGGTTGGTGATGGGGGGGGGATGGTGATGGGGGGGTTTGGTGATGGGGGGGTTGGTGATGGGGGGGGTTGGTGATGGGGGGGTTGGTGATGGGGGGGTTGGT